>NC_081416.1:11341938-11645120 GCF_949786415.1 Peromyscus eremicus
CTTATGAAGAGTCCTGATGTGATTTTTTTTTTAATTTTATTAAGTCAAAACATACATACGATAAAATGGACAAATCTTAGGGCTTCAGTACAAAGACATTTTATCATGTGTACACTTGTGTGACTACATTGTAGGTGAAAATATAGTAGATTAATCCCATTATTCTAGAACAGTCTCAGCTTGGATCCCAGTCTATACTCCCCACATTAAATGAGTCACAGGATGGTTTCCAATATTGTGCTTGCTTTAACTTCATTAAACTCTAAGTTTATGTTGTGTGGTAATACTTTTACCAATTATTAAATATACACAATTTAACTAACATATTTTATGTAGCTCATTCATTTATTACCAATGATCATATTCCATTATACAAAGGTAATATAATTTTAAATCCATATTATTGATGATAGATATTTTGTTTCTTTTAAAATTTTCCATTATTATAAATGGTAGTACTTCCTCCCTTCCCCCAAGCAGATGCAGAGATCCACCCATGTCTAAGCACTGTGCCAACCTCCTGGTGTTGGAGGAGAGGAAGGAAGGATTATATGAGCAAGAGGGGTCAAGGTCATGATGGGGAAACCCTCTGGACTGACAGCTGGGGAACCTGCATGGGACCAAACTAGGCCCTCTGAATGTGAATCACAGTTGTGTGGCTTGGGCACAGGCATCAGGATCAGGATTTATCCCTAGTGCATGACCTGGCTTTTTGGAGCCCATTCCCTGTGGAGGGATACCTTGCTCAGCCTTGATGAGGGGGGAAGGGCTTGGTCCTGCCTCAACTTGATATGCCAGACTTTGTTGACTCCCCATGGGAGACTTTACCCTCCCTGAGGAGTGGATGGGGTTTGGGGTGAGGAGGTGTGGAAGGAGTAGGAGGAGGGGAGGGAGGGGGAACTGTGGTTGGTATATAAAATGAAAAAAGAACTTTAAATATAAACAAATAAATAATAAACAAATAAATAAATGGTAGTACTACAAATATTCTCATCGACATTATTTGGAAGGTAAACATAGTTTCATTTGAGCTATACCTCCTGTGGTGTGGGTGAGAGGGAAAGATGTATAATTACCACTAGTGGACAATACAAACTTCCCAAAATAGTAAGACAATTTCCCTCTCATCAGCAATATGTAAGTAATTCCAGATGCCCCGTATCACTGCTAATACTTTTCAATGTCAACTACTGTGATTTTAGGTTTTCTACTAAATGAATGGTGTCATCACCTTGTTTTGTTCTTATTTGTTGATTTGAAATTTCACTGAGGAGTAGATAATAGACTACGATGGTATGTATGTCTGTCCTATCTAAATTAATTCTCAATTTTGAATTAGTTGATTATAAATCTGTTGACTTTCCTTATTCTAGATGCAGAACCATTTCCAGATATCTCTCTTGGAAAAAATTCTTCCACGTAATATTTGCATTTTGCTCTCTTCCTCTATTGATGAACACACTTTGAATCTGAATGATCTCTGAACAGTTTGGGCTTTTTAGACAAGAGACTAGAGTTTAGTGTTTGTGATGTCTATAAATGCCCATGGATAGGAACAGAATAAATAAGTAGAGAAATAAGAAAACAGTGAAAGCCAAGCCATCCAAGGAAGATTCTGGGACACACACACACACACACACACACACACACACACACACACACAGGCAAAGAGTTGTCCAGTTGGATCCCGTATTGCACAATTCAGAATGTTATTTAATTTTCCCATCCTTTCTTCAAAAGTTTTAAATTAATCTTTCATATACAGATCTTATAATATGTTTAACTTTTCTGTACAGTATAAAGAAAAGGTCAAAATTTCTTCATTTTTGGTATCTAATTAAACCAGCACTGCTAAATAAAAGACCATTGTTTGCTTGAGGTATTTCAATGCTACTTTCAATATTTTTAACATACCAACAATGATTCTACTTACAAAATAACAAGCATTTAGATATAGGTAAAGAGAAGTTATTAGCTTAACATGTGGTCAGTGGTAAAGACATGTAACACATAGATGCTATGGCAACCTATAATATTTATGGAAATGTGAAATTATTTCCAACCCAGTAACATGCTGAGTGTGAATGTGCAAAACTGAATTAATAACAGAAGATTCATTCACTGAGTGCAAGTTTCAAAGTACAGGAAAACGAAAAGGAGAGGTGGACACTACTGATAGCATCCTTCTGGGCTACTGGGATAAATGTCCATTTGCAATAGAACCTTACTAATATTTTCCTTTGGATAGTAGGAAACAGTTTTTCAAGCAGACACTACTTTAATAAATTGTCAGGAAAGAATGCATGAGAATTTCAGTTGTGAAGAATTAAGACTCGAGATAGAAGGAACTCCAGCAGTTCTATCCTCCACCAGGCAGCACTGGTCTCTCCATACTCTGAACAAATATTTTCTTAAATCAACCCCTTCTTTAATAATTGTCTCCTGTGTGGAGATTATTGTTTCTCATGCTCTCAGCATTCTTTAGTTACCTATAGTTCTTTGTCTAGGATTGAAGCCTCCTGAGCTTCCCCTGTTCACACTACATGTCTATCACTGTCATCCTTGTGTAGGTCGTGCTTAGGTAGTCATGGGTATAGCTTCTGACATTTCTAGGAGACACAATTTCACAGGAAACTTCCTACTCCTCTGGCTTTTACAGTCTTTTCTTATGGCTACTGCCTCTGGGAAACCATTTCTTCTTGGTCTATCTTCAAACCCACCTCTATCAGTTACTCTTCTATTGCTATGATAAAACACAATGAACAAGGTAACTTACAGAAAAGGAGTTTATTTAATCTTAGAGTTCCTGAAGGAGAGGAGTCCATATTTGTTGAGTAGGGGCACAGCTAGAAGCTGAGAACTTACATTTTAGATGTGTTTTAGAAGCAAAGTGCTTAAATGCAACAATGGCATGAGTCTTTAGACTCTCAACACCGCCTCTACTAACGCACTTCTTCCAACAAGAAAATACCTCCTGAGCTCCCCAAAATAGCAACATCAACTGGGGAAGAAGTGTTCAAAAGACTGAGACTATGGGGAAATAAGTGTGTGGAAAATGACAACTCATACAATTTGATTAATTTGACGCGCTTATGAATTACAAAAACAAGGTAAATGGTCAAATTTGTGTGATACCAAATCGTAGAGGAAGAATCTGTCCTTAAATACCAAATGGCTATATTTGCTACTGGGATTTTGTATTTCTAAGGAAAACTTTTACATACATACACACACACATGTATTATATATGTATAATACATATATAATATATGTGAGATAGATTCTTATAAAGTTTAAGAACTGTCTTATTTTTTCCAGAAATTTTTATTTCAGAAGAAAGTCAGGTCTTCTTTAAAACCCTTTATAAACAAAAACGAGCTAGCTGTGGCTAGGCATTTTAGCTATTAAAGTCTCAAATATACAAATAAGTGAGGAGAATTTGTTTATCCAAAAGTAACATACTCAAAAGCTTTCACTTTCTACAAAAGATAAAATGTCTGGGCATGGTGGTACTCATCTGTAATTCCAGCACTCTAGTGGATAAGGTAAGAGGATAAGTTTTGCTACATAGCAAAACAGTGTGAGTGTGTGTGTGTGTGTGTGTGTGCGCGCGCGCGTGCGTGTGAACAACACACAACATATTCCAACAGCCACTGATTATAAAACATCTTAGAATTAAAGTCATAGAAATATATAGAAACATGATTTCTTTCCCTGACTTTTATGAAGTTGCTTTCATTCTTTATAAACTTCAAGCAGGTTATTTTCCTAGATTTAGGCACTGGCACATTAAAGCCTCCTTGCCAGGAACACAAATTGGGGACTTCCCAGCAACACTCACTGGTGGAGCTGGGGGAGGACTGGCTCTGCAGGGAAGGCAGCAAAACAGCCAGACATAGAGATTTGTCTGAGTTCAGCCAGCTCAATGAGTGACTCAGATATAAAACGTTTGTAATTCTTGTTTGCCATTAAGAAGAGAAAGAATGAGGGTTTAAAGTGAGCCTCAAAATCTGAGCAGTTGCAATGCCAAGGCCTGAAATCAAGAGATCTAGATGATCTTTCTTATCCAACTCCTGAGATTCATGAGACACTGGGTAACTCAGTTGTTTGAATCCCTGGGCCTCAGAAGCACTTTATTTTGTTGTTTGGGAAAGGTAGATTTTAATTTTGTTTGCCTACATTCACTTTTTGGTTTTTTTCTAATATGTGAACTAACAAAAATTAGGAAAATAATTTATGAAAGTCTTACTTTTTCAGTGTCTCTAACATCAATCCTTAATACTTGTAACATGTTTGGTGATACCAGTTGACCATGCATAACTTGAGGATGAAGAATGGATTATGATTATCCCATTTTATAAGTGAGTCAATTAAAGCTCTTCTCAGCCAAGTGGAATATAACTGGTAAAAAATAAATAAATAAAAGTATGGTTTGATTCCAGGCTTTATGAACTATGATATTTTTTACTCATAATTATAGAAAGGCAAAAAGTAATTGCCCCTCTAGTAAGTGATTTAATCAAAGTCTTCTATCACTACAAACCAGAGAGACTAACAAAAGGAAGTAGCATCAAAATGACAATTTCAGCTTATTTCCTATTATAGATTGGGAGTGTTCACAAGTTGCATGTTTTTGAACCCAGAGTAGATGATGGATCTGCTCTCTCTTCAGCAAGTCCTTCTCCAAGTCACCCTAAACAGGGATCCTATCCAGCCACTTGGAGAAATAGTGCCTACAGGAGCAGCCAGGAGAGTTTCTTATGGAGACCACTTATAGAAATGTATCGCATTCCTGTTCACACTTCATAACTAAAAATTGGCAGCACATAAAGCAAGATGTGGGTTACAGTCTTAAGCCACACTCATTGTCAATGCATTCTTCTTTCTGTCTAGTAATAAAGCCCCAAAGGACTGAGGAACTATCTTTACCTATTCAGATCTTTATTTTCACAATAGACTAATTATTTTCTCTTCACAAGTATGCATGCTACTCCCAACTTTCACAGATCTGTTCTTTTTGTTCTATTGCAATAGAGTTTCCCAAATTGTAAGATACTGAAGAGAGTACTCAGAAATCACTGGGTTTTTCTCCTTTATGGCTCCCTCCTGGAAATCAGAAGTATTTGTTTTAACATCAGAGGAAGAGGGGGAGAAAATGACTTCAGATAATTTCTCCTTGCTCACAAAATGTAAGAGATAAAATCCTAACCTTGACTTCTGGTGCATCCAACTTGTTTTGTAGTGCTTTATCAGTTTTATCCCAACAATTATATAAATCAATGTTTCTGCCTCATAGTGGTCCAACATCATGTTTTTGCTCACACTGTTTGCTTTGTCTATAACAGTATGCACCTGTGCATGTCAAAAATTACAGTCTGGTGTTAGCAAGATGGTTCAGTGGGTAAATGCACATGCTGTGAAATTCTGGAGACTCGACTTTAGTCCCCAGAACCAATGTAAAAGTGGATGGAGAGGACCAAGTCCAAGAGCATGCCATAGCACAAACAACCACACATATATGTCACACAGACACACTCATGCACAATAATAATAACCTGATAGTTTGAATGAGAATGGCTCCCATAGACTCATACATTTGAGTGATTAGTCATCAGGGAATGGAACTGTTTGGGAAGGATTGAGCAGTATGGCCTTGTTGGAGTAGGCATGGTCTTGTTGGAGGGGGTATATCACTGGGAATGAGCTTTGAGGTTTCAAAATCTTGTGCCAGTCTCAATGTCTTGCTTTCTGCCTGCTGCCTGCAGATAAAGATATAGCTCTCAGATACTCCTCCAGCACCACGCTTGCCTTCTGCCATGCTCCCTGATGACAATGGACTAACCCTCTGAAGCTGTAAGCAAGCTCTCAAATGTTTTATTCCATAAGTTGTCTTTGTCATTGTGTCCCTTCACAGCAATATAACAGTAACTAAAACTAATAGTAATAATGATGATGATGTGATGATGATTATAACAATGATAATAGTAATAAATTTAAATTGTAGTACATCTAAAAACTAATCCCTGATTCATGGTCTTTTCTGTCATATCACCATAATTACTAAATTTCCATTATCACCAAATTATATTTCATGTTTCTTCATAGATCAAGAGGCTTGAATGTCTACATGACATGGAATTAGAGATAAAGCTAACTAGATTTCCAAGATTCAGGTAAGATGCTGATTAGTAAGGTTTGACAACTAAAAACAGAGAATAGAGAATGATAACGAGTGCTCATACACTGTTGAGTTTATTTCGATGGTTGATTAACCTTTGAGGACACTTTGAACTCTTTTAATAATTATGAATAATTAAAATAAAATTCTCAGTATAAAATATGTGTCATTTGATAATTGTATATATTTCAAACTACTTTTGTCAACAATTACCATAAACTTAGAGGCTTATGTAAAAACAAAATTGGGTTGGCAGGATAACTCAGTGGATGAAGGTGCTTTGCCATCAGCCATAAAGCTTGATGACCTGAATTTAATCCCTGGGACCCACATGGTGGAAGAAGAGAATCAAGTATACAAGTTGTCCTCTGGCCTTCATTTGTGCAAGTAGCATATTTATGCAAACACACACACATATACACACACAAATAAATAAACAAACAAACAAATAAAAGATGCCACAAGTCTGAAATGGGTTTTTCTGATTTAAAACCAAGTGGTTAGCAGAACTGCGTTCCTTCTCTCGGTTCCAGAAAAGCCCGTTCCTTGAATGGGCCAGCTTCTGGAACTTGCCTGCATTGTTAGCATGGCTTCTGCTTCTGTTTTTGAGCAAGTTGTATGTCCTATCTCATCTGAGTGTGATCCAGGGTCTACTATCATCACATCCCATGCCACAATCTTTAATTTAATCACACATGAAACTATTTTTATAATATAAATAGCATAGTCACAGATCTAGAGATTGAAATATGGATAGCCTTGAGGGCTATTACACTGGATACCTCAGATATCAAAACAAGTGTGTCATTTAGGAGATAATTTGTGGTCAAAATTTTTACAGAGATAGAAATTATAATTTTTAATACTGAATGGGGAGAATTGTAGATCAAGACTTGGGACTCTTGGGGCTGACAAGATGACTCAGTATATAAAGGAACTTTCTGGAAAAGCTTGGCTGGGGTCTATTCCTGAAACCCACATAAAGGGAGAATAAAAGATGTGACTCCATTAAATTGTCATTGGATCTTTGACCATGGCCAAGATGATTACTCATATATCATATGCATACACAAACATAAGTACAATATACATGGAATTGAAAATAATAACAATACAAGTTAAAAATTTAAAAATGTTTTTAACTTGGGACTCCCTTTCTATCTTTGGTATCATGAGAGGAACTGTGATGATTTGAGCCTTAATGTATAAGAAATGAAAGGAACTTTATGACATACTTTTAGAAGTCCCAGATAAAGCCAAGAAAAGTAAACTTTTCTTTTTCATTTTGATGCTGTAAAATATCATTCAGTTAACTAAAAGTCCCAGATAAAGCCAAGAAAAGTAAACTTTTCTTTTTCATTTTGATGCTGTAAAATATCATTCAGTTAACTACTAAAATATACTTACTCATGGACCATTTATAAAGCTGTGAAAACTTTATAATCCAATGACTCAGGCAGATTTCATATAGTATTAGCATTGGTTCCACAGTGCCATAAATTGTGGCTACAAATACCCAGATTGATGCTTTAAAGCATGTTAGTGTAAACAAACCTTTACATCAAAATCATTTTTTATTGAAAGTTTTTATTTTTCCTTCTGAAGCATGCTGTTTCTAGATGCTCCTAAAATGACACCAACAACTTAGTCCAAGGACTCTCCTTTCAGATAGTCAGCCTTTGGGCTGCAGCATTTCCCTGAAGCCCAGGAAAGCTGATGGTTCGTTATCTGTTGTGGGATGTCTTTCTGTATGCTGTGAATATGTGTTGCTCTGATTGGTTGATAAATAAAGCTGCATTGCCTGTTGCAGGACAGGAAAGGTTAGTCAGTACATTCAAACTAAAGACCAGCCAAAGATGGGTGGAGTCAGGGGAGACACCAGCCCACTGCCCAAAGAGCAACAAGATGCCAGCAAACCAGTAATGTCATAGACACATGGCAACATATAGATTAATAGAAATGGGTTGAGTTAAATTATAAGAGCTACCTAACAAGAAGCCTGACCCATAGGCCATACAGTTTGTAAATAATATAAGCCTCTGTGTGTTTACTTGGGACCAAGTGGCTGTGGGATGTGGGAGAGAGAGATTGATCCCAACCACAGACCTGGCAGGACTAGACAAACTTCCAGCTACAGTTATTTGCCCTGGTTACTCTGTGACACGTAGTTTAAGCAGATAAGTAAACTTTCACATATATGTCTATAATTATTCCAAATTTACATAATCCTTAATCTCATTTTCTCAAAATAATTCTTAATCTCATTTTCTCAAAAGTATGAATCACATTCCACTATCATTTTAGTGTTTTAAAAATAATTCTGGATACCTGAGTGCTGTGGGACAATATTTTTGTACAGTGGTTTAATAAAACACTGAATGGCCAGTAGCCAGGCAGGAAGTATAGGCAGGATAAGTAGACAAGGATAATTCTGGGAAGAGGAAGGCTGAGTCAGGAGTTGCCAGCCCACCATCTAAGGAGCAGCACATAATGGCACACAGGTAAAGCCACAGAACACGTGGCATCATATAGATTAACAGAAATAGGCTTAGTTTAGGTGTAGGAGCTAGTCAGTGGTAGGCCTGAACTAATGGCCAAGCAGTTTTAGTTAGTATAAGCCTCTGTGTGTTTACTTGGGTCTGAGCAGCTGCAGAACTGGTGGGTGAGAGAGATTTGTCCTGACTGCAGGCAAGGTGGGACACAGGAAAACTTCAGCTACAAATGGCACCAAAATGTGGGACCTAAAATCTGAGAAAGCTTAAAAAATAAATAAATAAAAAGATTGTAAAATGTAGCTAAAAACAGCTTCCTAGTTGTGTCTCTCAGGCCAACCATGAGCTACATTATGGCGGATTTCCACCAAGGTACAAAGTGGCATCTCCAGGCTGCACAGTGCACTGCATCATGACAGATTTAGCTTTTGCTAGTAAAAAAAAAAAAAAAAAAAAAAAAAAAAAAAAAAAAAAGAGGTTTCTGGCCTACATGCTGCTGGATGGAAGAATAGACCCACTGCTTCCCATAGGTTCCCAGAGCTGGCTGGAAAAGTAGTTCTGCCTTGTTGGGAAGCTGAGGTGGGCAGAGCCAGCAGCCAAAGTTGCCATTTTAATCCTAGTAATGCTGCAGTTTAAAACAAAAGATTCACAATAAGGCAGATTCAGATGGATCAAGACTTTAAATGGTTTACAATGTGTGTAAAAATGTATGTAGGCTTGGAAGAGAGAAGAAAATGAATATAGACAGTTATATAAAGAAATAGTTTTAAAAAATAAAGTCTTTAAAGACAGTAAAAGTTGTATAAAAAAATAAGCCACGTAAAGATGGATATTACACAGAGAATCTGGGTTGTGTTGTCTTTGATATTTTTCACTGCAGAAAGACATTTGATTGTAAAGGCTGCTAAATTAAGTATATATGTGTGTGTGTGTGTGTGTGTGTGTGTGTGTGTGTATGTATATTTTAAAGGTATCTTGACTTCAAAACTTGGATGTAAGGACATGTTGCTTTGGAAAGGAGCCTCTGCTTTTGTTTCCACAGGAAGAAAGAGGCTATGGATTTGTTCCAGATTAAGATACATCAGGCTTGACCAGCCAAGACCCCCTGAAAAGTCTCTGATGACACCATGGCCCAAATGATCCAAAATCCAGAATAGTTTCAAGGCAGCTGGCTCAGACAATGCAGCCTCACAGACTACGTCAGTCAGGACTTGACCATAATTCTTAATTTTCTAAGGATCCTCATTAGATTGCCAGTGCCCTCATCCAGCAGGAAGTAGTATGAGAAGCCACTCCCAAATTCCCAAAATATTGTTTATGAATGTTTATTTTTATTTAAAGCAGGTGGATTATAAATACAATCTCTTTCTAAAGAAGAAAACAGGATATTGTAGATATGATAGGATGAAAGGGTCAATTAATGAACCTACTTTTAAAGAGCAATAACTTGTTTAAAATGTTTTATATTGGTATAGATTTTAGTTTATTGATACAAATGTAAAGTTAATTTTGTTATACTGTATGTATATTTCTACTCTTGTTTAAGGTATCATGTTTGTGCAGCTCATTTAAATTGTAATGAATAGTTTAAAAGTACAGATCAATGATTAGTCTTCTATGATAGTCAAACTTATAGTCATGTTAAGTTTTCTAGGTATACATAGATATAATTCAATTAGGTAGGTAATCTTCAAACACTTCAAAGACCTACAGAATATGGCATTTAAAATGCTTTAAAAACTTAGACTTTTAAGGACACTGAGATCTGTCTGCTCCTGGCAGCACCCATTTACTTCAAAGAGAAAGATGAGCATCAAAGACACTCTATATGGTGTTTATCTTCTTGGCAAAAATAGCTTTGGGCAATAAACTGTTCTTACCTGGATTGCTTGACAAAATGTTGTATTGATCGGGCATGCAGGACCCACAGGAAGGTGACCACTGAACTTAGTAAGGGGAGATGGTCCTTCAGGTTCCTGCTTTGCAGAAGAAACTGCCAGACATTCTACAGGACACAAGAAGATGCGATTGAGAGGCTCTAGACCTGTGGGCTGAAGATGAATGTCCCAACGTTGCAGAGGAACTTTGGATGACTGTCCAGTCAGACAGCTGTCTCTGTCATTCTAGATTTTTGGAAGTTGCTTACAATGTTCTTTCTATTTACTTAGATAATATTGTATCCTTCTGAGGACTTTGATGTAGCTGAAGACTAGATAGTTATAATTGTCCTTAGTTATGATAAAAGATAAGTTAGATATGAAAGCTTAGACTCACAAATATAGGATAAATAGAACATTTTCTTTGAATTTGCCAAATATAAGTAGACTAGACATTGTAACTGTAGTACTTGCTTGATAACTGTTTTGTTATATATAATTTTACTCTGTTAAAGTTAAAATTTTCCTTTTAAATTAAACAGAAAAGGAGAAATGCTGTCAGATAATTCTTTTGTGCACGGGCTTAATAAAATGCTAATTGGCCAGTAGCCAGGCAGGAAGTATAGGTGGGATAAGCAGACAAGGAGAATTCTGGGAAGAGGAAGGCTGAGTCAGGAGACATCAGCCCATCATCCAGGGAGCAGCATGTAATAGCACACAGGTAAAGCCATGGAACATGTAGCAATGTATAGATAAACAGAAATGGGCTGAGTTTAAGCGTAGGAGCTAGTCGGTGGTAGGCCTGAAATAATGACCAAGCAGTTTTAGTTAGTATAAGCCTCTGTGTGTTTACTTGGGTCTGAGCAGCTGAGGGACTGGTAGGTGAGTGAGATTTGTCCTGAATGCAGACCAGGTGGGATACAGGAAAACTTGAGCTGCACCTGAATACCTATATAATGTTGGATACCTGAATACCTATATAGTGCTTGAGTTAGTGAATGTCACTGCCAATAGATACACACTGGAGGGAAAAATCATTCTGTAAATTAAACAAAGTCCAACTGAGAATGCAGAGGAATTACATGACATTATGGTTTCAATGTCAGTGTGGGAAGTCTTAGTTTATTTGCTCTAATTGATATATACATATTTATAGGATATGGTCTTATAATTAAACAAATTATTAAATGTTTAATAAGTAAAAATAATTAGCATTTCTACTTTCTCAAATATTATCATTTCTCTGTATTGAGAGTTAGAATTACTTATTTCATACTAAAGTTGTCTCATTATGCCATTTAACACTAAAAATATTCACTCAACAACTGTGTTTGGTTACCCCCACTATCTCCCTCTCATTGTATTCCCTTCACTTTCCAGACTCTAGCAACCTCAAATCCACTTCCACATCTACATGGTCAATGTTTCTGGCTTGCACAATGAATGAGAGACAATGTGAGCTTCTTGTTTTTCTCTACAAAAATAATTGCACATACATACTTACATTCATGTAGTCTTAAATACTTAGTTGCTTGTCGTCACAAATCTTAAGAGTTCTTCATTGTTATAGTTGCATAGAACTGAGACTCTGTGTGTGTATGTGTGTGTGTGTGTGTGTGTGTGTGTAATCTTTTCTATATATGATGTATAAAAAATGAATACCATGATACAAAATGAAGAAGGTGGCAAAACTACTTAATCAGGAAAAGGAGACATTAATTGAAGTATGTTATCAATGTATTAGTTACTTTTCTTGTGGCAGTGACAAAATACTGAAGAAGCAACTTGAAAGAGGAAAGTGTCTTTTGAATCAGAGTTTGAGTGTACAGTCTTTCATGAGGAAGAAAGCTTGGTTGCAGTGATGGCTCATGACTGTGATTTTGGAAACATGGCAGCTAGATTGCTACTGGGCAAATCAGGAAGCAAGGATGGCATATGTAGGGAGTCAGATTAGAAACCTCAAGGTCCATCCTACAATAACCTACTTCCTCTATCTAGACACCACTTATCTGAGGGTCCACAACCTCCCAAAAGAGTACCACCAGCTGTGGACCAAGTAGGCTCCAGGCTCCAACACATAAACCTGTAGGAGACATTTAATTCCCAAGTTACAACTTCCTCCATCTGTCTTCCATGGGCTTCTGGCCACCCTATGATGCAAAATGCATTCAGTCCAACTTCAAAGCCCCCACAATCTTAACTGCCTTGACCTTGTTTAAAAGTCCAGAGTCTTTTCTGAGAATCAAGGCTATCATTTAACAGTGAGCAAAACTGTCTTAGTTAGGGTTTCTATCACTGTGAAGAAACATCATGACCATTTAATAGAAGTAGCAGCTTAACAGTTTCAGAGATTTTGTCTATTATCATCATGGTGGGGAGCATGATGGCATGCAGGAAGACATGGCGCTGAAGAAGGTGTTGCTCCATGTTGACATTCAGGCAACAGGAAGTAGACTGAGACACTAGCTGGTATCCTGAGCCTATGAGACTTCAAAGCCTGCTTTCACAGTGACACACTTCCTCCAACAAGACCACAGCTACTCCAACAAAGCCACACTTCCTAATAATGCCACTCTCTATGACCCTATGGGGACCAATTACATTCAAACTGCCACACAAAATAAAAAATAGAAGTTGCACACTTCCTCTATTCAGTAACACAGTAGCCATACCCATTCTGAGAATGGGGAATAGGATAGCAAGAAAAAATCAGACCAAATTCTGGATCTCTATGTTCAACATCCAGGTTTCAAAGGGACATCATCAGGACTCCTACAGACTTGGGGTCTCACTTTTCTAATCCTGTGGCTTGTAGCACACATGCTTTCTCTCTTGAACTGCCTCTACTTGGTGCTTACAGATTTCCTTGGGAGATTATTTAAGTTTCTGACATCTGCAGTGTCCTGGGGTCTACAGTGCAGCTCATGTTTCATCTTTTCTTTCACCCAGAGCCCACCAAGAGCTTCATGCCAGGATTCTCATATTCCTTCAAGTTACCTAGGCTCTTCAGCTTAATGGAGCCTTAGTGCAAACCTCCATGGTCCCATAACTCTTTCATTGTACATGCCTACCTGCAAAACTAGTGCCATACGGAGCATGCCCAATGCTGTAATCAGCTCAAGATACAGCTCGACTCTCTTGGAACACAATTGCAGCTGCCTAGGTGAACCTTCACTGCTGAACCTGAGAAAACACTTCCTTGGGCAGCAATTTCCAAGAAGGGAATCCAGTAGGCTCTAGTGAACCCATTCTCTGTGATGGTATTCTGAGGATTTGAACTCAGATCCTCATATTTGAACAGCAAGCACTCTTACTCACTGAACCAGCTCCAAACCAGATACCTTTTTTTCAGTGAATTTCATATAGAATATTATGTAGTATTAATATTGGTTCTACTGTGCAGTAAAATGTGTATACAAATATTCAAATTGATGCTTTAAAGCATGATAGTGAAAATAAACTTTTATATCAAAATCATTTTTATTTGAAAGTTTTTATTTTTCCTTCTGCAGCATGTTGTTTTCTAGATATTCCTAAATTACAGCAATAACTTAGCCCACATAGACTCTCCTTTTAGATAGTCAGCCTTTGGGCTACAGCATTTCCATGCAACTCAGGTAATTGTTGTTGGTTGTTTTTACCCTTTTGCTCTTTGGTCTTTGGTCTTTTGGGGCCCACCACCCAGCTCCCAAATAAATCACACACAAAGGCTTATTCTTAATTAAAAATGCCCGGCCTTAGCTTGACTTGTTTCTTGACAGCTTTTTCTAACTTTAAATGATCCCATCTACCTTTTGCCTCTGGGCTTTTTCCTTTCCTTACTTCTCTGTATCTTACTGTCACTCTTACTTTGTGGCTGGCTGAGTGGCTGGTCCCAGGTGTCTTCCTCACCTTGTTCTCTTCTTTTTTCTCCTTCTTCCTGCTCCTCCCAGATTTCTCCTTCTATTTATTTTCTCTGCCTGCCAGCCCAGTCTATCCTTTCTCCTGCCTCACTACTGGCCATGCAGTTCTTTAGTAGACCATTAGGTGGTTTAGACAGATAAAGTAGCACAGCTTCGCAGAGTTAAACAAATGCAACACATCTTTATGGTGATATTTTATTTTTACTGAAATGTGATTTTATTTGTATGTTAATACATAAAGTTGCCTGGGGGTCAGAGCTAATAGCAAGCCATAACAGAACTGGGCGTTCATGGCGCACACCTTTAATCCCAGCATTTGGTAGGCAGAGCTAGGTAGATCTCTGTGTCGTCAAGGATACAGCCAGCATTGGAGACACACGCCTTTAATCTCAATCCCAACCATAGAAGATCTGGAGGTCTGTACAAACAGGCAGTGACGAGGCAGTCATGTGGTTGGGTTTACAACCAATGAGAAGGCAGAACAGAAAGTCTATATAAAGACAAACACTCAGGAAGTAGGTCTCTTGGCTGAAGAGGCTAGCTGCAGCAGACGGGTAAGGCTCTTAGCTCTGATCTCTTGGCTTTCTTCTTTGCATTGGTTCTGTGTTTCTTATTTAATAAGACGGTTGGTTACATCTACACATCTTTACATCATTAAACAAATGATCCACAGTATTAACAAATGTAACACATCTTAAAATAATATTCCACAATTCCATGTAATTACTATACCCGAATTTCTTGATAGAATCATGCCTATTTCCCAGATCAAAGTCCCAGGTTTCTTCTTAATGACATTATTCTCCTCAACAATTACAGCCAATTTGGTTGAACCTATTTGCTCTCAATTTCAAACAGATTCAGTTTCCTTCCTCCTCAAACTATACATTTCTGTGTACAACTTTAACTAAGACCATAACTCTTTCTTTCCTAACATTGCTTGAATCTTTCTGCTTCACTCTATCTTTTCTTTCACCTCCAATCTAGACAAAGAGACTAAATAGAAACTATGCCATAGCCTGGATGCAATATAATCTTAAAACTTCTTTCACCAAATAATTTATTTATTTTTACTTTTTAATATTACTTATTTCATTTTATATATAAGAGTGTTTTGCTTGTGTGTATATCTGTGTACCATGTGCATACCTCTTACCCTTGGAGGTTACCAAATAATTTAATCCATTACTTTTTAATTCAGTCCTACTCAAGTTGTCAAGACAAAAGCAAAAACAGATATTTTGCTAGAATATGACATTGATTACCTTTGGTTAGTTCCTAGTAGAGTCGTTGTTCCCCTTTGAAACTTCATGCCCTCAGTGGTTACTAGCTACATTTCCACTGGCCTTCTGTTCTTTAGAACTCCCATCACAGTAGCCCAGTAAACTCTATTTACAGCATTACAGGGCTTTGTTAGCCTGCAACTGTTAACTCTTTTACATTTCTCTTGTAAATCAGCACCAAAGCCTTTTAAACTACCCTGTTAGGTTTATCACAGAATTGGCACTACTGATCAGTAGCGATTTTCTGTACTTGTGACTGGTGGCTATGACAGAACAAATGATGAGAAACAACTTGAGGCAGGAGGAGTTTATCTTGAATGACTGTTTGAGGATACAACTTATCAGGATGGGAATGGCAGGGCACAGGAGTGGCTTGTGTGTGTGTGATATAATAAATACTAGTTATTTTCTGTCCAATACTATAGAAGTTTTCTTTGTGACAAAACTTTTTATATCTCCTACCTTCTAAAACTTTCATGCAGATGTTTGAATCCCCTCCACACACCTGCTACAACTTTTGTTTAAAATTGCACCCGCCAGCCATCACCCCTGCATTCCTGGAACTTGATGGTCTGCAGTGTTGACCTCTTTCCCCTTTCCTTCATTTCCTCTGTGCCAATTCTTTTCAAAACTATCCACCTGCAAAAGACTTTGAGAACAGACCAACCCCTGACAACAGGAAAAGATACAATCAGCACCCGTGTAGAATAAAAAACAAGTACATTTCCCTCCTAGGTGTACCTACTCTTCGGCTTTTGTGAGTAGCACATCCTCTTGATTGAGAGTAAAGTTTTTTCTTGTCAAGATATTTTAATTGGAGTAGTGATCTCTTTCGTTGCAACTCCAAATTTATTTCTAACTAGTCTGCATGGCAAGTGCTTAAGGCTATTTATTCGATTTGGTCAGATCATGAAGCAGAAAAGGGGCAAGAAGTAGATCTGAACTATAAACCCCGAGACTGGCCATGAAGGTCTTATAAGAGGGGTGTTTAGTTATCAGTTCTCTCTATGTACTGAAGGTGTACTGGTTAAATATGTGTGCTTACTACTCTTAATTTCTGAATTTCTAATTTGCACAGATTTACCTCTAAAGGATGAGTATCATTGTTTTCCAGCTCTAACATATTCACATGTTGAAACTTGGTTCATCAGCCTCTCCTCACCCCTTTCCTCACTTGAAACCCTAAATTCAAGATCCCACCTCCTGTAGCACCTCATCTTCTGTGGTGCTGTAAATGCCTCATGTGGCTGTGATGACTGTCCCCTTTGATCTTCAGTCTTTTCTATGGATTATGTCATAGGTTGTTCTCTGTGACAATCATCCACATGTTTTTCACAGCAGGTTAATAAAGGCAGAGATTTCAGTTCCACAAATACTTAGCACAACATCCTCTACACTCTTTATGCAGTAAATTTAGCCAATTTCAAGAGTAAATTTAGCCAATTTCATGTTTTAAGCAGGGTCTTCCCACACTGACTTGACTTTATGGGAAGGCACACCTCTCTTGTTAAAACTCAGCCAGGTCCCCTTTCTGCTCAGTTTAGAGTTAACTTGAACCCCAACCTTTTAATTTAGAAACTATATTTAGTAGAAAAGACTTGAATCCATGTATTTGTATGTAAAATAGCTCAAAATAACAAACAATGCAAATTATTGTGTATAAGAGATTTATTTTCTACTTTATTTTTAAAATGCATCCTTTATGGAATTTATCTTGTTTCATTCTAAGAACATGACAGGAGAGGAAGTGGAAAGATTGTAAGCAACAGATATCTGCTTAGAGATAGCAATGATGTAAGATAGTAAAGTTGCACCCAAGAAATTTCAACAATATGGTTGCCTAAACAAACTAGCATGATGACAAGACCAGCTGCCATGCCAACACAGAAAGAAAAAGAAAATTCTTTCTTCCTTTTTTAAGAGTGGCAAGGCAATTGCCTACCTAGGGTATGAACAGGACTGAACACATAAACGTACAGTCATGGATGGAGAAAGGGCTTGAGGGGCACAGATCTATTCAGGAAATCTATTAGCAGGTGTAGCTGAGAGCTTCCGGGAGAGGGGAAGTCATATTTACTTATTTTATATAAAATAAAAGATATATAAAATAAAAAATAAAAATTGTTTATAAACAATTGCCTTGCTACTCTTAAATAAAACCCTACGGAAAGCAAGAGGGCTTGCTCTTGATTGTTGTTTGGCAGATGGATTGTTTGTTTCACTACTTAATTAATTAATTTATTTATTTATTTTCTGAGACAGGGTTTCTCTGTGTAGTTTTGGTGCCTGTCCTGGATCTTGCTCTGTAGACCAGGCTGGCCTCAAACTCACAAAGATGTACCTGCCTCTGCCTCCCGAGCACTGGTGCTACTGCCACACCCACTTGTTTCACTACTTTAATAATAATATGCTTAATTCTTTAGTAAAATAGTCATGATTAAAAGCTTATATAAAAAAGTTATGATGTACAATTTAATATTTATTAATATGGAAAAAAAATAAAATTATCTTCACCAACCAATCAAAAAATACATAATGGACATTTCTTTCCTGCATCAATATGGGATGGCTTAAAGTAAAAGTAATTCTGTAGAGATACTATATGGCACTGTTCTAAGTCCTTTAATATCTATTTGCCTCCTACATCCTGTTCTATCATCCAACAATACTGTGAGTCCTAGTCAATCTTTACTCCACTTTTTAAGATGTTTTTTAATGTGTATGAGTGC
This sequence comes from Peromyscus eremicus, assembly GCF_949786415.1. Taxonomy (NCBI): domain Eukaryota; kingdom Metazoa; phylum Chordata; class Mammalia; order Rodentia; family Cricetidae; genus Peromyscus; species Peromyscus eremicus. Next base: position 11,360,400 of record NC_081416.1, read on the forward strand.
ATTGCCTGCTGGGTTTAACCAAGGCTACCAGCATAGACATAGGTATAAAGCTCTCTGATGGACCTGAATAACTCACTAGTGACTACATAACTGAAGACTGTGACTTCCCCTCTCCCGGAAGCTCTCAGCTACACCTGCTAATAGATTTCCTGAATAGATCTGTGCCCCTTGAGCCCCTTCTCCATCCAAGACTGTAGGTTTATGTGTTCAGTCTTGTTCATACCCTAGGTAGGCAATTGCAGATCTGTGAGTTCATGAGTGCCATAGCAATGTTTTGCCCAGAAACAGCATTTCACAACTTTCTCCTCATTGTCTTGCTCTTCCTTTGTGCTATTCTCAGAGTACTGAAGGAGCAGTATGGTTGAACTGTTTCAGATAAAGCACTCAGCAGTCACTTGTTCTCAGCTCTTTGACCAGCCATGAATCTCTACATTAACTGCTATTCTTTTGATGCATGAACTGCAGAATATAACACTGGTGATCTATAGTAGATTATCGGAAATGCCCCTTAGCTAGCCTCAATAATATATAAACAAACTTGGCTTTGAAAACAAGTATTTGCATCACCCAAGGAAGGAGGAATTCGCTGAAGGTTAAAAAAGGTGGAAGAAAGGGAGGGATCCATTGCAGGTTTAAAGGGGGAGGGGCAGAGAATTACACAACAGTGTCCAGGAAAATAGCTATTGAAGACTACTTTTCCTGAGGGCAGAATACAGAGGAGACCTGCCAATGTGAACAATGGGAGGTTAGTAAATTACACCATAACAGACACTATGATCACAAACTTATTTTGTTATTTTGATACAACTTTAAACATAGAAAACTTGCAATTATATATTATATGTAACACACACACGCACACACAGTACAAATACATTTGTCAATTTAATTTATTTCCACATGCCTTCATTTGCTCTATTCTGTTCTCTATCTTTACTTATCAATCATCTATCTATTCACCTGTCATCATTAAACATCTGTCATCTAGTGAATGTGAGTATCCACGTGTAAGTGTTCCAGATCTACTTCAGCAGAAATGGATTATTGGGGTGATATCCCCATTTAAAATAAGGTGGCTATGTGTTGTTATTTGTCTTTTTATTCCTTCTTGAATCTTGTCATAGCTTTGAAGTTAGGTTGTTTTCCATCATCATGCCTAGCCTAGATAGAAACCATGAGGAAGAGCTTACCAGGGATCCTAGTGCTGGCATTATAGTATAGCCCTCAATGCCTTCATAAACCAACTATCTTCTGAGAATGTCCAGTGAATGAAAACTGGACAGTGCTGGCTACACAAGTATTAGCCAGGAATCCTACCACATATCTCCATCTCACTGAAACTATGATGTTTTTCCTTCAAACTTTCTGGGCAAGATCAACATTTCATAAATTTGAGAAAATGTTAAGTCCACATTTTGTTTAGCCAACACAACAACCATAAATTCATTTTGCTTGAAGACAAAATAATTTCTACAAATTCAGCCACATTAAAATCATTTACCTGATCAAGATTACATTACGCTTCAGTCAATCTAGACAAGAATAACAAAAACATATCAGAATAAATACCTTTCATAAACAACCATTTCTCCCTAACTTCTGGAATCTGGGAAGTCCAAAAGCAAATGTCTGATGAAAGCTTTCTGGAGGTTTCTCACTGTGTCCTCACACGGTCTAGAGAAAGAAGTCCGATTCTGTCTCTTATGGGTGCATTGATTCAATTGTGAGAGCTCCACATATGAAATAATTACCTCCTAAAGATGCCATCTAAAGGTAATATCACAGGGGATAAAATTTCAGCATGTGAGTGAGCAGGGCCATAAATGCAAAGCTTTACATTTTTTCTAATGTTTAACTATTTTATGTTTATATAGTGAATTTTAGTCACTAGCAGCTACCAGTCTTCTCTCATCCCTTTTCCTCTCTCAGTGAAATCCTTTTCAACAAATGCCCTTTCTACTTTCCTGTTTTCTTTTTATGTGTGACCCACTGAGTTTAATTAGACTGTCTTTCCTGAACATAGGTGGGGGGTTATTTCCTGGAGCAAGGCTAACTTATCAGTAGCTATACCACTGGAGAAAATGATACCTCCTCCCCTAATAGCCATTACTTGTCAGTAGTCCATCATGAATGAGGTGGGTACATAGTCTCCTCTTCCATCCTTTGTGAACTATGGATGGGTCCAATCTATGTAAGTCTTCTGTAGATATGTACAACTGAAGTGAGTTCATGAGTGCAAAAACCAGGTTATATCCAGAAGATGCCTTTTCACTTCATATGCCCCCATATTCTGGTTTATACAGTCTGTCTACATTCTATTCTGTGATGTTTCCTGAGCCTTGGGAAGTGGTATTGCTATCCCATTTAGGATAAACATACTCAAGCACTCCACCATCACAACTGTGTTATCTTTAAGGGTATACCATGGAAATTGCTAAATCCCATTTTCCTATATATCTCCCAGGTGTCTTCAGGTGGTTAGCAAAATTGTGAAAAATTGTTAGAGTATTAACTATTTTCTTCTCCTGTGAATTTTCAGTTATTTTTCTCTCAGGTGACTGTAAGGTATATCCATTGGATTCTGAATTATAACTACATTGAAGGAAGAATAGGTATAAGTTGGGAAATCAGGATAGGCATTCTCCTTTATGAAATCTTCCAAGATAAAGTTATTATAAGACTTTTCTTTTCTTTCAAGCAAGAGCCATCTAGATTTTGATGTCTCCATAATCAAGAGGGATATACTGTTTCCCTTAGTAAAATGTATTAAAAATAACTTCAGAATCTATGGCTCTGTCTCATCTAAAATTCTCTCAGCTATTTCTACTCCTAAATCAAAGGATCAATACTTTTCTCAAAATGTATTGTATTTCTCCTGAGATACTTGGTAATGATGTGAATCCAATACAAATTGTAATTCTCTAACTATTACAATTAGTGGGCATGTATAGATTGAGTTTAACTCTGTGATATGAGTAACAAAATGTTTCTGCTGCAACAGTTTCTTAGTTGTGATGGGAAGTTATCATTTGCCTGGGACTGCAGCTGCTCAGACCCAAATAAACACACAGAGGCCTATATTAATTACAAACTGTATGGCCTAATGGCTAAGGCTTCTTGCTAGCTAGATCTTACATCTTAAATTAACTCATTTCTATAAATCTATACTTTGCCATATGGCTCGTGGCTTATTGGTATCTTTATATCTTGCTTCTCATGGCTGCGGCTGGCAGCATCTCCTGACTCAGCTTTCCTGTTCCCAGAATTCTCCTCTCTGCTTGTCCCACCTATACTATACTTCCTGCCTGGCTACTGGCCAATCAGCATTTTATTTATCAACCAAATCAGAACAACACACATTCACAGCATACAGGACATGCCCAGCAATCATTTCTTCCTGGAAGCTTTCTGCAGCACCCAGGAGCAATTACTTCACACAAAATCTTTGCCATCAACTCTATTAATGTCATGACCAAATACAAGCATTTCCACTCCCCAAAGGCCTTGACTGACCACAAACCACCATTGTACACAAAAGCTCAGTATCATTCTCTAAATGCCATGGAGAGCATTGCACCTCCATCCCAATAAATATAGTAGTATAAACCTTAGCCTTACAAGTGCTAAATCATTTCTCTACTGCACATGTTGCTTCCCATAATGCATCTGATTGAGATTATATGAACACACAATTATATACGCATAAGATGATATATAAGGGGTTCTCCCTGAAAGGCTACTATAGGACACATTATTGTACATGTACCCCTAACCAGTTTAGATCAGACTGACCCTTCCATTACTCATAACTAAATATGTTGGGACTATACTTCAATAGAAACTATCTAAATTTGATTGTAACGAGGAGTAGAGAAATTCATACTGTTGGTCAAGAATGGGAATTCATGTAGCTTGATGCATGTGAGGGTTCAAGTTGTTCAAAGAATGCTAGGCATATTGTTTGGAGATGGGTTTGTATGCATAGTATATAAGATACACCATTTTAACAAAGCAAATTGAATGTAACACATTTATCCACAGTACATGACAAGGAAGCGGTCATTTCTAATGCAGTTGTCTCAGCAAGTAGCTGCAAACCCAAGGGCTGTGATAATAAAGAAAGAAGATGGAAGAACAGAGGACCTCAGACTACCCAGAGGTGGATGCAACCAAACTGATGCTCTTGAATCACTCTTTGAAGATGTAACTCAAGTCTCCAAGGACAAATATGTCCATAGTGTTCATATTTCTGACAGACACAAGGGTGCTATCAATAGCAAGTTGAGCCCCAAGGTATTAAAGCTCACATCTAGAATCCCAACACCATATTGAGTGAAGAAAATACCTGCAAGCTGAAGGCTAACTTGGGCTACATTGTGACCTCAAGGCCCATCTGGGATACGTGGCTGCACTATGACTCAAAATGTCAAAGAAAGAGTGGGAGGGTCGAAGAACTAAGAAAAGAAAAGAGGAAAGGAAGAAATAAAAGACCAGATCCAGAATAAACCACTGTCACAGAACTAACCACAGGTCAATCACCATAGCCAGGAGCAATTTCTGCAGTGGCACATAGTAACAGCAAGTCTGTCTGTCATTCTTACCCATTTCCAGAGTCCATTTTACTTTCATTATAAGTTGAATCCAACAAAAAGCCAGGCAGCTAAGGATAAATAAAATTTACATCACTCTTGACCGTAGTTGGACTTTCTTTGAACCACCAGCTCCTGAATAATGAAGTGGAGACTTTTTTTCTTTTTTTATTATTAAGAAATTTTCTATTCATTTTACATACCAACCACAAATCCCCCTCTCCTCCCTCCTCCCACCCCCAGCTTCCCCAAACCCCACAACTCACATCCCGTTTCTACCTCCTCCAGCAGAGCCTGATACACTCCGTTGAGGCAGGTCCAAGCCCCTCCTCTTGCACCAAGGCAGTATAAACTGTCCTTCCACAGGCAGTGGGCTCCAAAAAGCCCACTCATGTACCAGGGATGGATTCTGATCCCACTGTCAGGGGGCCCCTTAAGCAGATCAAACTACATAACGGTCTTGCCTATGTAGAGGGCCTAGTCCAGTCTCATGGAGGTTCCACAGCTATTGGTCCACAGTTCATGAGTTCCCACTAGTTTGGTTTGGTTGTCTCTGTATGTTTCCCCATCATGATCTTGATGATCCTTGTTCATAGAATCCTTCTTTACTGTCTTCGACTGAACTCCCAGAAATGAAGACTTTTTATTAATTATTTGGACTTAGCTTAGGCTTGTTCCCAACTAGCTCTTAAAACTAAATTAACCTGTTTACATTAATCTATGTCCTGCCATTATCTCTCTTCAGTACCACATGTCCAACTTCCTCTGAGTCTACCTGGTCAACTCCCCACCTCATATTCTTTCTCTGAGTTTCTCTCTATCCCCAGAAATCCCACCTATCATCTCCTACCTAGTTATTGGAAATTCAGCTTTTTATTAAACTAATCAGAAGATGCCTTAAAGCAGGTGAGGTAAAACAGACACATCTTCACACATCGTGTTCAAATATCCCACAACACTTAACTGAGCATCATAGAGCAGAATACAAAAAGGTATAGCTGTGATCTCTTTTTTCCTTTCTTTCTTTTCTTTTTTTTTTCTTCCTTCCTTCCTCTCTCTCTCTTTCTTTCTTTCTTTCTTCCCTTCTTTCTTTTTTCTTTCTTTCTTTTTTCTGTCTCTTTCCCTTCCTTTCTCTCCTTCTTATGCTATTTGAATTTGTATTGAAGTTACTGTTCACTAATGCATAAAAACAAAAGCTACACACATCCATAGTGCCCCGTGCATTGTTTTGTTACAGGTTTACATTATATAAAGCTTAATTAGGTTTAACTTCCCAATCTCCTCCAATATTGTTGGAACACAGTTAAAAGAATGATGCCTGAGGAAGGGTACCTTTAGGAACTGTGAGAGAGGCTACAGGAAAAAAGGCAGAGGGCCTTTTGCCTCAAGTGCATTTTGTTTCCTGGATTATTCTTGGACATGATTTCATACCTCCTGTGACAAACACTTGCATTGAATTTATAAGATATGTTTATTCTTGTTGGATGTCAGAATATAACTATAGAACCAATCTGGTCAGCGTACCCAAAATCTGGATATGGCCTTCTGTCTTGTTTTCATGCTTTCCCAGATAAAATCTATAGTATGTGCCAGGCAATTACTCTGTCCTGAGAAAGTTCTGGGAAAGGACTGCTCTGTTAGTACTTATTATGCACTTACTGATGTTTTTCTGAACTCAAATAATCTTCCATGGATCATTGCTTTCACTGTTACATCTGTGTATAAATACACTAAAACTCAAGTTAGGTTGTCTACAGCATTAGACTGTAGTCTGCTTGCTGTGGGATGTATGGCAAATGTGTTGCTAATTAATCAATAAAACACTGATTGGCCATTGGCTAGGCAGGAAGTATAGGCGGGGCAAGGAGGAGAATAAAGCTGGGAAGTGGAAGGCTGAGTCAGAGAGACACTACCAGCCGCCACGATGAGAAACAACTTGTGAAGATGCCGGTAAGCCACGAGCCATGTGGCAAGGTATAGATTAAAGGAAATGGATTAATTTAAGCTATAGGAACAGTTAGCAAGAAGCCTGCCATGGCCATACAGTTTGAAAGCAACATAAGTCTCTGTGTTTACTTGGTCGGGTCTGAGAGGCTGTGGGACTGGCAGGTGAAAGAGATTTGCCCTGACTGTGGGCCAGGCAGGAAAACTCTAGCTACAAATGGCGTCCAACGTGGTGGCAAGAGTTTCCACCTAAAACCTGAAAAAAGATTCTAAAACGGAGCTAAAAACAGCTTCCTAATTGTCTCTCTCAAATGAGTGGCAGCTGCTGGTTTGAGCTATTGGCGGGTTCCTAGCGCGTGTGCTTGATCTGCAGTAGGGCGGAAATGAGGCCTCTGCAAGTGGCACATTAAGCTGCATGGTGGATTTAGACTTTGCTAGTACAAAAAAAAAAAAAGAAAAAGAAAAAGAAAAAGAGGTTTCTGGGCTACATGCTGCTTGGACAAAAGCATAGACCCATGATAGCTCCCAGAGCTGGCGGTAAACGTAGCCATGTTGGGAAGCTGAGGTGGGTGGAGCCAGCAGCCACAGCTGCTGCAGTTTAAAGCAATAGATTCACAATAAGACAGATTCAGATGTAATAGTTAACAATGTGTGTAAAATATACGTAGGCTTGAAAGAGAAAAAAAAGGTGATATATACAGTTATAGAAACAAATACATAGTTTTAAAAAATAAAGTCTTTAAAGAGACAGTAAAATTAATATATAAAATAAGCCACATAAAGATGAATATTACACAGAGAATCTGGATTGTGTTGTCTTTGGGATTTTTAACTGCAGAAAAACATTTGATCATAAAAGATGTTGAGTTAAACCAATATGTACATTTTAAAGGTACCTTGACTTCAAAATTTGGATATAAGGATATGTTACTTTGGAAAGGAGTCTCTGCTTTTGTTCCTACAGAAAGCCAGAGGCTATGGATTTGTTCCAGATTAAGATACATCAGGTTTGACCAGCCGAGACCCCCTGAAGGTCTCCAATGACACCATGGCCCAGATGATCCAACATCCAGAATGGTTTGAAGGCAACTGGCTCAGACAATACAGCCTCATGGACTATTCCATAATCCTAAAATTTTCTTTGTGTCCCCATAAGATACAGCGCCCCCCTCCAGCAGGAAGTAGTAAGAGAAGCTACGCCCAAATTCCCAAATTATATGTAATTTTACTTTGTTAAGGTTAAAACCTTCCTTTTTGAAAAAAAAAAAAAAAAGGGGGGGAAGTGCTGTGGGATGTATGGCAAATGTGTTGCTAATTAATCAATAAAACACTGATTGGCCATTGGCTTGGCAGGAAGTATAGGCGGGGCAAGGAGGAGAATAAAGCTGGGAAGTGGAAGGCTGAGTCAGAGAGACACTGCCAGCCGCCACGATGAGAAACAGCTTGTGAAGATGCCGGTAAGCCACGAGCCATGTGGCAAGGTATAGATTAAAGGAAATGGATTAATTTAAGCTATAGGAACAGTTAGCAAGAAGCCTGCCACGGCCATACAGTTTGAAAGCAACATAAGTCTCTGTGTTTACTTGGTCGGGTCTGAGAGGCTGTGGGACTGGCAGGTGAAAGAGATTTGCCCTGACTGTGAGCCAGGCAGGAAAACTCCAGCAACAGTCTGCTCCATTCATTCAGGTTCTCAGACCCCAGATTTTGCAGACCCAGATCTGCATGGGTTGGCAAAAGTCAACAAACATGTATCATTTAGAAATATAAAGACATTCAGAAACCTTTTCTCTCACTTTTTATTATTTTGATATTACATATAGTTGCCCTACTGTGGAACAGTGTACCAACACTTCTTGTTCCTAATTGTAACTTAGTAAGGAGGTTGGATTTTAAGAGAGGCAGCACCTTAATAGTCACCACCAAGTAAATAATCTAAATGGACAAATACGCAAATAAATTTTGGGTGTTATTAGTTGACATGTTATTTAATGTGGGAAAAGTTGTCCATATAAATGCTTAGATAAGATCTTTTCTGCTTAGTAACACATCTATGAATAAATAATTATGTGTTTGGTTTTTTAACTGTAGTAATGAAATGAATTTTCTGTAATAGAATAGTACTAATTCAGAACTGGTGACTAAGACTATTTGAAGGATTTATGTGCATGAAATATTGAAGAAAAGAATGTACCATCAGAATAAGAAGAGTGAGACCTGGAGGAAGGAACAATTTCTCTAGACAACCTTTGGAATTTCTTTCTGTTCTTGGTAGCATTCTGGCATGCATTCCTTTAAAAAAAAAAAATCAATGTTCTATTTGTATCATTTGAAGATATCTGTCTTAAACCCCAGGGAAGCTTGCATCTATATGGAATTCACCAGATATATCAGCTTCCTTTGTCTGTCATTATAAATTAGCACATAGAGACCTAGGCATCAAACATTTATTATCAGTCAGATGGCTGGGCTAACCTCACTATACAAAAATCAAAGCATTAAAGAGCGGTGCTCTGTTCTTGGAGACCCTAGGGAAATTTCTTTTTCACATTTTCTTTCCCTAGAGGGTATATGTTGTTTGTTCCATGTGGATCTTCTCCTCTGTTTCTCTATCTTTAAAAGCATCATCTTGGCATCTCTCTGACCATCTCCCTGCACAGAAGAGTTACTTTAATTCAAGAGAACATGTAATTAGATTAGACTCAAGTAGATAATCTAGGGTACTGCACTACTCTCTAGTTACTTAATCAGTGAGAAAAATCTCTCATTCTATGTATAGCAATGTATTAATAACTTTCAAGTTCTGTAGCATGAACTTTGAGTCTATCATTATGACTATAAAAACACTATCTATTTTAGCTTTTTGAGTATCTTGTAGAAAAGCAAGGCAAGTTTTATGAGGCAATTGCAACATAAGTTTATGACTTACATATAAAATGCCCCTCTGAAGGCTAAAGAACTGGAGTCCCAGCCACAACTAATAGATCTAATCACTGAGAGATGATTTGATCTTGAAGGCTCTCAATTCAGTATTGGATGGTTTTACTGAGAGGTTTTGTGTGAAATGAACATCTGTGCTTTACCATGCTAATGTATCTCTTTCATAATTCTCTGCCTCAGCATAGGCTCAGAACAATACAGCCAGAAAGCATGGATGTAACCCTTAATATTCTGTGCCCAAACAAATCCTTCAACTTTTAAAACTGTTTGTTTGAAGGCATTTGCTGAGGCAATGAAAACAGAACTATGTACATGGAGAAAGTAGAAAGGTAATGAAAGACAACAATACAAGTTAGTGGCAAGGATCCCAATCAAATGCATGTTCATAAATGAAAATTACTAAGCTCAAACCTTTGCTGTGGGATGGTCTGTATGTCAAATGTGTTGCTGATTGGTCAATAAATAAATCACTGATTGGCCAGTGACCAGGAAGTATAGGCGGGACTAACAGAGAGGAGACTTGAGAGAACAGGAAGCTGGGTGGGGGAGACACTGCCAGCCGCCACCATGACAAGCCGCATGTGAAGATCCCGGTAAGCCATGAGCCACGTGGCAAGGTATAGATTTATGGAAATGGATTAATTTAAGCTATAAGAACAGTTAGCAAGAAGCCTGCCACGGCCATACAGTTTGTAACCAATATAAGTCTCTGTGTTTATTTGGTTGGGTTTGAGTGGCTGTGGGACTGGCAGGTGAGAGAGATTTGCCCTGACTGTGGGCCAGGCAGGAAAACTTAAGCTACAAACCTTTATCACATAGCTTGGATTTAATTTACCATTAAAGTATGCTTCTCTCCATGTCCTATAGAAAAGTGCTGATCCTGGAAGCCAAAGGTAGAAAAGTCTTTTCACTTCCACTTCGTTAACCCTACTTTGACTTTATAACGGAAGCAAAGGGAAGATAGAGTACAAAACAAAACTGTGATTTTATTTAGTTATGTTTGTCATAGTGAGGGAGTAAGTTAGGGCTTCACATACTACGCAGCTGCTACACCACCGAGCTACACCCTCTGCTCTCTAATATTTTATTTAGATGGTAATTTCAGCCAGTTTTCTGCTCTCTGAGCTGGGCAATTGCTGGCAGCAGATTTGTTTTCTTTGGATACAAGCAGCAACTATCTGGAATTATTTTCCTGGTGATGTCTGTCTATAGAGATCATTCACTGGATATTATGCCATAGATAGTGGTTTGCCCTGATTGCAGAAACATCTATTTATCCAGGGATGCACACTCCTTCTAAATGGTAAAACCTAAAACTCTTGATTTTGAAATCTCTTAGTTCCTGAACTTGACTAATTAGATATTCTCCCTCATGATCCACTTCTAGTCCAAGAGAAAGACCCAGAATTCTTTGTAGTAACCGATTCTCATACTGTGGGTTTATTGCAAGATCAGAACAAATCTTCCAGAATTCTCTCTTTCATGAGGGTAAGAGTATAACAGTTAATCACAACAATCATGTTTTCTTACTTTGTTTGTCTCAGAACAGCCTAATTAACAAAGATTGGTGCAAAAAATGTGAAACCCTATTTTCCAGAGTTTTTAGATCTTTCTTACAAAATCCTCATTTGATACAGTTATACCTATATGAAAAAAATACATGCACAACAAATAGATATACACTTACTCACAAATACACATGCATATACAAATAGAGAAAGAGTGTATGTGTGTAAGATCTAGATGAACTGTTCAAGTTTGATAAAACTAACTTAAACAGTTTCATTTGAAATTTAATTTTTATTTAATCTGGAAAGTGAGCATTTCAGACCCTGGTACCTTGGCAGCACTTGGTGTAGCACCTTTAACTAGCTTTGTCATGTGAAACACTGCCATCTTACTAAAATACATTACCTAAGATGGCTCTGAAATTGACATTTCTATGTGCATGAGACTCCCTGGAAAGTCTGTGTTTTCTGACTCAATGTGCTTAGATGATTACAGATAGTTTTCATTCCTGATATGTGGACAGAGATCCTATTGCCTGTTGAGAAGACCACTGACCAACACTGCTCCATGGCAACATAATGAAAGGACAAGTCTCCTAGAGTACAATTTTGGAGTTGTTCAGTATTGGAAACTAGAGAACACTTGTATAAATGAAGTTACGCAAGACTTAATAAAAATAATCCATCATCCCATTATTTGTGATAAAAGTACTTACTATATTTAGAGATAGGAATCTAGCTTCCAAATGAGGAACAATTATAAATAAAAGCAGAAATAATTTTGTTAATTGTTCACATCTATCTACTTTCAGTAAACACCAGCTGACCATTTACTGCGTGGCTTGTGTTGTCTCTCTTGGACAGTGTTTCTCAAAGGTAGACTCTGGAGTAGCAGCACGAGCATGTGTTTCTCAGTCCAAATGCAGGAGTGTAAAGCACTGATGCTTGACTCAGTCCTGAGAGACTCTTATCCAGCAAGTACTCCACGGGTTTTAACAGTTTCTACCCCTAAATGATACATGGTTGTTGCTGAACAAATATACTTCTAAAGATTCTTACTGTAATATATATATTTGTGTCTGCTCTTCCTAGGTTGTAAAAGAGCTAACACTATTTTATTTAAAATAAAAGTTTCCACATGAATTGTTTTGAAATCATTGGAAAATTGAAGAAAAAGTAGGATCTCTTGTAGGCGCAAACCAGATCACCTTTAGTGATAAGATACTTCAAGGAGAGTTTATAAATAAGGACATGCTCTGTGGCAAGCCATAGGCATATGTTATGAGGAGCCTAGCTGTATATTAAAGCTATACCTTGACCAGTCAAGTGGTAAGCCATCTAGCATGTTACACAGCTTAATATTCAGCTATGCCTTGTTATGAATTTCTTGTGCTCACAATTCCCATAGAAGGTGTGTGTGAACTTCTTTGCTCCAGCCAGTACTTGGATAAGATCATGTAGGCAAAGACAAGCTGGCTGGAGACATAGCTTTGTTTCTTGTGCAAATGAAGCTCAGACCATCCCCTTGCCTTGAGGCCTAGTGACTCTCCAGAGCAAGTAACTGAGAACAAAAGAGGTTTTTACATATCAAGGTGGGAGGTAGGGTAGAACAACATTCCTGAGGAGGCAGAGAATGTGAATGCATGGCCAGGGGAACAAGGAACATGCATTTTCTGTAGAGGTAGACAGAATGGCATGACCAGGGAGAAGGGAAGAACACAGAGGTTTTGTAGATGGTAAAGCAGAACTCTTGTAGAATTCATCAGAGCCAGGAGTAGAGAGCAAGCAGAGATGGAGGGCGAAGAAACAGAGGATGAAGATGAGGCTGGAAGCATAGGAGTTTAGTTGTTAGCAGGACTATGAGAAGGCAGTGAATGAGGGGACAAAGAAGAACTGAATGTCAGAATAGAACTGAAGATATGTAGACAGGATTTCATCACAGAGAAATAAAATAGACAGACAAAGAGCTTGGTGTATCTAGATTTATTCCTGCCCTGAATGCCTGACAGAGCTGAGCTGTAAAGACAGAATTTTGTCTTAGAAGAATTAAGTTAACAGACATAAGAGCATGGTGTATGCAGATTTTTTTTCCCTCAGATATCCCACGCCAGACGACTCTGGGCAATCTATAATGCTCAGTCTCCTTTTCTTCATTATTTTCTTTACTCCAATTAGTTATTTCAAAATCAAGTCAAGGGCTATAGGTGACAGTGACAGAAAAGCATTTCCACTAGTTTGTTAATATAAATAAATCATACTACTATTGGCATTGACTAAACTCCAGTGAAGTACTTAGAAGGGTCAGTGGAGACATAAAAACTAGAGAGCATTCAATAGTTTGGACTTCTGGTTATAACCAAGAAGTAATAGCTTGAATCAGAATAATCCCCATGTTGAAAACAACTATAAAACTTAGGTAATAACATAAAATAACTGCTTAAAAGGCCTTGGAAGTAAACTATGCATAGAGCACTCCAGGGATTACAATTCACACAATGAATTGAGCTCCATATTCCCAGGGTTTTTATTCTTGTGTCCATTTGTCAACTCTTCCTTAGGGGAATATTTTCATAACAAAAAATAGCAGTCACATTGGGCCAAAGAAAACAGGAGATGGGTATAGGTAAAAGCAGCTAGGGCTTTAAGGGCATGTAGCACCAATAATAAAGAAAACATATAAAGTGAAATAAAATAAGTATTCATAAAATTTCCCCTTTGGTTGTTTGCACCTCTAGATTTGCACAGAGCAGGGTAAAAATTCAAAGAAGCAACCGAAATGAATAGCTTCTGGAATTAAAGACCTGGGCTATGTCAGGATACCAGATACCACCCAATAACAAGGAATAAAACAATTGGAATTCAAACCCACCAAGGTGCAGCACTGCTTTCTAGGGCTGGAAAACAGACCTTCAGAGTCACTGTGGCCTATTTGTAAAAGCCAAGGTGACACAGAGTAAATCAAACCAATGCTAAGGCCAAATGTCACCCAGGTAAGGGTCATGTATTCTATTATACAAGCCAATGATACATGTGTGTATTTATGGCATCATCTAAAAGGGTGACACAGTTGTGTTTTTGTGAGATTCAAATGAAAGAAGGTAGCATTTAACAAATTAAGCCAAAGAGTGAAAGATAATAGAAACAGACCAAAGAGTCATATTTAATAGACAAGCACTGTAAAATAACTATAATTGATATGTACTAGGAAACAATGGAAAGGGTAAATGAATCCTGTAAACCATTATAGTCTATTGCAACTTCTACAAGCACAAGAATATAATTTTGAACCCCACAATTCAATAAAAAGTTGTAATAGAAGAAAATGATGCTGTTTAACTAGAAATTGTGTTAGAATAATGTTATTCAATTAATAGTCTGAGAGAATAAGGATGAAAATAAAAGAGGGAAGCACAATGGTTTTAACATTCTTTTCATAATAAGCAGCTAAAGCTAGCAAAGTATGAAATGAGACATCAAGAACAATGCAAGATCTGGTGACCAGGAGCTTCGAGAGAGATGGCTCAGCTGTTAAAAACACTTGTTCTTGTACAGGCTCTGCATTCAGTTGCCATCATCCATGTGTTGGTTCACAACCACCCTTAATTACAGTTTCAGGCAATCTGATGCCCTCTTCTGACCCCTGAAGGCACCAGGTATGTATATAGTTACATAGTGCAGATACATGCATGCAGACAGAGTATATACACACATGTGCGCGCGTGTGCGCGCATGCGCGCGCACACGTCCCTTCATAGCATCATTACTAAATTAAAATGTGAGAGTCTTAGGTTAGCTACATGAGTTCCTTTGATTCATTCAAGACAGAGGAATCCTTCTTCGTCCTCTATTAGGACTAAGTCATGCAACTGATAGCATACAGAGCACAGAAACTTGAAATGTAATTTCACAGTTGGATTTACTTGCTGATTCTTCTGACATAAACATAAGAACAGAATCATGAAAGCCTAAATGCCCAGAAGATATGATGTACATGTGTCTACCTGGTGTAATAAAAAATGCTTCTTTTATTATTTCACCAGATATCAACTACCTTCATTCTACCAATTACGATTATGAACAAGAAAGACTGGTCTTAAGGTTTTAAATTTTGGTTAATGATCTGAAGAATTTATTACACAGCACTTATGCATTAGAAAATGTTATAAAATATTGACTATGAGAGTCATGATGAAAAGACAGACTAAGCTTGGTTTTGAAGAGGGTAGAGTAGGCATACCTTTTTCCATTCCTGTTAGTAATGCATTTAAAAGTCCAGGTTTCTATACATTGGTTATTCAAGCATAATATGCATACACAGGTAAAACAATGAAGGTGGTTAAGTTGACAATCTTGGGACCCAATTTATGTTTTGAATCCTGGTTTCATTTTTTGCCTCACACATTAATGACAGGTAAAAGAAAATCTAGAAATCCCCACAAACATGAACCAAATAAAAACAAATGATACCAAAAGTCAAGTTCTCTCACAAAGAACTAGATAATATACAGATCAACCTAAATACAAATCCTTCACTCAAGAGCAGCAGAACTTCAAGCCCAAATTTTGTTCCTCATTTTGTTCATACCAGAAAAAGAGAGAAGATGGCAACACCTTTGTCAGGCTGTACGGATCTGCCAAGACTCATACCAGAGAAGACAGTAAGGACAGGATGAAAGCTTATCATTGTTATAAAAGATAGCGAATGGAGCCAGGAATTTAATCTCCAGCATTTAGTGTTTCAGAGACCACAAGGGCATCCAGGACTAGAAAAGTCTAGAGCTTTTGGACTTCTATCATCTTCCAGTGTGATCAGGCTATTCTCACTAGGGAGTAACACAAAGCAGTGAAAGGAGTATAACAAAGAATATCTCCCCTCCCAGTCCGAAAGGGCACTCACATGGGTGTGTAAGGACACAGGGATACCATCGACCACTAATAAGGTAGCACCCACCTCTTAAAAGGATGAAGTAGGTAAAACAATATTTAAATACAATTCAGAAACTCAGGATTTTGACATTCCAATCAAGAATCTGTCATCACTCCAAGGGCCTGTATGATCACAGTCCCAGAGATGAAAAGACAAGCAGAAGATGCTCACATCAACATGACATAACCATTAGAAATTTCTGATGATCCATAGTAGACATCAACATGTATTTCCATGAGCAATTATGAACAAAGCTGAAACAAATGTCAGAAGCAGAATGCCTCAATAAAAAAAATAGAAAGACAGAGCAAAAAAATAAAAGATACAAAGAACAAACACATGTTGTAGCTGAAATAATAACCAAAATTTAATAACAGATGCAATCAAGGAATTCTGGGAGTGGGATGAAAGGGCAGTAGCTAAAGAGAAGCAGGCGAAGTGATGCATCTGAACAGAATAAAAAGATAAAATGCATTGGTTACAGCCATAGTGACTTGGAGTCTGAAACTAAAACATCGAGGAACTGAGTTTTCAGAAACAGAATAAGAGGAAGATTGTGGAAGGACTAAAAATCACCCAAAAATGTCTATAAATTACATTTGCAAGATCTGAAGAAATTGGAGAACAATAAATAAGAAATGCACTCAATCTTCTTCAAATGAATGTGCTCAACTCTCTATCTTTAAATTTTCTTCTCTTATATTCTTTTTTTATAATAAGAAGACAACATGGGATCTATAGTAGATATACTTTAAATGTATGGTACAGCATGACTGATGATGGACATAATATTTACACAACATGATAGAATTTATTCACTCATATATTTGAATTTTTTTACCCACAGAATAGTAATTAAGGCCTCACCTTCGTCTTTCCTCAGCCCCTGTGAACCACCACCCTGCTCTCTGCTACTTTATGAGTTTAGCTATTGTAAATATGTCCTTTGTGTGAGTTAATACACTATTTGTCCTTCTGTGATAGGCTGCTTGCACTTTGAAAAATGTCCTCAAGGGTGAACAGTGTTGAGTTACAAGTAACAAGATTCCCTTGTTTCAAAGCTGAGTAATATTCTGTTTCATGTTCATTTTCATTAGAGACATTTATATTCAAGTCTTTTGTCCATTTACAAACTAGGTTACTTTATTTTGCTAGTGACCTGCATGATAAACATATGTCTTTAGTATTTACCTGTTGTCACATATATAGTTTGCAAACATTTTATCAAATGTTTTACATTTTCTTTTCCCTTTGTTATCATTATGTCTGCAATCAGTGCTGTTTAGTTTGTGTAGTTCTAATTACCTATTTCTTGTCTGTATTTTTGGTGCCAATTCTAAGTATTTATGATATTTTAATAAACTTTTCTTCTATGATTATTAAATGTTAAAGTCTCCTGTTTAATTCTTTTATCCATTTTTAAATTTATTGTATAGGGTATGAATCCTCTTTAATTCTGCCATAGCTCTTAATTTTCCCAACACAATTTATTAATTTATAAGTTGATATTAGGCTAAAATCCACAGACCCCGAGAACTTAGGTAAAGAAGAGGGCTCTAGGATAAATGCATGGATCTCACTGGGAAGGGGAAATAGAATAAATTTTGCAGGTGGACTGGGGTAGGTGGGGCCTGGAATGGGAAGTATTTTTAGAAATTAAGAACGGTATGAGTATTTACTAAAGGAAACATGGGATACCAATAAAATAGTCAAGGCAGGCCAATTAGCATACCTAGCACCTCAGATGCTTATGCTTTCTTAGGAGTAAGACTATCACTAAGCAATTAACATCTTAAAAAATAACAGTATACCGTTTTTAACGCAGTTACCATGCTGTAAAGTTGATACAATTCATATAATAATTAATTCATTTAAATTGAAATTGATCAAAACTATACTAATAGGTGGCACACATGTGTAATCATAGCACTTAACAGGTTAAGGCAGAGGAGTCAAGAGTTTGAGGCCAGGCTGAACTAAATAAATGGTGTTTGAGGGATAAGAATCTCTGTGCTGGTCACACATACAGTACTTTGATCTTAACAACTATATCGTTATTGTAATGGTGTACTATAATTAAATAGACCAGTGCCATTAGGACAAATTGACCAGGGTACATGGGAATTCTTTTATAAATATATTTTATAAGTGCTTTTTTTTTTAACTTAATAGAATCTAGAATTACCAGGGAGATGTAATAGGCCTGTAGAAGGTTACCATGATTGACTTAATAGATATGAGAAGACTTGTGTATTATACATGAGACTATTCTCTGGCTGGGACCCTTAGCTGAGTAAATGAAGGGAGCTGACCAGCAAGCATCCATCACTCTCTGTCCCTGGGTATGGTTGTGATGTGGCCACCTGCTTCCAGTTCCTACCACTGTGACTTCCTTGTCATGAAGAACCATATCCTTGAGTTGTAAAACCAGAACAAATCCTTTCTTCCTTAATTTTGTCACAGAATTCCATCACAGAAAAGGGAAAATACTTAGTAATCTACATTTAACTCAAAATAAAAGGCTTAATTTCCAAAAACAAATGGCAGGCAGAATACAAAATGTTGCTTTAAAAGGCAGGTCATCTGTGTATTGCTAGCTTAGTATTTTTGTGGAGCAGAAATACTTCTAACAGTAGGAGCAGGTGTTTCTCTGACTCTTTTGCCTGCTGAAACTATTCTCCTTCCATTGGGTTGCACTGTCCAACTTCGATATGAGGGCTTTCACCTGGTCTTATTGTGTCTTTTGTCCTGTTTGGCTGTCATCTCTTGGAAGCCTGCTCTTTTCTAAATAAATAAATAAAGGCAGACTTCAAGATAGTAAAAACCAAAAAGACGGAAATGTAGTGAATTTACCCAAAGACACATTGTTAAGCTAACACACAAATTTAATTTTAAGGCAAGAAATAATCTTGGAGACTGAGGTAATTATTTTATAATGATAAAATATGAACATTAGAAGATATGACAATTTAAAAGTATTCTTAATAATACATCTTAAGAATATCCATAATAAATTGATTTTTAAAGTTAAAGAGAAACATGCAATCATAACTATTTTATTCACTTCTAACAATTAAAACTTAAGCAAAAAATTAATAAAACCATGAAGTATTTGAACAGCTTGATTAATAAACTTAACCCAATGAATATAAACACAATACAAACTATAAATATGGTGGAATACAACTTTTATGTTAAGTTTATTAGAACATTTATGTCTATTGATCACATAATAGATCACCAAACACATTTGAAAATAATTTCAAAGATGAATTGAAATGATCCATTAATTTTTCTGATTGCAATTAAATTAAAGCATTAGCAATTATTTTTAAAAGTACCTAGTTAAAATACTTGGCAATTAAATAGAATGCTTTTAAATGAGTTCACAAATCAAAGAAAAATTTATAAAGGACATTTAAAATTTCAATTAAATGATAATCAATAAATTGTATTAAAATTTGTAGTAAACAGCTGAGCAGTGACTAAACAGGAACATAAAATTGCAAAGATACGCATATTTATATATATGCACAGCAAACAGTTTTAAATTGAAGCAAAGTATGCAAAACCAGGGTAACTAAAGATCACATTTAACAATTAATAACATTTGTAAACTTCTGGTAAGACTTATGAATACAAATGAGAGATAAAAATGACCAATATCAATGATCTAAAGAAGACATGAGTCTAGGTTTAATATAAGCCAAAATGAAAATAATTATTATTTTCAAATTATTAAACAAACATACGTCAATAGACTTGAAGGTTCAGCTTAAATGAATAAGTCATTTCATAAACATTTTATTAAATGAATATAACAGTAAGTGAGGAGCCTAAACTGAGATGGGATTGATTGATGTGACTGTGTATGTGAGTAATATTTCCCACAAATTCCAGTGGAAAGTGACTTGAATGTTTTGTTGCTGTTTGTTTGTTTGTCTGTTTGTTTTTCAGAAGAATAAAGAAGAGTTAATACTGGTTTTACATGAACCCTTTCAGAACATAAAGAAAGTGTGGCTCTTTACAAAATTCTTTATGAAGCCGACATAACCTTGAGTTTAAAATCTGGCAAAGACAGCACACCAAGCAAATGAAAGAGATTGGGCCTGGCATCTGGTAACCCACACCTTTAATCTCGGCACTCAGCAGGCAGAGGCTTAGTCTATGTAGTGAGTTCCAGGCCAGTCAAGACTACGTAGAGAGACTCTATCTCCAAAAAAAAAAAAAAAAAAATTGAAGAAAGAGCTATGTTTTGGCTATGCCTGTATGAGCCTCAAAGAAAATGTTAAGCCAATCAGACTCTCTAATTTCAAATAGTTTCCTCCAGGAATGCAAGAGCAGTTTAATATTTAATAATCAATATTTACAAAACAATGGAATATATGAAAAGATGAACAACAAGCATAAAATAAAGCTCACAACTCTTCATATTTTTTAAAAGTCAGCAAGTTAACAATAAAGGAAAACAAAGGATTATGATTTATTCGTTTTCAAAAGAATTCCCAGCAAGCACCATATTCATACTTCATAGTGAAATAATGAAACATTTCTCCCACATGAGGGGTGGTGCTGCCACCACATAAGCTTGACCATGGCCACAATTTCTATAAAACATACTTTCTTTTCCTAGGTGAACTCAAGGCAATTTATCAAGCAATAATAGATGGGCAAATTTGAAAGAAATGGAAGTTTAATTTACAGAGGCCAGGATTAGATATATAGAAATTCTTTTAAAATGAAATTTTTTGTAATTAATATGTATATTTCTTTTTAAAAGTAATTATATTTAAAATCAAAGTAAAATAATTTTGATTTTACATACTAAAAAAGTCATTGGAAAGTAAGATAAAGTGACAGTAGTCACAATGCCATCAAAAATATCAAATCCCTAGGATTCGCTGAATAATTGAGAACTAATAAATACAGCTGAAAGAACCCGAAGATTAAATAAGTGATGCAAATAGCACATCCATCGATAGTAGGGTGAAATAATTTCAGATGTTGTTTTCTCCCTAATTGATCTATAGGCGCAGTGCAATTCTGTTTTAAAGTCTAGGTGATTTTAGAAATTGACAAGATGATGCCAATAAAGCAGGAAAACTAAGTAGGGACATCGTGCTAGATTTCATGATTTTCTGTAATACTGCCATAATTAGAAACTATCTGGGACTGGGGCTGTAGCTCAGTGGAAGAAGGTTGCTTAGAATATGTGAGATATCAGGTTCAATCCCTAGAGCTGCAAGAGACATCAACAATAACAGCACGGATACTTCACAATCAAAACATTTGACAACTGTTCCAACAATAAAGAAAATTCAGAAATGAAACACACATTGTCAGTGATTTATAATAAACATGCCAGGGCATGTAAAGAAAGAAAGAGAGCCTTCTCAATGAAAGGCGTGTCCATAGGATACAATTTTCACCTTCAATTTCATATACACATAAGGCAATTCCAGATTTATGTTATACATAAATGTTTATTACAGCCAAATAAATAAATATTTCTTACTTTACCTGTATATATGTGTGTGTGTATGTGTGTGTGTGTGTATGGTGTGTGTTGGTAAAGCACCTAAAATCTATTTTCCTCAAAAGTCTTGATAATATAATGTATTATTGATAAGTATCATGAAGTATTTGGTATCTCTGAACTTACTTCTCTTACATAACTCGAAGTTTATTCCTCTAGGCTACATTTTTCAATTAACACCTTTGTTACTACTAGACATGTGTGTAAATTGTTGATTCTATTTCAATAAAATTTCAGTTATTGTTATAGAAATCCAGTCAGGACTATTTTTGTGAGCCAGAATGGGTGAATACTGTCAGGAAGTTATGTTCTGGGGACTGGAGATTTGTGTTTGTGTGTGAAACACAGTGAATAAGCAAATCTATTAGAATTTGAATACTTTAGTAGACAAAATTAAATTTCAATGTAATTTTTCAATATTTAAAAAAAAAAATATGAACAAGCGTTATCTATGTGATTGAGCAGGGTTCCCTAGAAAAGCTCCATGTAATGACAATAGATTGGAGGAGGTGAGTATTTTCAGTTAATGACAGTTTGCATTAAATTGCTTTATTCATTAATTCAGCTTTTCTTGTAGGTATAAATTTAGCTTTGCATGACATCCCTGGTGGGTGTCTTTAATTCATCCTAATGCTGAATATCTGACCATATAAAGAAACACGATCAAAGATGTAAGAGCATTAGTTGTGTCATTCACTCGATCAACAAACACTTATTGAATGTCATCATGTGCCTTACCTGGATTATGAACTGAGTCCAAGAGACATTTATATGACAGAGCCCCTAACCTACAAGAGTTCATATTCTAATGAACAAGATAGGTAAGTAAAGACAAATGATTGGAATAATAGAAGGGCAGCATCTAAGTAGTTGCAGAGAGCTAAGAGAATGTAGAAAATAGATAAGGCTTACTTTTTTAGCACTTACGACAAAAACCTGTTAAATTATATGAATAAACTAAAATGTCCCCTTATATCATGCCAGGATGTAGGATATGATGTCATAAGACATGACAGGTAAGTACCAAGAATTACGTTTCAGGAAATAGAGGTGGATAGGTATCAGATGTCTGGGATCTTAGGATGGGAGTCATGCATAGGGTACCAAGGAATTGAAAGTTGATAATGTCAGTTTAAATGGCAGCATGAAAACTTAGAACCATCAGGGAGGTTTATGAAACATGGAAATGGATGAAGACTGTGACTTAAGGCTTCTATGAAGTCTAATGTTTAGGCAGCAAGGACAAGGTCTCAACCTTACAATAAACCCTTACTTTTTAGACCGGCATGGTGTTGAAGGTATCTGTACATGAGGGCTAGAGATCATACACTCTGTCCAGATCAAATAGAAACATGTGACACAGCAGAGCTCTGAGTGCCCAGGTGTGCTGTGCATCCTTCCACTTGCTTCTTTTTTGCAAGATCCACCATGTGCCCTGATTGAACAGTCCCTAAAACCATGATATTTAATGGATGCTGTGCATTTAATACAGTAGAATTTACTGTTTTTTGAATTTACTGTGCCCCAGAAACCTACTGAATTTGGTGCCAGAACTAAGCCCATTTGTCTTTGGATCAATTCTTTGTAAAACAGACCTCCATCTTCTTGTGAGATGGAAACATTGGTTAATCTATTACTGGCCCTGAATAAATCCATGGTACCATCTTCCTGTTCTCTTGCATCATCCTCTAGTCCAGAGGTTCTCAAACTTCCTAATGCTTCAACACTTTAATACAGTTCCTCCTCTTGTGGTGATGCCAACCATAAAATTATTTTCACTGCTACGTCATAGCTGTAATTTTGCTGCTGTCATGAATAGTAATATAAATATTTTTGGAGATAGCAGATTTTGAAAGGGGCCATGATCCATAGGTTGAGAATTACTGTTCTAGTCAGTATTCCTGAAGAAACGAAAGGAAATATAGTTACAACTTTTGACACCTACATTTATTTATTGTTATGTGTAGTTTTAAGGAAATTGGACTAAGAGAAGGGTACAATGTTGATTTTGTAACATAAGACATCAAAGCCTTTATTATGCATTGGATTTATAAGCTAGAGGATTTCAGAAAAGAGAGATCTTAAATGTGACTTGTGAAGGTTTCAGAGCATTTGAAGATTAAAAACAAGTTATATTAGTGCATTTTTAGGATTTTGGTAAAGATATACTTTTAAACCTAATGATATCACCTCTAAATAAACTCACTTTGTCATATGTTCTTTTATTTATTTTAGATTAAGCCTGAATATTTAAATAGGTTAATGTATGCTTACATGAGTTCACAAGATGACAGTGATGTTATTTCATGCTTCTCTTTTTCTAAATAATTATACAAATCAGTCTTCAAAGCTTGAAATGATTGTGTAAGCTATGCCTGATAGCCAAATAAAAATAATGTGAGATTTTAATTCATGTATGCACCAACTGGATGTGACAAAATAGGACTGAATTGGGAAGCAGATAATAAGATTCTCTGTTAAGTTTGTTTCTAACTCCATGACCTTGGATAAATGTATATTTATTCTGTAAGATGCAGGCAGAACCTGCCCCCTACCTATCTTCTGGAGCTGCTGCAAGATTTATTGAACTAGAAGAAAAAAAGTGGTTTATAGTTCTAGAGAGACTGAAGTCACATAAATGCAAAGCAGTAGGATTCATTCCATGAGTTATACAAAGATAAGCTGGCTTTCATAACATCCCTATGTGTCAGGTAGATAATCTTAGCCCTCGTTTCCAAATATGAGGGTTTAAGTACTTCTGCTAAAACACTAGATTGGGTGTCTGAGAAGAGACACAATGACTGGATTATGACTATGCCCAGTATTTATCTGATACCTGAAAGTGCTTTAAAGGGCAGCTTAAACTGTCCCCAACATTTTCTTGGCAGGATATGGAAACAGTCTGTATATTTTTCTACCTGGTTTTCCTCTGCAGTTCTTCATAACATTCATCTGAAATGAAAAATGCCTTGTCTCAATGGTATTGCAGGTGAACCAAGTATTTGGGAGCTATTAAGAGACATTGTTCCAGTGATGAAGCATATAACATGATTTAATGCAAGCCGAAGTCAAGGTATCCATCAGAAAAGGTGCAATGGAAGACAGACGAAAGAATGTAAGAATTGACCTGGAAGCTGGGAGTAGTGGCACTGCTTATAATCCCATATATGGTAGGCTGAAGAAGGAGACCACAAGGTTGAGACCTTGCCTTGAAAAACCAAAACAAAGAAGAGTTAGTTAACGGTGGCTCTTGTAGTAAGGTTGTGGCAGTGATGAATATTCCACCCTTCTTAGCATCACCTCCTCATGCATAGCAAATAAAGGCAAGCAGATATAGACCACTAATACACTTGCCTCCTCTCCCTCCACAAAATAGCCCCTTACTCACTTTTTACAGCATTGCTTGTCAATGTTACTGAAACAGACTCAGCTTGAACTGAGTGCCTAATCCATAGAAAGTCCCCACCAAGTGTGGTCTGCCGGCTGAATTTAGAGTAGAGAGTACTCCAAGAGGAATGGTATGCAGAAACCTTGCCTTGGGCACTAAATGGCAGTGTGACCCTGGGTGGCAGTTGTTTAACATCACCTGCAAAGTGGAGAAAATGGTAATATTCAGCTGAGAGAAAGTTCACAGATGAACCATGTAAGCTGGTTCATTTAAAGGCTGGAGCACAGGTTCTCACAGAGAGGATACATCTGATTTACAGTGTTCCCTGCCAGCTGAGATGTGGGTAGCATTTCTACAGAGCTAGGCAGTTGTTCTTTACTGAGCTCTTAATGAGCCAGGCACTGAGGGAGACACTGAGGAAAGAGCAGATTAATAAGACTGCTATCATCTTTATCCTCACATAACTTTTTGAGGGGTGTTACTAACAAAGAAAACAACCACAGGATTAAATAACACTGAGAAGTCACTATTAAGAGACTGACACAGGACAGAGGCCATAGCGCTATTCCTAATGAAACATTTGATGGTGACCTAGACAGCAGTGGCATATTTTTCATGTGCAAATTAAAAAATCCCCTCATAGGAATCATCTATGTATAATCTCTTCAGGCTGTGACATTAGTTTTCTAATAACATTTTAACAGTACAATAATAACAGCACCTATTAGGGCCCATGAGATGGCTCAGCATATAGGCAATAGCTAGGTTGGTAACTTGAGGATATGAATTTCATCTCCCAAATTTAACATGGTGGAAGGAAAGAATCCACTACCCACATTGGTCCACACTCACACCATGGCAGGTATACCCACACACATATACACACAAAAATGCTAAAATAAATGTAAAAATGTAATAACTTATATCACATTGATGAACTGAACATAACGTGAAACAGAGTTCCCTGTGATTCACCTGTTGCTGTGAACTTTTAACAATGAGGAATGCATGGTTTAGGGGATTCTGCTGCTTTCTCCTACTACTTGTTGAGAAAAGTCATTTGGGAAATAAAATGAACATACATATACATACAGACAGACAGACAGTATTACCTAGGGCCAATTTTATCCACATTTGTGTAATTTTATCTTCACGGAAGGATAATGAAAATTGGAGCTTAAAATTTTTACCTCTCCACAATGAAGTTTCAGTGAGTGAACTATAGTCACTTTAGAGTGATTATTCTTGAGATTTTTTCTTTTGTTTTTATTGCTGTTGAGATATTTTATTATTTTTTTTTTCTGAGACAAGATTTTATTCTGTATCCCAGACTGCCCTAGAACCTATTATATAGCACAGGCTGGCTTTAAACTCGGGGCAGTCCTCATTTTCCTCATTGATAAAATTACAGAAATAAATCCCACACCTGGGATCATCTTTTTTTTTTTCTTATTAAGGAATTTTTAATTCATTTTACATACCAACCACAGAACCTCTTCTCTTCCCAACTCCTGTCCCCCAGCCTTCCTTTCTGTTTCTCCCCCATCTCCTCTTCAGACAAGGTAAGGCCTCCCATGGGGAATCAGCAGAACCTGGTACATTCAGCTGAGGCAGGTCAAAGCCCCTCCCCCCTGCATCAAGGCTGTGCAAGATTTCCCCCTATAGGTAGTGGGCTCCAAAAAGCCAGCTGATGTACCAGGGATGGATCCTGATCCTACTGCCAGGGGGGCTTTTAAGCAGATCAAGCTACACAATTGTCTCAATTATGCAGAGGGCCTAGTCCAGTCCCATGGAGACTCCACAGCTATTGGTCCACAGTTCATGAGTTCCCACTAGTTAGGTTTGGTTGTCTCTAGGTTTCCCCATCATGATATTGATGCCCCTTGCTCATAGAATCCCTCTTCTCTCTCTTTGACTGGACTCCTGGAGCTTTGCCTGGTGCTTGACTGTGGATCTCTGCATCTGCTTCCATCAGTTACTGGGTGAAGGCTCTGTGATGACAGGGGATCATCTTAACACATGTTTGTGGAAAAGATGGAATGTGTATGTTCTAGGAAGAAAATTCCATTCCATTTGTACCATTTTTAATTCTTTTAGGAAGAGATCTATTTTAAAACTAAAATTTTAGTGAAGCAATATCTAAGGCCAGGAAACTCTAGCTAATTTTTGTTTCCCAATTTTGCTTTTTTTCTCCAGTCCTCTTTTTTGGATGGGAATTTATTGGGTTCTGATTCTTTACTCTGTGTTTTTCCTTTCCTGAAGGAACTCCTACTCATTTATCCAGATTGCAAAGGAGGTTAAAAGAGTATAGAAACAAAGCATTTGTTTCAAAGCAAAGAGTAGCCCTGTTTTGCTCTAAAATTCTTTCTAAGGGGAGGAACAAGGCCATCTAGGGCTTTGGAAGAGTGGACTGGAAGCCCAGGGAGGAGACAGGATTCCTCACTCTATCCTCTCTGTAGAGGCTACAACCTGCCAGAATGTGTTTCTCTTTCAGCTGGGTCTGTATTTGTATAATGATGGTATTTTTCAAAGAGTCCTTGTCTTTTAATAGCAAGAGGACATGTGTAGGTACTCACTTTTGATTTCTGATATAAGCGGTCCCTATGAACTTACTCCCTTGCTGCTTTGGTCTTAATAACAATTTAGACCCGTTATTTTATTTTATTAATTAATTAATTAATTAATTTTTTGGCTCAAGGTCCCACTTGGTAGCCTAGACACATCTGTAGCTCTGCTGGGTCCTATCCTAGGCTTGAATCAGCAGAGATCATCCTGGCTCAGTATCCCAGGTGTTGGGATTACAGGCTCAAACTGTAGGAGCCATCACTATGTTACATCTCTCTGGAATACATTTTTATCATAAAAGTTGTCCTCTGGAGCATTATTAGAAAAGTTTCATTAATTGAAGATTAATTATCACTGTGTATCACTTTCAAGTGGGGTTCATTACAAACTTAGAATTCTATAGAGTAATATGATGATTCTAAGTGTGAAACAACAAAAATCAAATTGAAACTGAAATTAGCACTGTTTTATAGCATGTTTATCCAATCCATAAATATTCATTCAATAATCTCATAACTCTCATGTGCTTAAGAGGATATCATCTGGTACATGAAAACTCTAAAGAAATTCGAAGGCATTTCAAACCTTAGAAATAACTATCGGTTTGAAAAGGGCTTGGTTTTTGAGTAACTCTTTGTAATTTTCAAAGCCCTCTCACCTACTATAAATCCTTATCTGAACTTCTGAACAGTATCAGGGGATTTGGGGTAGTTTGATATTATCATCACAGAATTACAGATTTTTAGGATCAGAAAGGATTTTAAAGGTCAACTAATGAACCACTTAATTTAACATGTAGGAAGCTCAATTGCCTGACGTCCCACAACAAACACCATTAAGCACTGACTTGCTCAGGGGGAGCCGAATGTGTGTGTTAGCAACCCTGGGCTAGACACCGGTGACACCAGGTACATACAAATCCCTTCCCATATTTGTTGGACATACAGATCTATAACGAACTCACACTCGCTAAGTCAATCACCTACAGTTCCTACCATTCAGTGCACTGTTGCCAAGCACCGAGAATAAAATAGCAAACAGGTCCCTTCTTCCAACTTTAGTCTCCCTCTATAGCTACAAAATACTTGGGGAACCTTAACTTTAAAAATGTGTTGTTAAGTGCAACTATTTTCAATGACTGGGAATGCTAAAGGAGGCCAGGAAAGGAACCTTAGGAGGTACCACAGAGGGGGAAAAAAAATCTTCCCAACTATAAACACATGCTTAGACTGAGGAGGGGACACACACACACACACACACACACACACACACACACACACACACACACACACAGTTAATTACATCGCTCTCCGCTGCCTTCTGGGATCTCCCGCAAGCCAGAACACACAAGCTCTGCTCAGAGTAAGGACTAGATGCCAACTCACCCAGTTTAAGAGGGGAAAAGAGCAAGAGCTCACACATCCATATCTCCTAAGCTGGAAAAGACAAGAAAAAGGAGAGAGCGAGAGAGAAAGAGGGGAAACAGCCACGGAGAAGAGAAAAAGAAAACGGGAATAGGAAACCCATTACAGCGCCTGCTCCGGGAGTCTGGGGCTGGCCGCCCCCAGGGGACCGGTGCGCGGGCTGCTTGCTGGGACTCCGCGCACCTAGGGGAGGGTCGTTGTCTGCCTAGCCGGTTCCCGCAGCTCTGTGCGCAGAGCAGCTCGGCGACGGGACGCAGCGCCCGGAGCCCCGGCAGCGCCCGCCCTCCCTCCCGCGTCGCCAGCCAGCGCGCGGCGCCCGCTCCGCCCGTGACTTCAGTTCGGCTCCACCCCCGCGCGGCGGAGGCTCGCAGCTCGGTCCCAGCCCGCGCGCTCCACACAAGCCCAGCCCGGGCGAGCGGCAGCCACCTGCCCGGCGCCGCCTCAGCGCGCCCCGCCGCGGCCCAACTTGGATGGAGTTGGGGTCCTGAGCGCACACCCTTCCGCCGTCAGTCCGGAGCCCCGCGCCGCCGCCTGCCTTCGGTTCGGGATCCCCTCTCCGCTTCTTTCCGCTCCCGCGATGGGAAAAGTTGGCGCCGGCGGCGGCTCCCCGGTCCGGCTGAGCGCGCTCCTGGCCGGCGCGGGGCTTCTGGTGCTCTTAGCCCCCGGAGTCTGCAGCAGCCGCTCCTGCTGCCCCTCTCAGCACCCCGGCTCGACCCCGCGCTGGACCCTGACGCCAAGAGGTTTTCCTCACCCGGGACCGCTAGGTCGGGCTCCTGCCACGCCCCCGCCCCTTGTCATGAGACCCCTGTTCGTAGTGGCCCCCGGGGACCGGGCGCTGTCTCTGGAGCGAGCTGGGGGCAGCAGGGTGTCCGTGACGACCGCTGCACGCTCTGGCCGAAGGAGACGGAGTGGAGCGGATCCTGAGAAGACTGAACCCGGAGAGGGTGCGATTCGGAGCCGCCGGGGCATGCTAAGGGATGGAGGGCAGCAGGGGCCTGGGACTGGCGCGCGGGACCCGGACAAAGCCACCCGCTTCCGGATGGAGGAGCTGAGACTGACCAGCACCACGTTTGCGCTGACTGGAGACTCAGCACACAACCAAGCTATGGTCCACTGGTCTGGCCACAACAGCAGCGTGAGTAGAATGGAACTGTGGGGAAAGGGGTGAGAGAAGGAAAGGGTTACTGTCCACTAGGAGATCTGATGGAGAATTTGGGGGAAAGAGGTTTCTGGACTTGGGAGATGCTGCCCTGTGAAGTCTTCCCAGCGGGCCTCCCTCAAGAGTTAATGGTGCCTACTAGGGAGCCCTCCCGCCCCCACCATCAGAGTCTTCTCCAAATCACAAGGTTCATACTGGAACTGAACTGGCAGATCTTTTTTTTTTTTTTTTTTCCTTCTTCTTCAGTGGCACTAGAAGGTGGAACTGAAGACCAACAACGGGGGTGGGGGAGTGCTAAAGTAGTTTTAATGCAGATCTCAAAGGGTTAATATCCAAGCCCACTGAAATTCCCTTAAGGGACTTTTCCTTACCTGGATAGACTTATGGAGTGCACGGAGAAGTCGTGTGTGGGCTTTTTATTTTATTTTTATACAGAACGCATAGCCCCTTGTTCCGCCCAAGAGAGGCGATCTGCAGTGCGATATAAGGTGCCCTTTAGTATTATTATCTTTTTGTGGACCAAATGGATGCAAGTTTCAGTGCAGAGCCTCCCCAGCATCTTCCGACAGCATTAGCAAGTGCGTTTTGAGAGCCAGGGCTTTTCTAGCCCATGAAAGGGCAGTTGTTCTCCGGCATGGTCAGCCTGGGGACGATCAGATAGATAGATCTCAGTGACAACAACTCCCTGTTTTCCCACGACTGACCTCCTCTAGAGAGGAGCTCAAATAAAGATTTGAATTTCCCATATGAAGCCAGGGAAGAGATTTCAGTCCCTGAGAGATTTAGGGTAAAAGTCACTGATTCTATCAGGAGCTTCAGACTTTCAGAAAACCCTGGATGTTTGAAATCTGAGGAAACTGTACGGTTTAACCCAAATGTAGAAACTTCAATACTCTGAAACAGTAAAGAACCAGCTTTGACGGTGATAATTGAAGACGATTTAAAAGTGTGTAAAGTTCTCTAGGCTGCTGTGAAGCCTACACGAAAAGTTAAAGATTTCTGCAAGGGGGAGGGTCTCAGTTGCAGCTTCCATTGGATGATAGAGATCGTGTCTACAATGTGCACAGTCTATGCAACCTGGTACCTTTGAAAATGTTTCCTGTTTGTGGTGCGCATGCCAGGAACCGTGCCAACAAGTGCCACTTCACTGAGCTGTGTTCATCGTTGGGTTTTTAATGAGAGCTGAGAAGGTTTTGAAATATATGGTGTCGTGCATTTGGCGATCTAGCCTATCCTGTACTGAGGACAGCAGCTGGGGTTCTTTCCAATGCAGCCTTCGTGACAGAGTGACATAGGCTGCTGTTCGAGGAGGTTCTCAGGAGTGGTTTTAATAAAAAAGAATAAAAACCCTAAAGCTGAAATTCTTTCTACTCAAGTTCTGGACATTCTTATCCTGGTGCATTGCTTTAACTACCTCGTCTTTTTGTATCATAGCTACTAAAATTGATCCTTTAATTTTAACTAGAATCTTCCTATGCCAGCTGATTAACTCAGGCTCCCTTAAGTGATTAACTCAAAGCTCTGGCTTTAGGAGGAGATTTTTGTATACAACAAATGCATGAGCTCTTGTTGTATTAAGAAGAAAAAAGAAAGATAAAACTTTGGACTCAAAATATTTCTGGCTTTTAGTGTAATTCAAGCTGTAAAATATCACTTACCCATTAGACCTCTACTTTAGTTCATGTCTTAAAAGATCTTGGAAAGTACATCTTTGGCAAATAATAACCTCCATTTAAGAAATGGCGCCAAGCATTGCCAGCTCTTCATTTTTTTTTTTTTCAGACGCATATGAGTTGAGTTTGGCTTACTAGGGTTAGGACTTAGACAGGAATCTAAGAAAATGTAGGAAATAATGAAGAGGGTGAGTGTTAAAGGTTTGAACACTCAAATTATGTTAACCACAGGGTGAGATTTTAATCCTCTGAAGTCTCATATTCCACAGTTACCTCCACTCCCCTCCCAGGTCCTGTTCTGAGTATCTCACAAGGAATTTTTCTGTCGTATCATGGATTTGTGTAGATGATGAAGAAAGAGAAAGTGTTTACCCAGGTTCATTAAATAAAGACAGTCCTGCTTATCTGGACCAGACTCCTCAGAGATAGAAAGATTAAACTATTTTGTAAAGAGGAAGGATTCAGAAAGATACTTTTGGACAACATTGGGCATTGAGAGTAGAGGGAGACCTGAATTCCAGATCAGCTCACTAGTGTTTACCACAGCATGTTGTTCATGCTGTGGGTGTGAAATCTGTCTAAGGTGGGGGAATACTTCTCGATTACTTTCCAAGACTTAGGTCAAGTTACTCATCAATAGGTACTCTGACTTGAAATCTTTGGACCTATTCTCAATTTTATCATATTTCTCCAGAGTGAGAAATCTACTTATTTAAACCTGAGGGCAATATTAGGGAATTCCCATGTTTTCACCCTTAGATATCCCTACTGTCCCATGAATCTTCTTTCCAGTTCTCAGGGATACACAGCCTCTAAGGCTATGTCACAGTCGATAAAATCTTGGGCTAAACGGAGCCTTTGATTACAATAACACCTGAGTTCAAGGTGCAAATGCATGATAATTATGGGCTGCCCGTCAAACTGCTGAGAAACTCTGGATGGGTCTCTCATCTCCTTCCCTTCTTTTTCCTGCCCTGTCAGCTGCTGGATTTGTGCAATTGTGTAGAGACATGACTGTTGTGCCTCATCCGTGGGTGTGATGTACTTCCTCCACACTGTAGTCTTCTCCCTTGATGGAAACGGTTGCTAGAGTTGGTGGAACACCTGGGGGGATCTTCTGGCATGAAAGGTGCTGGGTATGAATCATTTGTCATAAGCTTAGTGTCATAAGCAAGAACATATTGTCCCTATCCTACTCATTCCAGGCATGCTGTGCCCTGATCTAAATTTATATAGTAATCCTTGGAGTGTTACAAAATGTATTTGTCTATATATGTGTTCATGGTGCTGTATGTGTTGATACTTTCATCCCAAGGGATTTTAAAGTGCTATACTCACTAATCTATAAAGTCACTCGTAGGTGGTAAGTAGGTGACAAGTGTTAATATCTCCCTTTCATATTTTTATGCTGAAGTGAATTTGAATATTTCAATTCATCACCCAGGCTCTTTCTCACTGGCAATAGTGTTAAGTGATTTGTTAACAGAACTTTTTACTTAGATTTTCCACCATGAGAACTTTGATGTTGTACTCATCAGAGAATATGATGGCCTGATCAGCCTTCCTGTATCGCTTTGTGTGGTGATATATTGTATATTCTAATAAAGCTTGCCTTAAGGATCAGAGAAGCAGAACAGCCAGCCACTAGCTTACCTCTATGAAATCCTCAGCCTCAAGAGAGGGTGTTCCTGTTTCCTCACCTTATATACCTTTCTGTGTCCTGCCATATTACTTCCTGGGATTAAAAGCATGTGTCACCACTGCCTGACCTCTATGTTTAATTTAGTGGCTGGCTCTGTCCTCTGATCCTCAAGGCAAGCATTATTAGGGTACACAATATATCACCACATCTTTGCCTTTAATGGTTGCTAGAGTTAACATTTATACCCAACCTTACTGAATAAATTGAGTTCCCACTGGAGCATGGCAGGTGCCTTACATTCACCATCCCACCTAATCATCTTGAGTGGAAGTTCTTACATAGATGAGGAAACTAAGGCTCCAAAAGAGCAAAGGTTGCCAAGAGAAATTCGTTCATGAATGCACAGAGCAGGAATGGAGTGTCTGTAGTCACCTGTTCTGACACCCCCAAAACAGCTTGCCTTAGGAGATTTTAGGTAGACAGAATATTCAAGCCTTTGGACTCTGTATAATTCATAATCCCATTTTGAGTTGGTGTCTGGTGGTGATAGGAAGGCATCTTCTGGGCTGAAGGCTTCCTCTCCTCGAGGAAAAGCAAGTGCTTTACTGTATGCCTATCATCACATAAGTCACTGTGAGTAGGGAGTTGGTTGTTCTCTCATCCACCCACCTCTTCATCTTTTGTGAGAGGTGGAATCTGCACTTGGTGATTCAAGAAGGGTAACCTAAGATCATTCAGTTCTGTGCTTATCTTTGGGAATAGATTCTTTCTTTTGTCTTATTTAATGACACATCAGATCTTATAAAGGGGTAGGGTGTCAGTAATTTGGAAAAATGTTTTGATACGGTGCCCCCCCTTCTTTCTTTTCTGACCTGACTCATTTTTATTTTTAAATAAAGTGAAAAAAGACTTTTAGCTTTTTTTTTAAAGCATTTATTTATTTACGAATGCTTTGTCTGCATGTATGCCTGCATTACAGAAGATCACTTTAGATAGTTGTGAGCCACCGTGTGTTTGCTGGGAATTGAACTCAGGACCTCTGGAAGAACAGCCAGTGCTCTTAACCGCTAAGCCATCTCTCCAGCCCCTGACTTTTAGCTTTTTTTAGGAAGCCCACATTCTTACTTCTCCAGTGGGTCCTTTATGCTTTTAACGAACACTGATTTGACATAATGTGGTGGTGCTTAGAAGGCGGCAGTATTAGAAGTAGATGGATCTCAGTTCCTGTCTTAACTCTCCTGATTTCGACCACATTGCCTTGAGAAGTCACGTGAGCTCTTTGGGGCTTAGGTGCCTCATCTGAGACACTGGAGTGATATGTCTTCTATAGTTTAATTTTTCCTTGAAGATTTAATGTCAAGTATATTAAGTACTTTGTGTTGGCAAGTACTCAATGAGCAATGCTTCTTTAGGTGAAAAGAAAACTTTTCTACTGGTAATTAAGAACGACAAAATAGAGTTAGTTATGTGTATGCAGTTACATCATGCTGTAATTTCATATCCTCGATTTCATCCTCTGCGATGATTTGAACAAATTAGAACATGAGCATATTCCTTACGGTGAACTCCATGCGTCATTCAACATGCAGACCTCTGACACGCACCACATTTAACTAAAGTGAAGTCAGAGAGGCTGAGATTTGGACCTGACACAATGACCTACATCTCGAAACAAACAGAGCTCTTATTTCACATGGTTCTCTTTCCCCCCCAACACCCATGTACAAATTTGTTTCTGAGGTATCACATACTTTTTGAGCTCTACAGAAACATTCATTATAATCTGTGCTTATAGATTCACAGTAGCATATGGTTTACTGGATTTGTTTTAATCACTTCTTTGTGTTAATAAATGTGCTATTTTTGTATTGAAGGCCAGAAAACATGGTAAAATTGGAAAGTAAAAACTTCTTAGATGTTTGATGGGCATTTTCTAGAGGAAATTAACTCTAGGGAGTCCATCCACATTCTTTTTTTTTTTTTTTTTTGGTTTTTTCGAGACAGGGTTTCTCTGTGTAGTTTTGCACCTTTCCTGGAACTCAGTTCGTAGTCCAGGCTGGCCTCAAACTCACAGAGATCCACCTGGCTCTGCCTCCCGAGTGCTGGGATTAAAGGCGTGCGCCACCACCGCCCGGCTATCCACATTCTTTTAAAGCAGTTCCTTAGACATCCATAGGCTGGGCTGAAAAGGCAGGTGAAATAAATGAATTTAATGAAGGGAAGAATAACTACTCACGTGCTAGGACTGATTGACACATATCAACATTATGATGAGAGCCTCACACGAATTTTATTTACTTTTAATTCTACAAATACTTACTGAACTCCAAATACCCATCATTCACTGGCATGGGGATGTCTGTGAAGTGGAACACAAAAATAAAAAGAAGAAATCCTTACCCTCACAGAGTTTTCAGTCTTGTACTTAGAGTTCATACAAGAGACTAAAGCAGATCCATGGCCCTTGGAGCAGAGTAGCTTACAGTAGGATTTTAAAGGTGGACTCAATATCATCAAGCTTTATGATAGGGCAAATGCTCCAATGGAACCTTTCCGTAAATGGAAAATTCAAGTAATTAGAGAGTATAATAAAGGCATTTTGAGTTGAACAGATTGCATAAATAACAGTTGAGAAAGAGGCAGGCGCATTATTACTCTTATCTAGGAAATCTACCTAACTTTATTAAATCCTGTGTTGGAACTTTAAATCCTAACAATAGTCTTAAAAGAATAATGGAAGAAAAGAGTATTCATATCAATCTTGCAGTGAGTTTGGGTGTATTCCATGGCTAGTAAGTGAACAGAAACTGCCATGGCCACTGAAAGCCACAACAACTCTTACTTGTACATTAAATCTCAGCTGGAGTCATCACTCTTTATTTTTATTTTGACATATTTTTCTATATATACTCCCACCGCCACCACAAAGTGATTTGCCATTGTTTAGGTTTTTAGTCAAATATATCTTCAGCTCCGCCACCAGGAAAATTAATTTGCCCCTTACCACCGGGCAGCTTATGCGAGTCCCTAAATGTATGTTAAAAGATTTGTCTTATCTAAGTGTATATCTCCATATACATCCTGCAGTTCTTCATGGAGAATGTGGATACTGCACCTCCTAGTCCTGATAGCAAAAACTGTCCAAATCGCCTCTCTGCTGTGTCTGCAGTCAAAGCCAGAGAAGAGATGTGATCAGGGTGAGGCAAGGCCAAGTTCCATGAAAACTTAAAGATTGTTCTTGTGGAGCTCAAATTCTGCTCAGATGGGATTCTTGGACTAGTCAAATAACTGATGCCACAAAGGTGGGACCTTATTGTACAACATTGATAGTAAGAAAGCAGCCTGTTCTAAGATGTAGGTGTGGAACAAAGAAAGGATGTGAATACTCCTATTTCTTCCTGCTATTCTACATGTATCTAAAGATATTGTATCTGTTTCTGTAGCACGCACGTCTGAATGTTGCTTTAACACTTTAGAGAGTTACAGCCCATTTTTCCTTTTACAAAATGCTTCAGTTCTCAAAGACTGGAAAATTACTTATGTTACCCTACTTTTATTCTAAGCACAATCCTGTGAGGTGGGAGAGACTAATTTAATCACATTTCTGAGAGAGGGAAACCATGGCGTTGCTGTTAAACAGGTCATTTTTGTATACTAAGAAATCCAGAAACATTTGGCTACACTGTATAACTACACTGCTTGCAGCCACTTGCCAGACAGGTGTTAGAATATAGTTACATCCTAGCCTCAGGGGTAGGTAAAGACTGTGCACCTGTAGCCATTGTGTTGAGAAGTGTGCATGGTGCCCATGGGACTCCAAATTCTATGCTCTCCAACTTTAGCTGAGCTCAGCTCTTCAGGTTATTTGCTTTTGGCTTCAGAGAATGAGGCTTCATCTAAAGTCATGCTCTTTGTATGCTTTAAACCTTGAAATAGTGATTTTAAAAAGAGATGAAGGGACATTCTGGCAGCGAGCTTCCTGACAATACCCCACGTGAAATCTACATTCCACTGTTAATGTACTGCGGAGAAGCCATTACATAGGACTGGGGTTACAGTAGCTGGGGTGGGAGGGCGAGGAGTAGAATACTGCTACCACTTCTCTCCGTAACTGTTTTACACAATTGAGTTCTAATTAAAAAGAATACTAAAGGTTGCCTCAGTTAAGGGAACCTAGAGTGTCAATGTGAAGGAATGAGGATTGATACTAGTGGATTTTACTGGCGTCACCAGGTATTACTTTCTTTTTTTTTCTTTGTACAACTTATAGGGGAGAAGAATCAAGGTGAGTTTGCTGACTGTTGGGAGCAGTGGTCTATATCCAGTGAAGACACATTAATGGACAGCCCAGAGGCCTTTCTTGATATTGTAAACAGCCATCAAGTTAGTGAGCAGCTGCTCACTGAGAACATGCTATGGGCCATCAGTTTGTGTCCTGCAGTCCTCATGGTGCCTTTACAAACTAGTTGCCAGTGTTTTGACTCTAAAACTGTGACTATCCCAGCGTAAAGAACTCACACAAGGTTTCCCAGCTGAAAAATATCCAAGAAAAGATTTACTTTTTGCCATATTTGAATTCAAAGCTTTAATTGCTAGATCACGCTGCCCCTTTTAGGGGTTTATTTTTTATATTTTTGAAAGTGAGAATTCCAGAAGTCAAGGAAAATGACTTAAAAGGAAACTCTTGGTACAAATGACATATTTTGGGGCACCCTGTTTGGCCTTACTCCATTCTCAGGTCACTGACATATGATGCTTTGCTGAGAAGTCAGTTGCTTCAGGGCACAGTTTGATGAAATTCCTAACCTCTGCAAAAACCCATGACAGCCTCCCTGGGTCCAACTATGCCTCATCATGCTATTAAGAGAAGATGTGTAGGATGTGTGCTTTGCTTACTCTCTGCTGGCTAATGACCCTAGAGTGACAGTGTGGACAACTGTACCTTTCTTTTTCTTCAAGAAATACTAGTAAGAATCATGTTATCAGACAACCAGCTAATCATGTTATACCCTGGAGCAAATGGGTTGATTCCTTTAGTCATCCCTCCCTAATAGAGTAACTTGGGCTATCGAGGCACCAAATCCTGTACCATCAGTCCTGTTTCAGGACTTATATGTATGTGTGTGGGTGGCGTGTGGGGTATTCAAGGGAGAGTGTTGTTGGGCATGAAAAGCCTGTCTTCTCTCAGCAGTTCCACCACAGACTCTCCATTAGCATCTTTAAAGGCCTTTAAAAGACTATTTTAGACATGCTCAGCACTCTGGTTTAGAAATGGCTCTGCAACCTGCTTGCTCTAACTTGCATTTTGCTGAAATGATGGAGAGATTCTAGCTGGGTGAGCACATACTCAGTTACAGGTGCCTCCATCAACATTTCCCAAAGGACTGTCCTCCTGTGATTCACTCTTGAATTCCCAGGTGAGAACTAGATGCTGGAATCTTTGCATTTGGAAAAATCTCTTGGAAACTGATGGGATCATTCAGTTTGAACATTGTTCACGTTAGATACACAGGAGTGAGCTTTAGGGTCCATGAAGCTCTTCCTCGTTTACACGATTGTAGTTTCTGTTAACGTGCTATGTTTTCCCATGAAGAGCTGAGGCACATAGATTTTGCCAGCTTCTTAGAGGAAACTTCCAGTGCTCTAGACATGGTAGAAGGTCTTATCGATTACATGGGACAGCACATTCTCCTCAAGCAGTGTTTCTGTCCTCCAGTATATACTAGAAAATTATCTTCCCTTCTGGACAGAACCTGGGTCAAAATGTATTGGAAGTGGCAAAAGCGTATATAGTATAACACTTAGAGACTGCTTCAGTTTCCTTCTTCATTATCTGGTACATATGTAAATTTGGCCAGCTGTGCAGTCCATGCCTCAATTTCCCTTCTAAAATGTGGATAATGACGTATTTGTTACATTTTTAAATAATTGTTTTTGTTTTTTGAGAATAATATAATTGCACTATTTCCTCCTTTATAGGTAGGTGATAAAAAGTGATGATAAATATTAAAATGTGTAAAGCAGCCCCTAGTATACATTATGTAACCAATAAGGGTTTCTATTGCTGCTGTAATTATCATTGTTGTTCTGTTAATATTACTTCTGATGTTAATAGTACCTAAGTATAGCCTACTTGAAGACGTTTATAATATGTTGCTTACAACATTGCCTCTCTCTACATTAATCATTTAATTACATTTGAGTGTCTATGAACACACATATAAGTATGTGTAGGTCAGAGGATAACTTAAAGAAGTCAATTTTCTCTTTCTACCACTGAACTCAGGAACTGAATTGCATTATTAATAGTTCCTGCTTTATTTGTTGTTACTTAGCAACAAAAACAAAAACAAAACAAAAACAAAAACAAAAAAAACAACCAAACAAGCTAGCTTTCTGTGTAGAATAGTGGTTCTTAACCTATGAGTTGCAACCCCCACAGGGGTCACATGACTTAAAAGGAAACTGGGGTTTCCTGCATATCAGATATTTACATTAGGATTCATAACAGCAGCAAAATTACAGTTATGAAGTAGCAACAAAATAATTTTATGGTTGAGGGTCACCACAACATGAGGAACTGTATTAGGAAGATTAAGAACCACTGGTGTAGAACAAATAACCTATGACCTTGTACAAGTATGTCAGAGACTATAAAAGCTTACACGTATATCAGAGACTATTAAAGCTGTGAAAAGACTGGTTTCATAGGCACATATTTTGAATTGTGATATCTCATAGAAGACAAGAAAGAGAGAGAAACAGATTATAAAACAATACCAAGGAAGTCAAGGGAATCTTGGGCTTTATTGTTCCCACATGTATACCAAGTTCTATAAATGTACTTGTATGCAGTAAGGGTTTGAAACCCTTTCAGTTACTGTATACACAACATGACTGTGCTTTTATTAAAAAAACTATTTATGACTCAAAATGTTTGCTGTGGTTATGATGAACATTGGGATTATATGTGATTTTTTTGGTCTGTTTTTTGCTGTTTCTCAACCAACATGCATTGCTTGAGTTCTTTTTAAAAGTTACTTTAAAAAGAAAAATAAAACAAAAAAGGGCAAGCATGCTTGTGAACTTGGCCTCATTAGAACTGACTTCAAGCACTGAGCTGGACAAAGCACTCACATCCTGTTGCCTGTTTGTGTTCTAATCACTGCTGTCAGGAGACAGTTCAGTGTCCAGGATTTTTTCAACAACAAGAAAACTCCTTGTCCCTCTCCTGACAATACAGCAGCTGGTATTACTGGGCTCCTTTTCTGCCATACCCATTCTGATTCAAAGGAAAAAGAATC
The DNA here is from genome assembly GCF_949786415.1 of Peromyscus eremicus. NCBI lineage: Eukaryota > Metazoa > Chordata > Mammalia > Rodentia > Cricetidae > Peromyscus > Peromyscus eremicus. The sequence goes on from NC_081416.1 coordinate 11,400,996, forward strand.
CAGAGGTAGTTTGTCATCTGACAACAATTCCTAGAAATTTTGGAGATCTCAATTTTCTCAATAAGTCACCACATATTTTAGTTGATGTATCATTGTCTATCTGGATCTTGGTTTCTGCCTTACAGCATAGTTAGACACATAAATATATTCATAATGAATGTGTACAACTGTGTCTGTGTGTGTGCATGTGTACCTGTATGGGTGTGTGTATGTGAGATTCACAGTAGCATACATATTACTTGACAATATTAAGGTCTCTGTTCTTAAAGGTGAAATAGGTAGACTTGTATGTCAATGGAATAGATTTTTAGAGACTGCTGGTTAGAACTCAGTATGGTTGTCTTTAGAAAAAGGAGAGAGGAAAAGAAACAAACAGAGAAGGGATAATGAAAACAGAAAATGGAGAATGAAGGTCCACAAAACAGAGAGAGAGAGAGAGACAGAGAGACAGAGATATTAGAGAGAGATTACCAACATATTTGATCTCCTGTTTTATGTTTCATAAAAATAACTTAAATATAACTCAAGCACTCAATGGATGTGTGTTTATTAAGAAGCAGATAAAAGTCACATATAATCCTAATATTCATCATAGCTATAGGCAAAGATTTTTAGTAATAAGTATTCTTTGTACAGAAACATACTAATTTTGTAGTATATAATAGGTGAAAATGGTTTAACCAAGAGAGAGAAAAGAGGGCAGGAAAAACAAGTAAAAAAGAGACGGAGTTATAGGAGTTATAGACTGACAAAACAGGGAGATTGGAAAAGAGAAGGAAAAGAAGTGAGAAAGAGACACAGAAAGGCCATAGATTAGGAAAGACTTTTTGAAAGCTGAGTTGTAGTAGGGTCATGTAGACACATGGAGAGTAGGAGATAAAAATAAGAAAAGGGAAGTGCCACTGAGTGGCAAAGACTTGGAATATAATCAAACCATCAAAAGTGCATAGCATCCCTGGTTCCTGGGAAAACTGCACTCTTCATTCTCCGCAGAGCTTTTCCAGCCTCTTGTTTGACAGTACTTAGCACGCAGCCCTGCGAAGTAGCTAATCCAGTTCTGGAAGCCCTGTGTGTGTGTGTGTGTGTGTGTGTGTGTGTGTGTGTGTGTGTGTGTGTGTGTGTGTGTTGTAGCCTTGAGAGCCACATGTGTGCTGAGCTCTCTGTGGTCAAAGCAGTGTGTGCAGTATTTATGCACAGCTAAGAATCTCTCAAGAGTGTTTGTTTGGAGAAGTGGGCCTGATCGGTTGGTGTAGAGACAGCATTTTAACCTTTTCTGTTGTAACTAGTCTGTGTTACTTTGGACACAACATGGATATGCATTTTATAATACTGAAAACAGTAAAGCACTTTTTAAGTGGCTGTTATGTCAGTGCTGAGTGCTAGAAAATACAAATACCTGATCTTTGGCCTGGAGGGCGCACATCCTGGTAGAAACAGACAGACATGTAACAGAATGGAATACAGTTTAGTGTGGTAAGTGCATAATGGCTTAATAGAGCTTTATGCAAAGTGCTCTTACAGCAAAGAGGGCAGGGACTGTGATTTTGCCTGAGAGTAGGAGGCTGTGTTTTAAAAGGAAGTGACATTTATCTGGGATTTTATTCAAAGTTAAAAGAACTATAGGCAGAATATTGTGGTGGGAGAAAAGGCTGTTTGAGCCTCTCTTAACCCCCTGTATCTTAGATCTTGGGTTCACCATACGTTGTTAGCAGTCAACAAGCTGTCGTTGGTTTGACACCTCATTCTTTATTATTTGCCATTTTAATGTCTGAAATACTTGAGACAAAGGATAATAGGGCTTTACAATAACAAATTAGATTCCGTGTTTTATAGTTTTCCATTAGATTATTGACCACAAACCAGACAAAAGAATTTGATTTTCCAAAGGAAACAAACTCATAAAAATTTCCCCGACATTTAATGTGCACGTACATGTTCTCATCACCACACCTGCAGACACACACAAGTCTCCAGAATATAATTTGATTAGCTGAGCAGTGATGGTTAGTTGTTTCTGGTTATTCTGTGTTTCTGCTTTTAAGAGTTTAAGGTGAGGGTTTGTGTCATCTTAATGCCTACCCTGTCAATGTGGGGGGTGAAATACATCAGGGCTAGTTGTCCATACTTTCTTATCATCAACTCTCATAACGAGAGTGTGATTTTAAAGATAGTGAGAGTACACAGAGAGTTATGCACCAGTGTTACCCACTTTTAATTGGTTATTCTTTGGAAAGAGGAGGCAGGATATATAAATTAAATTCATAAAAAAGTCCCAGAAAGCAAACTTAGCTTTTTTCTTCTTGTTTACTTTCTAGGTAGTGGGGGAAAATATAAACCAGCAGGATGGAACTGATGAGGAAAAAACAGCTGGTGGTGGGGTGGGGTGCCTCTAGGGTGAAATGGGCTCACAGGCTGTAAGAAGTTGATGCCCAAGTGAATTTGCACGTAACTCCCAGACTAGGTGTTACTTGAGAAGATGTTGCAAAGTCCAGATCTGTATGGTGGGTGACTTGGGAAATTTTGCCTGATACTTTGTACTTCTGCATTCAAAGACTGAATTCTAGGTTTGCATCATTCAAAAATAAAAATGGCTTGGGCAGAGGTTTTCCAAGTGATGTCAGATATACCCTAAATTTCTTCTGCTTAAGCTTTGACTTCATTTCATATACGAGGCTCTTTTTTAAAAATATGCATTTAAGTTATATTAAAAATCTTAGGGAAAGAAAGAGAAAGTTTACTTTAAAGTTCACTAGGTTCACAAGCAAGCACCCTAGTATCTCTTATTCAGTCTAATTTGTGTCTGTAAAGAATATGAAGGGAGACTGATGTGATGGTCCAGTGGGTAAAGAGTCTTGCTGCCAAGCCTGATGACCTAAGTTCAATTCCCAGGACTGCATGCTGTAAGGAGAGATCCAACTCTCCCAAGTTGTTCTCTGACACACACAAGTACCTGTACACAAGTACCCCAAAACACACACATACACACAAGCACACACATTTGCATGCTAAATAATGTTTTAAAGAATATGTAGAAAACAGTATTTGTCTGTTGCTGAAGAAATTTTAGATATAGTAGGACAAACTTGCTGTCTCATCATCTCTTTATATAACTACAAGTTACTAATGGTTTCTGTATTTTAAAATGACTCGAGAAATTAAAAGAAGAATACTTTGTGACATATGACTGCTTCTTGATACAGTTGGAATGTGGGCAATTCATTCACCTGATGTCTGCAGTGTTAGACGACAACCACAAAGCTGAGTAGTTGTGACAGTGACTATAAGTCCATCAACCCCAAGTATTTATTCTCTGACCCTCTACAGAGGAAAATTTGCTAACTCCTCATTTGAGGGCTTGGGGAAAACATAAATGGTCAAGCACAGCTGAGAGCCGGATGTCAGCTGAATGGCACATTTTGAGAGTGGTCGTTTGATCTTGCTTTTCTTTTCTAAAAGGCCTGTGTGCTCCCATCCATTGCAAATTCTAATTTACAAGTGTACCATCTCTGTCCAGTCTGTCTGCTCAGCTCTTTCCTCTTTCTGGAAACTTTGTTTGCATGTTAAATCCTTTGCATTTGGAAATCATCTCTTTGCTGACAATTTCTCCAATACTCCAGGAAGAAGGAATACATGACCCTTATGAACTAAAGGTCTGATATTGTGTGCTGGTTCAGTCTGCCTCCATCTAAGCAAGAACAGCTGTTTTGTGAGAGCTTCTGGAGGGAAAAGCTCCATTTTCTTCATTTTTATATACTTCTGTGTGGCATATAGGAGATTCCTAATAAGCACATATTTATATATGGCACAGGATTGTTTCATTTACCTTTTATTGTATCATCAGCATTTATATGCCATAAACATAGACCACTTGGATATTTTCACTGTCTTGATTCAAGCAGTGTAGGATACCTGATGTGTCTCATTGAAATGGGCAAAAAGTGGCCCAAGACGAAACAAAAGGGAATAGGGAAAAGGAGAAAGAAAGGGAGGGAGAGAAGCCTAGATGAACCAAATCAAATTGCTTTTGAAGCCACAGCTTTCCTGTAGCAGGAGTGGGTAGGACACATTCTAGCCGCCAGGACAAGCTGCTGGCAGGTAGGGGCTAGCATTGCCATGGGCCCAAGGGAGAAAGTAATAGCATGTTCCTCACCTAAGGAGCTAAGGTAAGAACCAGCCCCCATGCTACAAAGTCTCAATCAGGCAAAAATATTTGAGAAGAGATGAGGACGTATTGCATTTTGTGAGAGAGAACATTGCATTTGTGATAATGGAGTGACAATGAGAAAACAATTATGGGTTTATCCTGCATTTTCTTCCTGGCAATATACCTGAAGGGATAAATCGAGAGTTTCTGTGAGTTTCTCAAGTGATTTGGGCAGGATAGAACTTCAAGTAAAGGTGGGGAATGACTACTTTTTTGAGAACTCAGCAATAATCTATAACAACAAATATTTACTGACTGCTTAGTATTTTCCAGACATTATTAAAATTGATTTATATACCTTCAACAATAGGAAATAGGTAATACTGTTCTCTATAAATTACTACTATGAATTGTACTACTGTTAGTATAACAAAAAGTAGGCATGGTCATTATTCTCTGTAAAAATCTAAATGTAGTTGACCTACAATGAGAAATTAAGTAGCTCGCACCCAAGGTCACATGAATAGCAGGTGTTAGAAATTAGAAGTAGGAAGCTGGGTTTTAAAACTGCAGACAGTTGGGGGTCTACAAGCTTATTTTTAGATCACTGTATTTTACTATGTTTCAACATTATGGCATTATCTTCAAATGGCCACATGGTTTTCCTGCATTTAAAATTATTAATTGACTGCTTAACATAGAGGAGACATAGGCAGGAACTGAGAATGTATTAAGTAAGTATCAAAGCCAATAGTTGCCTGTAGCCCTGACTCTCTCTGACTGTGGCCCTTCTACTGACTGTCTATGGGATTTGGGAAGTTGTGATGTACATCTCTTTTTATGATGTAAGATTCTTTCAGAATCCAAAAGATTATTTGTTCTTCGGAAGACACAAACATATATGTCAGCAAAAAACAGTGTACATAAAATACAAATAAACAAATTATTTTTTAAAAATTATTAATAGAAACCCACATTCAAAGAAATAAATGCTTTGATTTTTGTTTACAGTGGAGATTAGTGAATTAGTGTTTGTGGGAGTGGAGATGTATGATATTATATGTATCTCTGCTTTGCCTTTGTGTTGGTATCATCAGCTCTACGAGCACCTGTAACTGAAGAGTTGCATTGAGTGTTTCTATTTTGTGTTTGTATCTGAGGGAATTTCTACTTTCACGTGAAAATGAGGATGTTTGCCCGCTGAATGACTAAGGAAACATTTTATATGTACATGAAAGCATTATAAAACTATTTAATATCCAGCAGTAGTTTATGCACCAAATTAAAAATAGAAACTAAAGTTTTAATTATCTGGAGAAAAATCAGGGTCTTCATTTTTGCAACACCTTTACTTTGTCCTTGGAAATTGTCCACTTCTAAGGAGGGTTTGTTTTGTGTATTTTAAACTAGAGACTATGTAGCTTAGACTGCATGTGCGTAATCTTCTATATTTCACCCTGAGAGCTAAGATGCCTTAATTTAATCACAATAAACTTGAAAAGTTTGACCTTGATTTATTATTTAAACTGCCCTGTAGCCAATTTGTTTGTATTTTTAATGACCTTTTTCTTATTTTTAGGCCTCTTTAAAATGTATTTATGGTAGATCATTTGAAAAATCATGGGTATATAATTAAGACCTATTCTTTTTCTCCATTTAAACACTTCATGCCCGCAGGTAAATTTTCCTGCACAATGATTTAGTGTAGGATGCAGTTTCTTAAAATGTAATAGTTGGCCCAATGTCAAGACATAAAGAGTGTTTAAAAAATGGCTTTGAATCCTTTAGACAAGACTATTTCTGTGATCTGCCATTCTGGGATGACATGAAATATTTCTTTCCCAGAAGTCTCTGGGCTCTGGCCCTTCTCCCATGCCACAATTTCGTCATCAGCAGTTACTTTTTCCTGTATTCCTGGTAGTTTACATAACTGGTACCATTAAGAAATTTCTGATACTTCTGCTGAGACTTGATTAACATGCCATTTGTTATACTATTATTAGGTCATCAGATGCCATTTACATTGAGTTAGTGTTTATTTCACTGGTAGATACAAAGAGAAATCTGAGTGCTTCCACACCCCTTCCTGTGTTGGTGTCCAGCTCTAACCGGTAGAAGGGTTCTTGGAGGGAGGAATGAGGAACTGAGAAATAATAGGAAGAAATATAGATGTAGACAGAAAGACAGAGACACAGGATAGCTTTGGGAGGGCCCTGGGTCAATACCCAGTCGGCTCAAGTTTGTTCATGATGGGCATTTTATACATCAGCAAGGGGAGGGACAAAAGACCTCCCCCTTAAAACGTCAAGGTATAAAGTACCAACAAGTGTAGACCCTTCCAAATACCTGGTAATCACGCCTTTGGCCAAATTATCTTATTATGCAGCCCTGCTAGGTAAAGCAAGCTCAGACTTTCTGACCTTACTAGGGAGCCTCTGTGGGCCCCCACATTCCTGCATGGAGAAGAGGGGCATGATTGAAACTTTACTAAAGATGGAGACAGATTAAACAGCACCACATATACTAATGACTTAAATCTTCAAAGGAGGTACTGCAGAAATCTGTGGCATATTGACAAAGCTATTCTTTTCTCTTTCTTTTTGGAAAGATGGTGTGGAATTTGTTACTCACATATCCTTACAGCCCTGCATGAAAAGCAGGCAACGGAATGAGAAACTCTTCCCTGTCCCCACAGTCATCTTGATGTTTCTAAGTGATTATAACCGCTTCTGTGTAGGATAGAAGAAAAGTCACGAAGGAATGTCAAGGAAGTCACCAGGTGGAGCTGTTTCCTGTGTGATGGTGCTGAACCAGGCTCTCCAACTGGGTTTCAACAGCTCACTGTAGAGTAAGGACTAAGACAAAGCCAAGCGCTCTTGCTTATTTGTGGGACTTTTAAGTGCAGAATCATGCTTTGGTTGGAAAGCCAGGTGATTTTCCATGAGCATGCCTGAGATAGAGTGACAGTGTGCCCACCTCTGTGGCAACATCACCTCTCAGGAGCAGCAAAGCCCTAATGGTATTTTAAGTGCCGTTTCCTAAACCTGCACCTCTTGCTAGTAATTGTACTGCCATCATGCTCTTAACTTTTGTTAGGAGTTAGGAGACAGAAATATTCCTCTTCTTAACTGGCTCACAGATTAAAGGGGAAGGGGCAAATACAGGGAATATAACTTGATAAGTGCAGTATGTATATTCTTATAGAGGAGGAATATCTAACCAGAGGGGTGAGATAAAGTATTAACAAAGATTTGTAAGAAGAAGTTGTGCATGAAGTTGCTAATGAATCAGTCATAGCAAGAATTTTTCAGATGAAGAGTTGAAGTGGAGAGAATGCCATGTGTAAGAACATAGCAGGTATGACAGCCTACAAAAGGAAGGATGTAATAGGGTGGACATGAGGATGGAGAACAGGCTTGAGAGAAATGGGCTTCTGGCATAAAGGGCCTTGCAGTACAGACTGAAGAGTTTGGACTTCATCATGAAGGTGTGGAGACTGACATGATCAGCATGGCAACAATGAACTAGATGGAAAGGCAGTGAATTGTGAAAGACACAAGCTAGGAAGCTGCTTATAAAGTCCATTCATCTATTGAGCTCACTGTCTGTGTGACCAGCTGAATGACAGACCATGGATGCTAACACTGCCTTTGATTCCCAGACATGTTCTTTCAAGATAACACCAGAGAGGGCAGGGCCAATGCAGCTTGACACAAAATGTGTACATTCAGTTCTGATAGCTTTGGTGTGTTAAATATACCATCTTTTCCTTTTATAAATTTCTGAATACCTCAGTATCACCTGGGGCTACTAGAAGGAGAATTGGCTAGAGGTCTGAGCACTTGGGGTTTTACCCCCAGGTCTTCAGTGACTCTTGTGTAGTGATTTTAGTTTTCTTTATTTAAAAATGAAAATGCTATAATTGACTACAGCTAAGGTGTTGCCCATTCTAAATCCTTTAATGGTGATCTCGTTTATCATCTGGTGATGAGTGGGATATGAAATGGCATTTAAGAGAATCTGGGAGAAGAACCTCATAAGAAATTGGGCATTAGACTGAGCTGAAAATCGTTTGTAAGGTGAGATAGTACAGATCATCCTGAAAATTTTAATATAGACCAGTGCACAAATAAGTTATATAAATAGGGTTTAGGTTATGTGAGAAATCTGTTGAGTATACCTGAGGTACTTAATAAATCTTTGACCTGACATTAAGCAGCTGTTAGGAGCAGGTAACATCTGTTTTCTTGCTCTAACCATGCCTAACAAAGTCCCCTTCTCACACTGGTGTTTGAGAGGTATCAGTTAATGAGAGAGATTTAAATATCTTTTGAGCATAGTGAACATTTGTTCAAGAACAGAACCTGTGGTTTTAGCTTCATTTTGCAGCCTAGGTTTCTGTTCCACAAAATCCAAGCTCCACCCCAAAGTGACACTCATAAAAGTCAGTCACCGGTAGGAATTCTGCTAGAATCCATATCTGCAGGGCTCACACTTTAATATCTTTCTGGCTCTAAGCCTCTGCCAAAGGCTTCACTTGGAAGGCACGAGAAAATGGAGAATGGCCCATGGGAGACAGCAAATGAGAGTACTAACCCGCGTTCCATTTTGCTAGAATTGAATAGGAAAGCAATAGGAGATTGAAGTGGTTAAAGTGCTGGGATAGAGTAAAAAAAGGTGCTCCATCTTGTTTTCTCCCACATCATGTGTTCCCTCTCTAAAGTATGCTGGGTTTCTGAGGACTTCGGGTTGAGTACTATTTCACATAGTATTGCATTTTTGGGGGGAATAACGGGGCTATTTTACATGAAGGTGAAGACTGCAGCTTCAGTGGAATAAGTAGGAACGGTGAGGGATGGTGTTGCAGAGAGAGAATGGCACTGCTGTCTCAGCATCACTCTGTGAGTGCAGGACTCGGCCTCTGGGACTGTGTTGGGGAAGCTCTGTGTTCAGCATGAGGCCAAGCATCTGGGGAGTTGTGATCAAAGGCAAAACTCCTCTCTGCAACAACCAGTCTGTAAAATAGATCCAATTAGCCCTTAACTAGGAACCCAAGGGATTCCTCTGCCCCCTGCCTGTCACTATTCCACACCACCCAGGACGTCTGAATGCACAAAGCGAACCGACAGTAATAATAACCTCTTTGTATTATAAGACAGAGTCAGGGATGATTTTTAATCACCGTGCTGAGTTCCTCCCCAGCATGTCTGTGTTACGTAACTTCCACCCCCTTTGAAAATAGTCCTATAATCCCTTCTGGTCACATCTCATGCTTTCAGTTTAGAGAAGATTCAATGTTAACAGCTGGGTCTAAAAGGAAATATTAGTGTTTATGTTAAGCTGGAGGAAAGAGTAATATATTATAATTTTCCTGTTTGAATAGTGTGTTCGTATTGCAGCATTTTACAATTTCCATCTCTAGAAAAGTGACCAAAGTTTAGCTTCATCTAAGGGTTCTCAGTGCACATTCTTAGTTACACAATTTGAGTGAACATGGGATTTCGTTGGAGTCTTTAGCACTTTAGCTGTCTGCTTTTGATCATTATACATGGTTGACTACTGTGTCTCTTATGAAGCAGGAAGATTTCTGAGGTCATTCCCTCCAGTGCCCTCACTTTTCAGATGAGGAACCCAAGAACTATAGATAAAAAACTGAAGGACTTGCAGCGCAGATACCCTGGTTTTTCACAAAGGGCATAAAACCCTGGTGGTGTAATATAATGGTTAAAGACTGAGTTTGAGTTCCTAGCTGGGAAATATAAGAAATGTCTCAGAATTTCTGCAGCATAGATTCTTATTGCATGAAATGAAAACTAATACTGTATCTGTCTAGAACATTTAACTCAAGTATGACAAGGGGCTTGAATGTGAAGCATTTTGGCCCATGTACAACACAAGTTAACTACTAGGGATCATTTGATCTATTAATTGATCTCTCTCTCTCTCTCTCTCTCTCTCTCTCTCTCTCTCTCTCTGTATCTTCTAACATCTATCATCTGTCTATATCTCTTTTGCTGGCTTTTGTAACACAAGAATTTTCTACCAGATGCAGATTAAAGAATACATTTCACTTAAGAAAAAAAACCATTATAGGTATTCACAGGAAACATTCAGAGACTAGTGCAGTCTGTGACAACATGATCCAATATAAAAGAATGTTTGCTCATTTATTTGAAAACTCAACACTTACAAGCCAACAAAGAATCAGAGTATAAAGATGACAGTGTGAAAGTACTGCTAACAGTAGAACCACGCCTGTCATGACATTAGAAGTTTCAGTTTTACCAACACACTTTGAAGCACAGAATTGCTAGAATCATTATATTGGAAGTAAAATGTTGATGGAAAATGCTGCAGATAATGTAAATAAAATTTTTTTGTCCAAGTTTGAAATGTTTATTACATTTTCATATATATATATATATATATATATATATATATATATATATATATATATTCTTCTTAAATGATAGGCACAAAAAGTATGAAACAACATAAGATTTTTTTTGAGACAATGCCTCTCTGTATAATTCAGGCTGCCATGGAAATCACTACATACTTTGGGTAGGCCTAAAGCTCTTGATTATCATCCTGCTTCAGCCTCTTCAGCACAGAAATTACAGGCATGGACTACCTTGTCTGGCTGAGAATGTTTAATTACTCCATTTGACAGTATTGATTCTTCATTGTTGCTCAGGTGGAGGACCATAGCCTGACATATATAACCTTTTGATATCACATCAAATCATGTCATTAGCTTGAGAACAACACAATCAAGTTACTGAAAATACCTCATATGTTTTAAGTAGTTTACAATTTCGTATTGGTCAACATTCATAGCTATCTTTGGCTGTATGTGGCTGTGTGTGGCTCACAGGCCACTGGATGAGCATGTCTGTCCCTCTACATTTTAACAAACAGATGAACTTGGAAATTTTACTTAAATACATTGGATGCCTCATGTATGTAGTCTTCACTCAACTGTGTTTGTGTGTGTGTGTGTGTGTGTGTGTAGGGAGTGACTGAGACTGAGACTATACCTTATGAATCTAAAAATCTACTCATCACTTTGCCCCCACAATCACTGATTTGTTTTGTTTTTCCTCCTTCTCTCTTCAAAATCTTTTGGTACCTCCTTGCCCGGAATTCAAGACTAACTAGCCAGCTAATTTCAGACCAGACAATAGGCTAAGGGAATAGCAACCTTATTTCATTTGGAGAGATTTTAGCATCTGAGCAATAATGAAAATTGCATTTTATTTAGCCTTTATTCTTCCTTCAGATTTCCTAAATAGACTGGATATTCAGTCAACAAAGCTGAATTCAAGGGTGTGCCTTAGTCTCTTGCTCGATTGGTGATTTTAAAACTTGTGATTATGTCTCTGAAAACTGGGCACTTAAATATCCTATTTCCATATGGAATTGCATTATGAGGAAAGAACCAACATGCAGATGATTTAAGCAAATAGGAATTTAATTCATCAGATTTAATCTTATTTCTGTGCTTAGATTCATAGCTTTAATCTGTAAACAAGCTCATCACTAGGGAGATAGGTAATTGCACAAATTAGACTGGAGAATCTTTGTTTGGGGAGATGGATTTTGTTTACTCTCATGTGTTTGGCAGTACAGGAATTTCCCTCATGCACAGGCTTCCGTTTTGTGTGACCGTGGGAGCACATGCTAGGAAAGGAACTTCTTTGTCCCTGCATCTGTCTTCCAACCAGCACTGTAGTATCCTGTTTAAGGGTCATACTACAGAGAAGGACAACAGAGGTGTGTAACTCACTAAGGCATTAAGGGTCTCCCTTCCCAGGAACTTGCGATACTTTTCTTGCTCATGGTTCTCTGGCTTAACTGGAAAATCTGAAACTTTAAGCTGTGTTCTGCGAATGTGAGCACTTACCTTTGAACAGCCAAGAAAATTGCCTGAGAGTCTTTACTTTTAAAAGCCATTTCCAAGTTAAGAGAAGATGTGATGACCTCAGAATCACATGAAAAATAAAATGTAAATGTGAACTGATGTCTCTGTCTTAAAAGTAGGGCTGGTAAAAGATTGATGAATGGTGTAGACTGTCAGCAGTTGAAAAAGTTTACAAGATGTGAGGATTACTAAGCATTGGGGCTGGCAGAAAGAATAGGAGTAGCAAAAACATGTAAAAAGGGCATAGTGAAGAAAGGCGTGGACAGATGGAGAGTTACAAAAAATTAGTAGGAAGCATGAAAAATAGTTCTGATCCTGAGCAGATCTCTTATAGGTCTCTTATGGGCTTATATCAAGGAGTTAGTAAGTATATCTTTCAGTTATGATCCAAGGAAAATCATTTGCTCATAGGAATGGCCAGGCTGATAGATTGGAAAGAATTTGGTGGTTTTATTTAAAACACTTATTTGACTATCTACCATGGGCTAAGCAATATACCAGAAACGTAGACTTAGCAGTAATATAAGATATGAAATTTTTCTCTCAAGAAATTTATATTCACGAAAAGAAAGGCCTGAGAGGAAGGAAAATAAGCAGCTGGACAATGAGCCTCAAATATCTTATTGCCTCAGTCACTGCAGCCCTGGGGCAATGGGTACATGTTATTGTGCCTGGCTTTTATGCTTGGGGGCTTGGATCTGAAACCAGGTCCACATGCTTGTGCAGCAGGCACTTGACTGATTGAGCCATCTTCCCAGACTCCCAAACTATGTGAGTTAATGTAATCCAGCCAGAAGGAATGGTGTGTACTGAAATCTAGGATAGGAGGGGTTTGTGTTACAATCTTCCTTTAGAGCAATGGTTCTCAACCTGTGAGTTGCAACCCTTTGGGGTCAAATGACTCTTTCACAGAGGTTGTCAGCTATGAAGTAGCGATGAACATAATTCTGTGGTTGGGCAGTCATCATAACATGAGGAACTGTGTTAAAGGGCTGCAGCATTCAGAAGGTTGAGAATCACTGCTTTGGAGCAAGAATGGCTGGAACTGAGAGGGACAGTTGGCCCCTGTATAGGTTCAGAACCTGTATAGTCTGCTCTTGACATAATGCCCAGCATCTGCACCATCCTTTCTGCCATTCCTGCTGCCTCCTGCCCATACTTCTCCTCCTGCTCCTGTTCCTGGACTGGAGGAATGACTGTTCTCCATGCTGATGAGGAGGGTATGGAAACCCATGACCAGGAAGCACCAAGTACATCTGTTAGCAAAGCACTTCCCTTTCCAAACACAACAGTGGTTCTTATTATGGGAGAGTTAGATCATGGTCTTGGATTGTTAATGTGGAGAGATATGGAGAGAATTTGTTCTGCAATGAAGTTAGTTGGAGTTTATTCCCCCAAAGTGATTTTGTAAGTTGATAAAAGGGAAGGAGAGAATAGCCAAATGAGGTATAGTATGACTGTTATTCTGTACTAGGTGAGCTGAGAATGAGTCCAGAAGTCAAGCGACCTGATTCTGAAATTTCTCACACTTTTGCTCACTGGCTGAAGAATCATGGGTATGGTATTTACTTCTTCCATTTTGCATTTACTGATATTTAACTTTGACGTAATAATCAAGTGGTTGTGAGTATCAGCCAAACCATGAGGCATTTAGAACATCTGTCATATCTAAGCATCTTGTAAATGTTGGATATTGTTATTAATTGGACATCATAACACAGCTGTTATTTTGGACAAGTCATTTCCCCTGTCAGAGTCTCCATTTCTTCCACATTCAAGCTCCTATACTCCTCCATCTGTGTAACTTATGATTCTTCAAAGCAAAGTGAAGAAACAGTCTGGAACAGAAATACTTTTTAAAAATTATTCACACATTTAAATTTTAATTTTTATCGTTTGAGAATTTCATATATTTATATAATGTACTTTGATCAAATCCATCCTCATTCCATCCCCTTCAAATCCTCCCCAACACCTCATGTTATCCTCTAAACATCATGTGCTCTTTCTTTCTTTCTTTTCTTTTTTTTTTTTTTTAAAGCCATGTAGTCCAATTAGTGCCACCTCCAGATAATGTATCTCTGGAAAAAAATGACTCTGACTCTCCTAGAAGCCATCAGTTGCCAGTAGTTCCTCAGATAGGGGTGGAACTTCATGCCCTTCTCTTATCATACTGGAATTTTATATGACTTCACCTTGTGCAGGTCTTACCCATGCAATCATAGCTGCTGTGAGTCCCTGTGTTTAACATCATTGTCATGTTCAGCAAATACTTTTCATTGCAGACATCTGTTCCCCTGGCTCTTGCCATCTTTCTATTGTCTCTTCCATGATGATACCTGAGCCTTTTGCAAGGGGATTGATAACAGATGTCCTCTTTAGGGTTCAAGACTCCATATTTTCTTATTCACGGAACCCTGACCAGTTGTGTGTCTCTGTGTTCATTGCCACTTGCAAAAGAAGCTTCTCTGATGAGGACTGAGAGATACACTAATCTGTGGGTGTATAAAGATAAGAGCTTAGGGGGCAGTTTAATATATGTCCCATTTAGTAGAATACTGTTATCAGGTTCACCCTTAAGGCTTATAACCTAGCCAGCTGTGGAGTGTTGGCCTAAATGATGGTACTGGGCATAAGTTTTGTCATATGGAGTGGCCTTTAAATTCGAGCAGAAAGGGATTGGTTATTCTCATGATGTTTACTATTCTATCAGTGAGCACAGAATGCTATGCCAGATGTTGTTGAAGCTTTTATGGTTCAGCACTGGGTAATATTGTTAATTATTTTTCTTCCTGGTAGCATAAATAGCACCTCTCAACACTATACAATTTAGCTAGTAGAGATAAAGCTTCTAGTTTAATACCAGCTTGATTTTTCCATGTTCTAGGCTCAAATATGAACTGTCCTAGGTAACAGGGTCTTACCATCAAGTTTGTAAGGGTAACCAAGAGCAATGGCAGTAGTCTATAATGTTTAGAGATCTGTAGAAACCCACTGACCAATGACTGGAAAAGAAGTAGCTCATCTCTGGAACTGGGCTTTTGATTTGACAGCCTATGGTTCCTGGGAGAGTCACTATTACTCTATTTATGGTAACTCCAGTTAAACTTCTTTTATATATGTAGATTGTGTTAGCTAGTTTTATGTCAATTTGGAACTAGCTATAGTCATCTGAGAGGAGGGAACCTCAATTGAGAATTACCTCCATATAATCTAGGTGTAGGCAAGCCTAGAGAGCATTTTCTTTTCTTTTTTTTTTTGGGGGGGGGTTTGCGACAGGGTTTCACCTGTAGACCAGGCTGGCCTCGAACTCAGAAAGATCCGCCTGCCTCTGCCTCCCGAGTGCTGGGATTAAAGGCGTGCGCCACCACCGTCTGGCGAGAGCATTTTCTTAATTGGTGATTGATAGGGGAGGGACCAGCCCATTATGAGTGGTTCTACTGCTGGGCTGGTGGTCCTGAGGTCTGTAAGAAAGCAGGATAAGCAAGCTGTGGTGAGCAAGCCAGTTAGCAGCATTCCCCCATGGCCTCTGCATCAGCTGCTGCCTCCAGGTTCCTGCTCTCTTTGAGTTCCTGTCCTGACTTCCTTCAATGATGAATATATGGAAACATGAACCAAATAAACCTTTTCCTCCCCAAGTTGCTTTTGGTCATCATGTTTTATTGCAGCAGTGGAAACCCTAACTAAGACAGCTATTAATATGTTTAAGAAGCTTATACAGTAGGAACTTCCCATATGACATGTTCTTTAGTATTAGTTATCCTTCACTATCTTCTGTTCTTTACTCTGACCTCCCTTCCTTGGGAAGTGCATTTTGTATGATACATTGCTAGGAATTACTGCCCCAAGTTTGTCTAGCAAACTGAACTGTTTCCAAACTTAGATAACATGTAATCTGGATGTCATCCTTTTCTTTTCTTTTTAATTTTTTGTCACGGGCTATGTAGAACCCTAGCATGGCTCAGAAAACAAGGATTTATTGTTTCTGTATCATTTTCTTGTTCCCACTGAATCTTTAAGATTTCTATAGAAAACATTGTAAAAGAGGTTATGATCCCCCACTTAGTGTGTGTGTGTCTTTGTGTTGTGTGTCTGTCTGTCTGTCTGTCTGTCTGTCTGTGTCAGTCTCTGTATTTCTGACATGCCTTTGAAACTCACTACTGTGAAGAATTTTTCATGAAAATTCTCCCGTCACTTTTGCATAAATGATTGCTTGATGTCCTTTTGATTTCAAGTCATCTTTTTTTTATTTTCAGCCCATTTGAAAAAAAAAATACTACTTCCCTGGTGACTACAGTTTTCAATACTAAGGAATAATCACCATTTTCTTTCATCTTGATGAATAACTTAAAGGATTGCCGGAGGTTATTAATTTAAAAACATGACAATAGTGAAAGTTGGGAAAGAATGAGAGGGAGATCTGGACATGCATTTGGTTGCTATAACAACCATACATAATGTCTGTATTTTCTTTCCTCTTTGCTTTTAGCAGCTTCTCTAATCTGTCTTCTGCTTTCTGATTCTAAAAATCACCTGGGATCATCTGTGAAAGGCTGTGTAATTTTAACAATACTTGAAAAGAAGACATAAATGCAGCAGGGGCTATCAGGAATGCTGAGTCTCATATCTGCCAAGCTCTTCATTTTTCAGGAGATATTTAATATGTGCTATTTCTTTGTTACTTTGTCTTTCTTCTGTTGCAAATATTGCTAGCACATAATTGTTTTCTAGATAACACTGTGTAAACTAGTGAGTAGCTGGAACCACTGGCAAGCTACTACAGTTGTTCTGCATCAGAATTTGTTATACACATACGAGGTGGTTTTTTTTTTTTTTTTCCTCCTCTTGTTCTGCTTACACTGACAGTGAGAATATGGCAGGGCCTTTGCCAGTAAAACCCCTCAGCCTTTGCGTACTATTATCAATAGCAACAATAACAATAGCAACAGTGGTATAAGAAGGAGAATTATGGTGACTCACACCAATGTTTGCAGTTGTAGTAAAGGCTGCTGAAACCTACAATGCAGAATTCTTTTTCTTCTTTCAGCAACCCCTTGGTGCTCAGTTGAAGTTTCTTAAGTCAGATACTTGTGTTTGCTAGAGAGACAGCAGATTGTTGAACGGAAATGTAAAGCTGCGGATCCATTAAAAATCATGTTATTTTTTAAGAATGTGTCTGAATCCTAATTCAATGTGCAGGTTTTTAGATTTCTGATACTTAAAAAATGTTACAGGTTTTTGCCAATGCTAGAACTACCCAGGTCAATGAAAAGAAAATAAAAAAATAAGGACTTTGAGAACAATGGTGCTGAACTGAGTGGTTTCTCCTACAGTATCCTTCCTGCAATCAAAATGTCATGATTCATTTAGGACAAGAGGGGTAAAACCAAAAACTCCCCCAACTGTGGATATTGGTTTAAGGCAAAAAACAAAGCCTAAGTGTATGATGAGGTGAGATGTTCAAGGACTCATTTATTGTGACTTGATTGTTAAAATATTTACATAAAGTAATATCAGAAATGTCATTGAAAACATAGACCATCCACAGGGCTTTTGAGGATGCTAATCCTAGTGACTCTTATCAATGCTCTAACAAGCACACAATGTTCACAGTCAGCCACTGAATCTTCCAATAGAGGCAGGCACAAAAATACTGTTTTGATTTTCATATTAAAGTGGGCCAGACTCTTTCTGTTTACAGTATTAATTTGCTTAGCCAGCCATTTATGTTATTGACAGTACAGAGATAAGGTTCAACTCAGCTATGTCTGAATTATCAGTCAAACAATAAGTATTTGTGGCCTAATGTCTGCAAAAGATTGCAAGATATTAGGACAGATATAGAATATAAATAACATATAACAACCATAGTTTTCTTCACTGTTAAAGATTTACTTTTGTTTTTAAATATTCTATATGTGTATATGTATCTGTATGATTATATGCATATGATTGCAGTTGCCAATGGAGGTCTGAAGAGGGCATTGAATTCCCTAGTGGTAGAATTGCCAGTGGTTGTGAGCTGCTTGCTGTGGGTGTTGTGAACCTACATTTGGTCTTCTGTAAGAGCAATACATGAACTTAATTGCTGAGCTATCTTTTCTACCCCATAGCTAGTCTTCAAGGATCTTGAGTCTACAACTAAGGAGACCATGTTAATTAATTTTAAAAATAAGGCTACATTGCTTAAATGAGCACATACCACAAGAATGGAGGGTCAAAAGTGTGGCATAGTACTTTCAAGAACTAAGGGAGTTCTCCCTGGATGCTTAAGGATGCTAGCTTTTGCTAAAGACAAGAAATATAAAGTTCTAGAGTGATAATAGGAATTAGCAAAGGCATTGCTTAGGAAGTTTGGAAATTTGACTCTGTTGAGGAGATAAACTGAGGATAACTGTCATGAGAAAGAGATGGGAGAGAGAGGATAGGGAAGAGTCAAGGAATGATTAGAATTAAGAGCCTTTATGTTAGGCAAAAAAGAATTGTAACAAAGTCTAACTCAACTGAGTTGAAGAGGTTTTAGGTTTTATTTGAGAACATCTTTTACATAGCATAGGATGCTGAGAAGGATCTCAATGGAAAAACTAAGAAGTCTTTCCTACAAATGCCATAGTTCCTAAAAAAGGCCATATCAGGGAAGCAACAGCTTTTAGAAAGGAGCTGTTCAGTAATTAGATCACTTATAAGAGAGAAGAATAGGCAGAGGAGAGTGGAAGCTGTCAGAGAATAAGGCAGAAAACTGACCCAAAAGCTTAGTAAGAGACTGAGGTAGGAGATGCTGATAGCATTATTGGCTGGGACAACATTCATCCATAGGAGCATATGTGTTGTCAACTGTTTTTTTATTTTTACAGTGGCTGCTCCTTAAGCAACTGCTCTCCTAATCAGAGACGAAACTCCATCGCTACAAGCAGCAGTTCACCGCAAGGGCCACAGCCGGAGGGAATTCTGTTCCCTCGGGCACCAACTCTTTCAAAGCTATCAAGGGAAACTTTGTCTAGATCTCTGTCCCTCAAAAGAACTCACGATTCAAAGGTTGAGGTGGAATTCTGCTTGCTCACAGGGGCTCAATAGCAGGTAGTTAACCTTCTGTCTTTGCTGGTGTCTTCCAAAAAACCCACCCATTCTGCTTAGTCCCCACTTAAGAACCCTTGCTACACATGGTTCCTCCCTACCACTTCCTGTCAGCTACTTACTGACTCATCCTCTGCCTCTCAAGTTAATTTTATTTAATCAAACAAAGGTAACACATTGTTAACAAAAGCAGTAGGAAAAAATGCAACAGAGTTTAAAATAGTATTCCACAACACATATTTCCATCTGTATGTATGTGAAGAGCAGAAAGTGTGAGTGAAAACTGGTCTTGGTAGGATCTGTGCCTTCCTGCTCTCAGGGGCAGCACGGAAGCCCCGTCAGTACTGCACTGTCATCATTTAGTATTGAATTATTCTTGGGACTCTGATCTGCAACAATAAATCAAGATACAGCCACAGCTGTATCTTGAGATACAGAAAATTTTCTTCTGAGAAAATTTTGTTAACTTTTGAGTTCAACATTAATACATGGTTTGAGTCTCAAAAATTTTGTGACTTTGTGTAATGCTTTGAAAATAATTATTTTTTTTTAATTTAATTATGAGTATGTGTGAGATTGTGTTCTGTAACTGCCTGCCAGTGTCATATTCATGGAGAAGAGGAGAAAGGGTTGAATCTTGGAGCTGAAGTTACAGACAGTTGGGAGCTGTCAAAGTGAGTGCTGAGAATTGAGCTTGGGTCCTCTGGAAGCACAGTGCCTGTTCTTTACTGCTGATCCGTCTCTGTAGCCTCATAATTTTCATTTTAAAGATATAAATATCAAGCTTGACTTCAAGGAATACAAATGACATGGATACTACACACTCTCTAAAACTAGCTAGGCTAAGGGCTTGTTTTGTAAATAAAATCACTCATAAAATGATGGCTTAACTCTTTTGATAAATGTCCTCTACCTGCAAAGGCCAAATCACTCATAAAATGATAGCTTAACTCTTTTGATAAATGTCCTCTACCTGCAAAGGCCTCCACTGGTTGGTTTTGAAGATTTGCTCACCAGTTTTGTATCTTATTTGAGTTCCCCTAACTTGCAACAAAATTTTAATGTTAGAATTACAAATCAGCACTTCAAGTTGGACAGTCCTTTATTTTTTATTATTATTATTATTATTTGTGTGAAACTTGACTTTCCTTCCCTGAGAATCTGGTCTTTTTTCTAGAATACGTAGGAATCTTCAATGTTTAATGATTAAGTCTACATTCATATCTGGTGTAGAGCCTCTTCTATAATGCAGAATCACATAATTCCCTCCTCTGGTAAATAGGCTTATATTGGTACACTCAGAAAGTCCCAATTGAACAAGACAAAGCTTTTGTGAAGTTAAGAAAATGATCAATGGTTTCTCCCATAGACTTCATTGATAGCATTGGTGAGTGATGGGGAAACTAAGATCATTCAATAAAAGAGGTTTGGGACAAATCATCAAAGAGGTTATCAGTTCTACAAGAAAGGAGTATTAAAAAGAGCATGTGGAAAGAGACTTATAGATTTTCCCTTTGAAGGCCTGTGTTCAGAGACAAGAACACACTCCCATTTTCCAACTAAATGGAAAGCTGGGAAGAGTGGGTGAAATCTGAAAATCAAACCATGATCACATGAATCATTTTCCTAACTAATAAGTTAAATTCTCCCACCTGCCTTTTGACCAATGAACAAAGACACTCCTATTGTTGTTCAGGCTTGTGGAACCTTTGATTACAACAGAATTATTTGCAGATTGTTTTTTATCATTCTTTCTTTTTATGTCAGTGAGAAATTGAGCCCAAGTCATTACATTTCTCTTAACTGGCAATCTTACTTGAGCCTGACTGATTTATTCCATGTTCCTTCATCCTATGGCAACTAAACTCTAGTTAAATTTATTTTTTGAGCAAAGATAGTCAGCCTCTGAGAGATCCTCTTTTAAATGAATGACAGGAGATGGTTCTACGACCATTAATTTGCTTATATCTATTTGCTGTATCTAGACAGCTATTATCATGCCTGTGGTACTTTAGAAGAATTTCAGTGATCTGCTCTCAGGAACAACCAACTGAAGCACCCTGACTCACATACTGAATCTGCACTAAAACTTTCAAAATTACCTTGATAGTTATGCCCAGAGTCCATGTCCAGAGACTACTACCGTGAAGATTTTTATTTGCAAAATAATATATTAGTTGAAAGGGACTGAGTGTGTGTGTGTGTTTGTGTGTGTGTGTGTGTGTGTGTGTGAGAGCGAGAGAGAGAGAGAGAGAGAGAGAGAGAGAGAGAGAGAGAGAGAGAGAGTGTTTGGGATAACTATCTTACAGAGAAATAGGCAAAATTGAAATGTGTTTCTTATCAAAGATTTGATACTGAAATAGTGACATTTCTTAGAGTAAAACTCAGGTCTTGAGTGAGAAAGCTCAATTATAGTACTTGCCTTGCAAACATGAGTATCTGAGTTCCATCTCCAAAATCCAGGGAAAGAAGTCAGTCTTGGTGGCATGCACTTGGAATCCTAGAGCTGGGAAGGTGGAGATAGGTAGATCATGGAGATGGATAGCTAGCCAGCCTAGCATATTTGGTGAGATCCAGATCAGTGAGAGATCTTGTGGCAAAAGAGGCAGATAGTGTTCCAGGGATGATATCTGAGGATATCCTCTGGTCTCTACACACATCTACGCATACACATGCATGCGTGTGTGCATGCGCAGAGAGAGAAAGAGAGAGAGAGAGAGACAGACAGACAGACACACAGACACACAGACTCAGGGATCCTTATGGAATAGTGAGATGATGTTGCTAATGGGCAATGAGAGAAAGTTCCAGAAGGCTAATGCTATTGCACTGCCTGCATCAGCATTACAAAGCAAGGTCAAATAGAGGAAATGTTCCATCTGCAAATGAGCTGGGTAATAGAATTAATGAAGTCCCAGCCAGGAAAATGTCTCTTGGGGGAACAGTGTTGGCAGTTATTCAGCAATTATCTCTGGCTATGGCTAGGGATTTTTTCATTGTTTGGTTTTTGAAGCACATCACTTTGGTTTGTTCATTAGATTTGCCCATCACAAAATATTCTTGCTATTTCCATTCTACAGATGAGAAAACTGTGACTCAATATGCTTCAGAAATGGTTCAAAAGTCAAATACTTATGGATCTGTTGAATCTAAACTTAGACTTCACAGTCCATTCTACCGTCCTTTCTGTGTAATGCCAAGGGGAAGTCTACCCTTGATTTTGGCAGGTTTCCTTGGCTGGAGCAGGAGAGAAGAATGACACACAGTATCTACTCTATGTGTAGTTTTTCTGGAGGACAGATCACCTTGTTGCTTTTGTGTAAATATCCTCCTATAGAGTGTCATTTTGACTTATGGCTCTGTACCCAGAAAAAAAAAATACAGTGTTCTACTCGTCAACACAACTAGAATTATCATGCAAATAAGTCTATACCTATGAAGCTTTGTTAAGATTTTATGCTTTCCTGGAAGGACCATAATCTATTGAGTCAATAGAAGGAAGAGCAAATGTTGGTGAACTCCTAAGTTGTAGACATTTTCATAGCTGTGTGGCAGAAGGACATTTCATTCAACACACGAAACAGCCAAGGTCCTTTTTAATGTCTTCAATTTACAGTGAAGAGTCTTCAAGTCTTCAAGATGGTACTCAACTGGCTCAAGGCCACACAGGTAGTAAAATACAGGCGTGCTTGATTCCAAAGCTAGTCTTCACTGACATATTTACTCAAAGCCTTCTTTTAAATGGCCATCAAAATCGGAATTCAAAATGTGTCTTACCTGACAGGAGAAATTAGAGATGGCTGCATGGCTTCCGATGGACCCATTATGGAAAGGCAGAATCTGAGTATGAAACAGGGTGAAAGGTCTGTGCAGGAGGTGAACACAAGTGACTAATCAAGCAGAGCACTCGAAAGGTTGTGCCATGTGAGAAAGATATGAAAAGAAGAATCAAAACAAGACTAGTTGAAAGATTTCTTAATGGCATACAAACTTTTCACATAATTTCAAGGGAAACTGAAGTAATAGTGGAGTTATAAGTGGTGTATGTCCAACAAGATACATCCTGGAAAAGGAAATTTTACACATGGTGCTAAGAGAAAGAGAGCTATATTTAGATGAGAATGTCTTCATTGATCCAAGAAATGCCCTAAGTAGCAAGATTGGATCCTGAATCAGTGAATTTCATTCCAGACTATTTCTTATACTTAATGGCAAGGTTTGCTTATTATCATCCACCTTTCTTAAAAAGCCAACACACCATGGACCAATGCATTTATTTTTAAAATATCCATCTCCTTCAGTCTGCCAGACAGTGAAGCAGGCATCTCATTTTTTGTGAAAGCCACCAAAGCCTTGTAAATCATATTATCACTGATTAGCTCAAATGAGCAGAAAGGGGAGGAAACATCCACTTGCCCAATGTGCTGTGTTGTGCCCTGTTCCCTCCCTGTTGCTATTTATGCCAAGCCAAGAGCTTACAAGTGTTCTCCCAATTTGCTCATTAGTTCCTAACAAATCCTTGAGATTCTTTTTTCTGTCATGGATAGACCATGTCCTTGATGCTTAGAATTGATTCATTAGTACAATTATATTGAGGTCACAGAGCCTCCCTCATAACTGGAATGCAGGGAACTTCCCACAATTAGAGGAGACATAATGCACATCCATCAGAAAAAGTGCTTTGGCCATCAGCAACAGCATTGCATCCTTTCTCTTTGGTGTTTCCTAATGAGCTAGGGACACAGTGACAGGCTGTCCCTGGACCTCAGGGAAGGCTCCTAAAGATGATTTCTAACTTCATCCCAGAAGCTGAAAGTGGTTTAGCTCAGATCATTGGAATGCAGGCTGTCATGAAGATCTTTTCTTGTAGAGGTCAACAGGAAGTCAGATTAATTTTTTTATCATTAAAGTTTGATTATAATCTAGAATTGAAGAATTTTAATATACTAGATATTTATCTAGATTTCATTTTTGTTTCTGAACCACAGAATTCAAATAGTGATACAGGAATATTTTATAATTCAGATAACATATCAAAGAAGTCTTAGAACATCATTATTATCATTATTTCCTTTAGATTTATTTATTTACTATTTGTGTGTGTGTGTGTGTGTGTGTGTGTGTGTGTGTGCGTGTGTGTGTGTGTGTGTGTGTGTTCAGGTGCTCATGGAAGCCAAAAGGAGTTATAGGCAGTTGTGAGGTGCTTGATACTGATCCTCTTTATCACTGAGACATTTCTCCATTCCCAGGATGTCACATTTTTCAGGCAGCTCATCTACATTATATTACTTTATTTAATTGTAATATTAAAATTTCGGAGTATAAATTGGGAAATTGGAGGGTACTTTATTTCTTTCCCATTTTTTTTTTGAAAACAGAATGAAATGATTGTTCATTTCCTCATGGGAGGTCAGGTGAAATGAAGAGGGTTATTGTCACTCAAGGCATTCTTCCAGAGAAAAGTCACATTAAGACAGGAAAGGAGAGGGACATGTAGGTCAAAACAGAGATAATGAAGTCAAGCAAAGATAAATGTGACTTAAATAGGCATTTAATAAGACCGAATCATGTTTAACCATGTGTTCTGGACATGTACCCAATGTGTCAGTTCACTGGAAAATCACCTTTGGGATAAGAGGAGGAAGGAGTATTCTGATTTAGAATCATTGTTCACATTTCTTTGGGGACTAAAGCCTTTCCCATAATGATGGTTTAATATAATCTCGGTCAATTACATCTTCTGAGAGAGTTGGGGATGTGTGCCACCTTGCTGGAAATGTTCAAATCCCATTACACTTCTGTTATTTGTAGCAGAGGAAAAAGTAAAGATCCAAGTGATCCAATTAAGACACAAATGACCAGGTGTCTGTGGTGCTGAATCAGTTTTCCTGTTATGACCAAGAAAACCCAATTTTCATGTTGGCTATAAGCCTATTTTAGCCTTCACTCACCTTTGTTGTTAGCCTCCTGGCCACATTTCAGAGATTCAGCCCACCTCTGAGCACTCTTAATACTTTCCTCTGTATTCAAAGAGAATGAGCCCCCACTAGGGAGGAGGTGGAATGACTAGAGAACCATATTCATCTCCTCCTTTTGTTGCTTTGTCTCCAGAGAGGAGTAGAAAGAAACGGCCGGGATATGAAATACAGCCTCTTGGGAATGAGGAAATGAATGCAACTACCTGAATTATGTGTGTTATTGCTCACTGGCAGTTTCTCAGGAAACAACAAATTTTGTATATTTCTAATCTTTTTTGCAAAATAAGGGAAAGAAGGATGCTATTTCTAATTCTTATCTCCAGAGAAAGCTGAATTTTAGGATCAAAGTTGCTAACATTTAGTGGTAGGCCAAATACTAAAATATATGGGTGCACCTTTTAAAGAAAATTTGTGTGTGGTGTAGTGTGAATGTCCTGCACGTGTGTGTGTGTGTGTGTGTGTGTGTGTGTGTGTGTGTGTGTGTGTACATATGTACATGTATGCGGAGGCCAGGGCTCAATGTCAGGTTTCATTCTCTAGTTAGTAATGATAATTTATATGTTGGATATCTTGAATGTGTATAATTATATTTGTGTTTCCCTAACTTTTACGTTTATTTTGGAGGGTATCTAGCATGAATTTAATATTATTGTAGTAATCATGGAATTTAGGGGATGCAGTCACTCTAATTCATTGTCAGTTTATAATCAAGCTGATTTAGTAAGCTCAGATGAAGACCAATTATTAGTGTCTATGTAGTTCATAAAATTGATAACCAGAGAGGTGGATCCTTCTAAGGAAAATTCTAGGCAGACAGAATGCTTAAGGTTGGTATCAACTTCTCTTTGTGAAGCTTAAGCAATTTTCATGTTGCGATAGGGAAGTTTCACTGTAATTCGTGAGACTTCTAGCTGAGCAAATTGGTGAGGCTTGCAAGCCTTTCTGAAATAAAGAAAATTGGCATATTTTAAAAAGAAAGTTGGCAGATTTCTTAACAACTGCTTTTTACTGAACAAAAGGCCGATATTTTCCTTGATCAAGTTGCAGAAATGCTGTCTGCTCTGTGAGTTTTTTTAGAGAGAAAAATTACACATTTCATCAACCTGGTTTGGCTGGTTTTCTGTTTTGATTTTGGTTTCTGATTCTGCTCTGATAAGACATGGCTAACAAACTTGATGGATCATTGACCCATAGTCTCAGATTCTGCTCTTTGTCTTTCTCCTCCCCACCCCATCCTGCAATCACTGTGCTAATGTGAATGCCCAGATGATTTTGATCACAAGTTCCTAAGCAGAGGCACATAGGGTGGAGCTGACATTATTAATAGTTCACTTCCTTCTCTTCCTTTTCAGTTTTCTTATTAGATACACAGTGCTGTTGTTGAAATCAGAGTTCCCGAAGAAACAAGACTTGAGGGTATTACAGGTACTACTATATCAGAGTTGGGGGACTAGATTTGGAACATGCCAAGGATTTTGGGTCTAGACACATGCCTCTTTTCTCTTCTTGAAGATGCAATGCTCAGCAAGAATTGTGACAAAACACGTGCTGTGGAGTCAGTAGCACTGAAGCATGGCATAAAATAGGCTTCATACATTATTGAATTGTTATTCTGACCTTCAAACTAGAACTCTGGAGCTTCAGCATGGATAATGTATTTAAATAAGCCAGCTGGTCCAAAGTAAAGCATGGACTGACCACAGATTCCTACCTTCTGAGACCAGAAGTTTAATCAGGAAGGTAAATCATTTCGACCAAAGAAAATTATGCTTTAAGTTAAATTAAGTGGTCTAAAAATTATCTAGTAATCTCATCTTCAGTTTTCAACACATGTCAAATTTGTGTTGGTACTCTCGAAATTAATTTGCCATATGTGTCTATCTCTTGTGCTAGACACTGGAGCAACTGTTAGAGTTTAAGAAACAAATTTTGACATATTTCATACTCTCATGGAGTTCTGCCTTTGACTCAATCTCCCTACTTCAAGTTTCTCAACTTGAACTTCTTTTCAAGACTTAATTAAATCATCTCACTCCATCTTAGCATCTGCCTGCTTGTAGATTAGTATGGTGCTCCATTTCATCTTAACTTCATTATATGCATTTAGAGTTTTCTACTCAAAATGTTTGACATCAGTTGTGGACCACACTACAGAAACAAGCACACATCCTTGCTTAATGTACAACACGCGTTCCTTCAGAATACTTGCTATGCACTTAATGTATAACACGCGTTCCTTCAGAATACTTGCTATGCACTTAATGTACAACATGCGTTCCTTCAGAATACTTGCTATGCACTTAATGTACAACACACGTTCCTTCAGAACACTTGCTGTGCACTCCTTACAAATTTGGAACTCATTTCATTCACTGAAACTTTGGGACTCATTCAGTTCTCATTTTACTTTATTGTTCCCACTATATCTCTGCCCCATATTTTTTTATATGTTAGAAGGAAGGGAAAAAGAGAATGGAAACAGTGAGTGGGGTAGTAGGTGTTTCTTATCTCAAAATGAAAGAAGCTGTTGCTGGGGAAAAATAAGAGCAAAATGACTGACACTCTAACACCGTCTGTGAGTACATAGTCAGCAGCACTGGGCAGCTACTTAACACTGCTCCTCTTGGAATTTTCTTTCTCCTTTGTGTCCAATTCACAGATAATCCCCAGCAAAGAACTCAGACTACAGGAGAAGGGCTAAATAGATAATTTGTTTTGAATTAAGAAACAAAATATATTTAAATTTTACTTATTTATAGTCCCTGGAGTAGTAGTCCTCAACCTGTGGGTCATGACCCCCTTGGGGTCAAGCGCCCCTTTCACAGGAGTCTCCTAAGACCATTGGAAAATACAGAGATTTACATTATGATTCATGACAGCAGCAAAATTACAGTAATGAAGTAGCAATGAAAATTATTTTATGGTTGGTGGTCACCACAGCATGAGGAACTGTATTAAAGCATTGAAGCATTAGGAGGGTTGAGAACCCCTGCCCTAGACACTAGGAAACAGCACAGATGTTGCTTGAATGCTGTTGTGGCATTAATATCGATCTAAAGAAATTCAATAAAAAATGTTTTATCCATAAAACTAGCAACTGCTTTAACGATTCATTATGTATCATTTAAAATGGGACTCTTATGCTTTGTTCAGTCAGACAGAAACACACACACACACACACACACACACACACACACACACACACACACACTCAAATGCTGCACTATTTTTACCGGTAACTAATCTGGTAGTGTCTGTCTACCCTCCATGGTTTAACCATCAGAGAGGAGCCAGATGAGTGGAACCTGATGTTAGAGTGGACCTTATATGACTTTCTGCTCAGCATTTCTTTCTTTCAACTGCAAGAAAGAGAAAAAAAAGTGAAAAGAATGAAAGTTTTGATGATTTTACTTGAAGAAAAGGAAATGTAGAAAAAATATCAAGGTTGTATAGGGCCAGAAAGGTCAGGCACATTGGTTGTCTGGGGTCAAGGGGTGATAACAGAAAGATGGAAATAAGATGTCATTTGGAAGGGTATTTTCCCTGGTGAGGTAACCTCTCTGTGGCCTCTAGAAGAGATGATGCCAGAATCAGGATCCACAGCACTTCTCGGGTCAGGCAAGAAACAGAGACAGGCGCATCTTACATTCATAGGGTCAGTGCTTGTCCTTCCCCTGGATACATGCCATGCCCACCAGTTATTTGAATCTTAGATGATCTTTTAATAAAAACCCAGAGCTAGATATCAGGGTAAAAGCTACAAGATCAAAGAAACAGATCAGCTAGCCACTAGTTCTTAACTCTACGAAATCCTCAGCCTAAAGAGAGTGAGTTCCTGTTTTCTGACGACTTATATACCTTTCTCTGTCCTGCCACATTACTTTCTGGAATTAAAGTTGTGTGTGCTTCCCAAGCAAAGTCATGAGATCTCAAGTGCTGGGATTAAAGGTGTGTGCTGCCACTGCCTGACTCTTGTTTCTCTCCTATACTGGATCAATCTCATGTAGCCCAGTGTGGCCTTGAACTCACAGAGATCCAGACGGATCTCTGCCTCCCAAGTGATAGGATTAAAGGTGTGTGCAACCACTGTCCTACCTCTATGTCTAATCTAGTGGCTCTGTCCTCTGATCCTCAGGCAAGCTTATTAGGGTACACAATATATCACTATACCCACCCACCAGTCTTTGATGTAGACTTCATTTTCTTTTATTATTTACTTAATATAGGGGTACATTTTGTAGTATTCAATAAATAATGAATAAAAACACTTCTTTCAGGTGATGATCACTCTCCCATATTCCAAACATGGTCCTTATGCTCTGTGTGCTCTGGTCTTGTTTTTTTTTAATTTTTTGTTCATGTTGGTGTGTGTGTGTGTGTATATATATATATGGAGTTAAAACCCCTATATTTTCTTATCTGTCTCCAAACTGTCCATATCACTAGGTACTCTTTTTTTTTCGCTGAGTGATATTTTCTTGGCAATTGCTGTGATTTCACCTAAATGAATAGCCCTGTGGCTTTCCCTCTAAACTGGGGTTTTATAATGCTATTAAATTACAGTTATCTGCTTAACTTTTAATGTCTTTCTCTCCAATCTTACAATAATGTGATAACAAGCACCTTCCAACTTTCTCTGTTGTACTTTTCTTTAAATAACTTAAAAGCTACATGGAATAGCCTTAAATATGCCTTTGAATGGATTTTACGTTTGAAAGCCTAAGTCCCTGATTAAGAGCAAAGAGGGTACTTACTTACATCTTTATGTCATTTCTGGGTGCTCCTGCTTTGCCAGTATTGGGGTAACTTTTATGGGTTTTTTTTTTTACAACATTTTATGTATTTTTCTATGAAAAATGGGTCTTAGGATAAAGATAAAGTGATTTTATTTTGCTGAGTGCCTACTGTGCCGCACACACATGTACATGTCATCTTATGTCCTCTGAGAAGCAGGGGATACCGCATTCAGTTTATAAGTGAAAGTGAAGCTCAGAGATACGAAATAAACTGCTTGAGATTACATGGTAAGTAAGCGGTGCATTGTAAATTTAGATTTCTGGCTCTAAAGACGCTGGAAATCTTTACTTTGCCTTGTTACCGTCTAAATCGAATTCTGTCTTCGGTGTTGTTTATTTTTTTCTCTATCCTCTTCATTTTGACACATATGCCATAAACAAAACCAGTAATTCCCATCTCCCCCATTCTCCTGCATAGAGCAAAGCCTCCTACTTTTTGTACTTAAGATGTGAAATATGGAAACTAAGGATTTCTTTGCTGTGTCCTCCCCTACAAGAAGTGTTCTATGAAAAATTAAATGAGTTTGCTTGAATGTGGTTAGCCTGCTTCCCGCATTTTCAGTTGTATCAATTTGATACCTGTGATGCATGGCTGGTTTGAGTGTCCATGCTTTGCCTCCCAAATCAGCAATCTCTGGTTTCACGGAAAGAATCATCTCTGAGAGAAAAGCAGGTGGGAAGGGCCTGTTAGTCTACCCTGTGCATTATTAGATACTTGCTAGGTCTTTGTTTGATCCCAATTCTGAATGTCTTATGTTATGAGCTTTGGCCTCTTTTGATAAACTAAATAAGTATTATTCCTGTGGTTTGCTGAGTCTGAATATCTTTTTGCTTATTTAGAATCTGCTAGCCTAAATTACATTCGCACCATCAGATAATAGAATTGTATTATATAGTCATTTCTTCCAGGCACTTACTTATAGCTACTGATTTTTTTATATTGGTTTCTTTCTTTGTTCATGTGTTTATTCATTCAACAAATATGAGCTCCCTGTGTGTTCGGTCCACAGCACCGTAGAAGATGTGTTCAAATGCACCAATGCATGATGTATGATGACACAAGATACTTTCTCTTTACTACCTACTCTATAAAACCATGATGTCTAATTGCAAAAAGAGCCTCAAATTAATAGTAAACATGATAGTAACACAGATATACGACAAGTCAGACTATGATAAGATAACAGTGTGATAATCACCTTTGATGACCTGCATTTTTGCTCTGAAAAGAGTTTCCAGAGGCTTCTCTGTGTGAGAACAGAATTCACTTAACCCTGATTACTATTGTCTCCACACACAAAGACACTGTCCTCTTTTATTTTCTGTCTCCCTATGTGTGTGTGTGTGTGTGTGTGTGTGTGTGTGTGTGTGTGTGTGTGTGTATACACTTGCAGGAGTGCAGGTGTGGGTCAGAGCCCAACATAGAATGACTTCCTGTACCGTCCATCTCTACCTTATTTTTGAGACAGGCTCCTACTTTACATGGGTGGCTGGCAAGCCCCTTGAATCTGCCTGCTTATGCCTCCATCAGCATTAAGGTTACAGGCATGTGATACCACACAAGGTTTTATCTATGGGTATTGGGCTTGCACTATAAGGATTTTATACATGGAGCCATCTCCCCATTGCCCACCACTGTATTTTATTAATAATTAATATAATAATTCTTTAATGCAACTTAACCTACTTTGACTTAATTTGTTGCAAATCTACTCCTCTGGTGATCAAGTAATGTGTCCACTTCAAAGAATAATAGTAGTAGGTTCTCGCCTGGCTGCATGACCTGTCTAACTGCGGTTTTGGGAGCTGGTTGACAAAATCAGTTATGGTTCCATCTCATGGAGTAAGCCTTAAATTCAATCACAAAGTAGTTGCTTACCCCCATCACATTAGTGGAAATGTCTTTTCAGGCAAGTTATTATTGTAGTTCACAGGATTCATAGCTGGCTGAGATAAATGATGGTTCTTCCAGTAGTATGCATAGGACCTTCCAGTATAAAAGCTAGCTGATAGGGATGGTATGTTCAGGTCAGTACCAGAAGGATTTCTTCATGTTGTATGACACAAGTATGTAATATCTTCAGCTGTAGGATCTTGCTAGGAGTTCTCTGAAGTGTAGCCAATAGCATTAGTAATAACCTCTAAGGTTTAGGGGTCCGTAGTACCTCACTGACCAGCAGCTGGGAAAAAATAACCCAGTTCTGGTCCTGGGAATTTTAATTGGTACTCTATGGTGTCTCATCATGTATTGTTGTACAGTTATGTGGCAACTCATTTAAACACTTTTATGTAGAAGTGTATGTGTGTATTTTAGGAAGCGTCTACAGTAGTAGATTTCAATATGGCACTTTCCTTAATTTTATTTTTTGTTTCCCTTTTTATTAAGAGATTTTCTATTCATCTTACTTATCAACCCCAGATTTCCCTGTCCTCCCTCCTCCCACCCCCCAGCCTTCCCCCCAACCCACCCCCCATTCCCACCCCCTGTAGTGTTAGTTGTCACTTTTCATATTCCCCAATTTTTAAATGCGTTTCTAATCTGTGTTTTAAAATTTTCTTACTCCCCCTTTTGACTATCACATATGATGTTTCAGCCACCAGGAATTCCACTTTCTTCCATGACCACTGTGTACTGAAAACCTACCATAAGGTTTCTGGATGGATGTCCTATGGTTTCTTGCCATATCATTCTCTACATATACTATGGTTCATGTTCTCCATACCTCAACTGAGGTAGCCCCTATTTAATGCTTTCTTGAATCTTTATAATGGAGCCAGCCTTAAATTTACCCCCAGAACTCAGTTCTACATTTAGATATGAAAGGTGCTCAACACTAAGTAATGTAGGGGTTTCTCAGTGACTGATAACTGCCTGTTAAATTGTTGTTTTGAGTGTTTTCAAAATATGTGTTAATTGCTGATGAATAAAGGTGGATTTTCTGGCCAGTGCTTGTTTTTCCTTTTGAATCTTTTGGATAACACAATTGCTGTTCAAGTCGTCTTTGGCTCTTTCAGGTCTGTCCTTCTGGAGAATATCTCCCTCACACTGAGGTTACATCACACTTTGAAGATCATTATTGATTATCTCTGGTACAAACCCTGGGCCTTCTCTTTACTATGACCTACCTGCTTATATGTCTCCTTAGTATGGGAAGCAATCCCTAAAGATGAAGATGCAACATGGTGTCACTCAGTGAAATTGGCAAAGTATGGCTTAACAAAGGATGGAAAGTGTTCATTCTGGGATCATATAAGAATAAGTCTTTTTTTCCCCAATACACAATTATGGGAGCTCCACTAGCCTTCCCCTCAGGAGTAGACACCTCTGAATGTGTCCTGGATGTTCCTCTTCTGGGAACATCACATTGGCTTGCCTCCATCCTCTCCTTCTGTTCCTACTAGAGCAGTCTTCATGCTTCAGAGCCTGCAGGACTGTGCTTTGAATGTGCAACATCTGCCTCGATCAGAAGCTCTTTCTGGAAAACCAGACCTTTCAGGCCAAGAGTATTCAATTTCTAAATATTTGCTAAAAATCCACATGTAATTGAGAATACTAACCAATTATGACTGCCAAGCCAGTAAGATATAGACCTCATGCAAGATGCTGAAGACTCCTGAGAATTGATTTGGTTATAGCAAGGAAAACTGAGCAAGATTGGGCAACACCAGATCTCAACAGCATCACTTAGCACTCCAAAAGAGTCATACTTGTGGATTCACTTCTTCAGCTTCACAAATATACAAACGAACATGTCTCCATGTTGTTTAAGTTTTCTAGAATTTGGCTTCTGTCATTTGTGTCTGAAAGGTTTCTGATTCATCTATTAAGGCAGAGAAAGACCTTGTCTGTAATCTTTTGTCCAAATAGAAAAGTAGCTTTTGAGTTGATTTTCAGTGAACAGATCACCAGCTGTACTTGGAGATTGCATTCTTTTGAGAGAGGGCCCATGGCAATGGCCACAGGTGGTTGCAAGAATTTGGCCTTTGAGTCATGCATGAAGTTGCACAATGAGACATCATAATGACTGACTCTCTGGGATTTCCTTTTTGCCTCCTACCAAAATGCAAAAGCCTACACACACAGATGGCATATTTCATTAATACAAACAGAAGTCCAGGCAACAGATGCTTCAGGGACCAGGGGAAAGGAGATCTCTATATTTCTCCAACAGCAACAACTTCAATGACAAATTTTTCCCACTGAGCATATTGAACCAAGAGCAGAGAACCATGTAGTTTTCAAGCCTTAGGCACTCCATGGTATTTAAAAGATGGAAGATCAGAGTCATTATTTTCGTACAAAGAATGCTAATGCATAAGAAGCTGTCATTGAAGAAAAGAAAAAAAAAGAAGAGAGAGAGAGGAGAACGCCCAATAGAAGCTGAAATATGCTCTGTGGATTACATAGACCGCTACTGCTGGAGTTCAGTGATTGTCAAGAGTGCATACATTAATAAAAGCTTGTCAGGGATATTGACCTCTGCAGTAGCAAAACACAGCCAGGCCAGTTGTTTGCACTTCGAGAGCAGTGTTAGGATGACTGTGTTCCTTTCTTTCTCATGTTATCTCCTGCACAATACAGTGCACCGAGAATTACTAGCAAGCAAGAACTGATTCTCTGTCTACCTGTGATTACTTTACATCAAAATTCTCTTCTAAACCTCTAAGCTAGTTCAAGGAATAGCATTAAATCATAAAAATCACACAAGGCTTTCTGATCGTACTTTCCTAAGATCAGCTTGGCTTTGGATAAGCACCTGGGCAGGACTGTGGACAGGAGACATGACTGAAAACAGAAAAAGCAGACAATGGCTTTGTACCATTTTGATGCTTTGCTGAAAGATTAAGAGCCAGCCATGGTAGGCAATATTAAGTGAAATTTCTATGACTTCTCAGTAGAGGAAGCCTCATCCTAATAAAATATTTTCAGTAGTGGTTACAGAGTATTTTTCTGTTCACAGACACGAAAAATTTGCATTACTTTTCATACTTTTTAACTTACTCACTTTGGTAGTGTGCGCATTTATTTGCTGCTGATTCAGTTGTCAGCATTGAAAGGTCTGAGTTAGGCTGAAGAACCACAGTTCTTTTGCATATAAGCAGCTGCCTGGATTCCACTGGCTTTGCAAGGCTTTTCCTTTCTTTCCTTTTTCTTTTTATGCTGAAGGAAAACACTAATGAAATGTCCACTGTGCTGTAGGAAGCAAAATAACAGAACCTTTGACAAATCCTGCTTAGGTTTCCTTTTTTGTGTAATCCAAAGACTGATATATTAGAAGCTCCAAGCCCTGGTGATCTAAGACTAGTCCTCCATCTGGAAAATGGTCCCAGTGCATGAAACTTGCTTGTCCCATATGTCCTGACGCAGATCCTCAGCTATTATTCCAAATTTCCTGCAGTTAGAGGTCCCCTTAAATGCAGCTCTGGGAAGATTAGGTATGCAGTTGAGTTTGCATGAGATGGGCCACAGTTATTTTTTTTCCTCTCTGTCTTTTTAAACTCCTTATAGAAACAAATTCATGAGCTCATTGAATAGATTAAGATAATAAGCTGTCAACAGTTATAAGTGTCAAACTGCAATCATGTCTTACCACCTAGACATTCATTCATTCTTCCTTTATGATTAAATAAACATAAGTTGTACTAAACTTCTCTTTGAGAAAAAGTAGGGAGCAACCAAGAGTCCCTTAAGGTGCTCTAGACCTAAGCATTCTACTTAATACTTTCTAATTTGAAGTTACAGCTTTCAGTTAAGAAAATTTTGTTATTTCTCAGCCGGGGAGAGAGGAAAGTACATTCTTAATAGAGGGTTTTGAAGTCATGGTAAGAATTTTGGCAAATAAACTTTTGATTTTATATGCTATTTCTTTGTTCTTTCTCCCAGTGTTTCTGTTGGAATCAGATCTTAAAATAATGTCAGGAGAGAGTAATAGGGATACAGTCCACTAACTGCTGAAGTCCTGGGTTAGGCTGGCACTCACTGCTTTGTGCAGTGTTCAGCTTGAATAACTCAAGAGCAGAACTGCTCACCCACCAAGGAGGGTGACTTTTTTTAAATTTTATTTTATTTTATTTACAATGTGACTTTTAAATCAACCTAACCAAAGGCTGATTTTAGAGCTCTTGCTTGAGAGTTGTGCTAAATGATGCTTTTTCTGGTGTCTCTAAATACAGGATAGCTTTGACTCTAGCATAAAGATCACCTAAGACATTATTTACCTGTGTACAATCACATTCATGCAACATAGCTCAGTTTGAAAAATTAATATTAGACACTATTTGAGATAAAAAACAAAACAAACAAATCCAAAACATTTAAATATATTGGCATAACGTTCGCATTCCCCAAAGCCCACAGATTTCTTAAGGGAAACCTCTCATATTTATCCT
This sequence comes from Peromyscus eremicus, assembly GCF_949786415.1. Lineage (NCBI taxonomy): Eukaryota > Metazoa > Chordata > Mammalia > Rodentia > Cricetidae > Peromyscus > Peromyscus eremicus. Next base: position 11,437,302 of record NC_081416.1, read on the forward strand.
ATTGGCTTGCAAGTTATTGAATGCTGTGGCTGCTGAGGTAACAGAAAGTTCTGTTCTCTTTGCATATGCAAATGTAAAGACTTGTCTTGTACTGTGGTTGCAAGGAAGCTAATCGAAGGAGTAGACTACCAACCCCTTTCTCTGAAGTTGTCAGTGTGTTATGTGTGCCCTATCTGAATTTTATGATGAATGAGGTAAGAAACCATGTCTGTTTTGTTCGTATGTCTCCTTCAAGTCGATGCCTAGAACATAGTAGGCACTCAATACACATTTGATAAATTCATCTAAAACAAAGAACAAATCTCAGTCATTTCAACTATACTACTATGTATCTTCAAGACTTCACTGAGTGCGTGGTTCCTTTAGTAGAGAAATTTAGAGTTTGCAGATTCCAGTAGAGTGGCATAGCGCAGCAGTGGCCTGATTGACAGGCAGGACTGAGAGAGGGGGTGGGATGAGTGTGAAGTATTTGCTTTTTGAGCACTTGCTGTCCTCAAAACATGTGTCTGTTCCTCTTATGACCATAACCTATGGCCTTGTAGACTGTGTTTTCAATCTCAGTGTCTGCATTTTAAGACACAGGTTATAGGCTAGGAAGGTGGGAAAGGATCTAGAGGGGAAAATGGAAATGACCCTTGGTTTTATGACATTGTTTTGCAGACATGAAATTGGAACTAGAATAAATGAATGATTTGCTTAAAGGCCTGCAAGAGAGGAATTGTAAAAAGATTTCTAGTTTAAAAAATTGAGCTTGTAACTCCTTCCTGTCTGTTTTCCTTCTTAAAATAAAGAAAAAGTTGGGCATGACAAGTGTGCACAAAGATATTTCTGTGTCTCATGAAAAGATACTATTAAATAATGGGTAGTATTTTTAAAGTACATTAATTCTTGTGTAATAGAGTGTGAAGGCATGGGGGTTGTGGTTGTGATGCAATAGAAAAGTGAATACGGGAAATTATATGAGATATCTAAATGAGAAGTGGGAAAAAGGTTAAGGGCAGTCTTGAGTTGAAATGAGTTTATAGCTGATGATATTAGGAGTTTGACTTTTAGGGACAGTTTTCCAAAACTTTATGGAGTGCACATTATTTGGCAAGCTGTTTTGTTAAAGCCAGATCCTTTCGGAAAAAGAGGACACATCAGTAATGCATGAAGAAAGACAGAATTTGAAGTTGGTTGCATGGCTTACCACAAAGTCAATCTCATCTACACTTTTTTAAGCAAAATACAGTACCTTCAAGGCATCATTCTCCATTCCGTAAATGCAGATAGAACATAACTTTATCTGCTTATTGTATTTAGGATGACTGCAGTACTGGGACAGATGAAGTTAGCTGCAAAGCATGTCAATTTAGTAAAGTTTGTGGAGGGTATGGTTGTTTCTAGTTGGATGGGATGGAAATGAGCCAGCAAGGGTTCCATAAACACAAGAGGAAAATTCCTGGGCAAGTTGTGAGGTATCTTTATCCTTGAGCTTTTATGTTGAATCCCACACACAATTTGAAAATAACTGTTGGAGTTATAGGTTTCATTATAAGAAGAACATGGAGTATTTTCATATTTGGCTTTATAATGTTTTAGTTGAATCACTTTTAACATGCTTCTTCTTGGTAAAGAGTCTAGCATTTTATTCAACTCTTGCTTTCTGCCCTGTACTTAGCTATTTGGTAACTTTAAAATGTTTCATTCTACTGTAAAACTCAGCACTGATAAATCACTGGCCTTACATGGAGAGTGGATTTAAAATTTATACCCTGTGACTTAGGTAGGTAGAAATATAACTTTATTTCCTTATAACTAAATACTGCTTGCTCACCGGCACGCATTTCTGTTTGAAGGGGAGACACTCACAGGACATTCGAATTTATCTTCTCACTCCCAGTTAAAATCTATCACTTTTAGCTTAAATTCTACTCTCTAGAACAGACAATCTATCAAAATTATTGCCTGACATCTTCTTTTCTCCTGTGCTTGAGTTTGGGAGGACTATGAGGTTAGGGGCAACTTATGGCAGGATGAAGTGGGGACATGGCCTTGGGTCAATATATGCCCTCTGGTTCTTGCAGGACTACACTTGAAAGTGTTTCTTCTGTTCATACTGACTGGTCACTGCGTCATTCACAAGTGAGGCCAGTTGTGTTTTGTTTCTTGGTGTTACTCATTGAAATTACTCTGCTGGGAGGCAGAGCCCCCATCATAATGCTTGGTGCTACATTTTATTTATTTATCTATTTTCCCCTAAAACCTGGCATGTTTGCATTTAACCCCAGCTGGATTCTCTCTTCCCTTAGCACTCCACCTGATCTCGGTGATATCAGTACCACATATTGGTAACTGCCCAGGTGGGAAGAGACACTGAAATACTGACTTCCTCCCTGTTTCAGAAGGAATCAGGTAAAGGAGTCTTTCCTGCTCACTCTCTGTGAAGCTCCCATTGCACCCAGGACTGAAGTTTTTCAGCTCACAGATGGCAGGGCTGACCATTCTCAGGTCATTATAAATTTCTTATGACCATTTGCCTTCAAGGTTCTTACTCTTCCCACCTCTTCTAATGCTGTTTGTTCATTTGTCAGTTGGTGATCTGTGCCATTTTCTGCACAGAGCTCTTTATGTTGTCTGATTCTACCAAACACTGATAAGTGAAATCTTGAGTTTTTTAAAATAATCAAAACAAAAACCACTTCTATATTTTATGTATCCAATTATTGATAATGAAAATATTTTATTTCTAGATTTCTTTTGTCACTACCAGTGATTTTAAAAAAATAAGAGAAGTAATTCTGGAAATCATTATCTAGATGATCCCTCTCCCCTACCTTGTGCTCTACTATGTGTTGTGCCCTCTTTTGAGACTATCTGCCTCATTCCCAGGGTTTTTCTCCGTGTGTGTGTGTGTGGACACGTGTGCACACTCATGCATATTTGTGTGCATATTCATGTGAAGGCCAAAATCAACATTATGTGTCTTCTTCTGTAATTCTTCATCTTAGTTCTTGAGACTGGGTCTCTCGCTGAGCCTGTAGCTCATCCATTCTGATATGCTGCTGGTCAATGAACTCCACTAATCCACATGTGTCCACCTGCCCGATGCTGGGATTTCAGATGTGTGCCACTGTATCGGGCTAATACATGGGTGATAGAGATCCAAACTCAAGTCCCCATGCTTTGGAGTCAAGCCATCTTCCCACCCTTCCTTTTCCCATTCCTCATGACACTATGAGGACTAAGTCTTCTCAAGGGGAAGACAGCATATTTCTACTAAGTAAGAATATGACTTAGGCAATATGAAAACAACACCTGGAGTAATAGATTGGCCTGATTAATGTTAATTTGAGAGAAAAGTTGATGGAAAGGATTTTTGGACAGTTTGGGTTTTGTGTAATTGAAAGCTATTCCTTAAAAGACTAAAACTACATATTTTGCACCCATACAGTAAATATTTACTGTGTGTTACTGTGAATGTGGTACTGGGATGTAACAAGAATGAGAGAAATAAAAAGAATTTTTTAAATGATACAGCTTATATCCTAGTTGTAAACAGAGTATACACACACACACACACACACACACACACACAGCATGTATTACATCTATCTAAAGAACTAGCTTAAGATTATATATGTATGTATGTATACAACATATGAAAGATTATATAGTCATCACTGTTGTGGAAAAATAAAGTAAGGAACAATGATGGATAGTTTGGGAGAAGCAGGATTTTGCAGTTGTATAAAGGATGAACAGAACTAACACATTTTTTTTTTCACATGCAGAATAGTTAGCCATCTGTACTGCCTGGTAGAGAGTGGAGCAGTGAGTGAAAATTTCTGGGGCTGGAAAGTACATACTCTTTTTAAAAAGAAGCACAGAGGTACGGTGATTGCCACTGAAGAACTAGTAAGGAAGAAAAGAGGAAGGATGAGTATGTAAAGGCCATGATGACATATCATGGCTAGGCAGACTGTGTAAGACCTTGTTGCCATCACTGACTGTGGCTTTTTGTCTGAGTGGGATAAGGATGTATTGGAAGATTTTAATTTGGTAGGAACAGGCACACAAAACTTTCTTTAACAGAGTGACTATGGTTGATTAAAGAGTGAAGGGGAAAGGGTAGAAGGGAGCAATGCTGTTCCAGAGGCTGTTTTAGAGATGAAGACCATTGATATTCATAGCTTTTCAGCCCAGCCCGTAGATGCTCCAGAGAAAATAGAGGAAGTAAATAGATGCTGGATGTGTGTGTGTGTGTGTGTGTGTGTGTGTGTGTGTGTGTGTGTAAATTATATATACACGTGGAACCAGTAGAAAAATGGATCTCCATTTGGGTTCATGTTTTAGTTCCAGCACTTAGTAGCTATGAACCTTGGAGAATTCAATGAAAGCCTAACCCATATGAGGTTTGTAAGAATTAAATGAGGACTGAAAAGCATCAATGACAGTTTCTAAAACTGAAGTCGTGGGTGGGCATTATTCAAAATAATTGTCATTTTGTTTCTTTTCTTGTCTTCTTTTGTTGTTGTTCTTAAACTGCAGAAATGAAAGTGTGAATCAGATAGCATTTAGTAGTTTTTTTGTTGTTTTGGGGGAAAGAGGGTTAGTTTGTTGATTTTATTAGTGCCTTGTTTCAGCCTGTGGATTTGGGGATTCATTCCAACAAGATAACAATGCCTTCAAGAGTTGTCTGCCATAGGTACTGAGAAGTAAAATATGGGGCCACTTGTTTCTCAAATCCTATTTTTGGCTTTCCAATAAAAATCCAAGAAAAGATTCTCTTGGCACTGTATGGTATTGAGAAAGGAGGTGTAAAAACAAAGCTGTGAAAGCTCTCTTACCTCAAGTTGCTTAGTTCTTCAGCCTGGGTACTTGTATATATCACTTGATCAGTTTCTGAGGGGAAGCTCAATGAGAAACAAGGTGTATTAAACTGCAACTTTCTTATGTCCAAGATGTGTAGCTGAAGTTTTTTTGGTCCCGCCCAGCTCCTGAGGTCCTGTAGTCCCTCAGTCCTGCAGCCGCTCAGACCCAAATGAACACATAGACGCTTATATTAATTAAACTGCTCAGCCATTAGCTCAGGCCTACCACCAACTAGCTTTTACACTTAAACTCAGCCCATTTTTTGTTAATCTATATGTTGTCACATGTTTTGTGGCTTTACCTATGTGCCGTTACATGCTGCTCCCTGGACAGCAGGCTGGCATCTCCTGACTCAGCCTTCCTCTTTCCAGAATTTTCCTTGTCTGCTATCTCCACCTCTACTTCCTGCCTGGCTACTGGCCAATCAGCATTTTATTCATCTACCAATCAGAGCAACACATTCACAGCATACAGAATGACATTCCCCCATCAAAGGTGGGAGAACAGTACTACTGCAAACAGATCAGAAGTAGTTTCCCTGTGTTCAGAGCTGAATATGTATCAAGCCTTTGCTATTCCATCACCTTTCGTACTGTGATACAGGGATTGTATCTGTTTTCCAGATAACAGAGGCTCAACATCTCCCATTTTTCACAATGTTGTCATTCTGATAAACTTTTGCCTCACATCCTGGCTTTTACTGCAGAGATAACCCACTTTAACATTGGGGAAAGTCACTTTCTGGAATGTCTTTGTCATTGTACAACATGACAGAGGATATATTTGACAGTCAGTAAGTCTGTTTTCTAACCTCAGATATTTCCATTCACATGTAATATAGCTACTAATCTTCCTACTTGAGTATGCACAGACTTCAGAAATACGCACATGCCGGCTTTGCCACAGTTCTACAGTTGGCTTAAGTAAGAGACATTTTGATCTTCCTTCATCAATCAACTTTCAATATTCTTAAATCACCTTTGCAGCTCTTCTCGGAACTGTCTTGAATTTACTGGCTCTTTTGGTCCTGCAAGAGCTCCAAGATGTTCTGATGTATAGAACGTTGTGCACTCTGATGGCATTACTTAAAGGTCCACTCACACACAAAGACAGGATCTTCAGACAGTGAGTGATGGGTCATGAGACCATATGTTAGCTACTTGTAATTAGGGGATGCTAAGATTTTCCTTTTTCATAATCTGAAGAGGCAGATGAGTTGAAGTAAAGGAAATGTAGTTATATGAAGCATTTAGGATTTCACAGAAGAACATACAGCTGCTGGAGACAGGTAGGTCTCTGGTGGTTATTATATCTGCTGCATTCAGAAGCTTTTAGGCAAAAGCCTCTCAGATAGGCATTACTGTGGAAGGCAATTGAATCCCAGTGACTTATTCTCCACCTGGCTCCCTTAATGTAGCAGCAAATGAACTCAGTCAGTCTCTAGAATTTCAAGTCCATGCCCACGCATAAACTGTTTTAGATGACTTTAAAACCGACACTCCATTCATCTTCCTGAGTTTATGGGACTGTCAGAAGGTCAGAAGCACAGGCTTAGAAACAGCAGAAGAATTATCCTCCAGGAACTGGAAGTTGGTATTTTATCTTAATCTCACCATTCTAGTCTGGATCATATAACCCCATTAAATGATAGAACAAGGAGAGGTTAGCATCAGATGACTGATTTCATAAACAAGGGAGTGAAGACAGTAGCCAAAGGTGTCGGTCATCTTTGATACCAGGACCTCACAAGCAGATAGTGAGGACACTCCTGTTTATCAGGGAATGTTCAGATACAAAGCTCCCCAGCTCCCCTTCTCTGACAGGATGGGTTATAAAAGAATTCATGCTACCAGCAGCTAAAGGGAAAGATTTATGATAAAATGTAGCAAAGCAGAGTTGAAGTAACTAATCTCATTGGTGTTTTCCCCCACTGCACCTTGAGAAGGCTTGCATCTCCTTTGCTTTACTCTTTAGGAACCTCACAGAGAATATAGATGATAGAACTGGTTCATGTCCTAAGTGCAGTTAATGTAGCTATCATTCGCTATCATTTTTATCACCTTTCTCATGTCAAGAATTTTCCAGCCCCAGCTAAACATCTAGGCTTAGTGTTGGAAGGTTCCTCACAGTGAAAAAAAATAACATCTGCCTGCAGCTTTAAATTTTATAAAATAATTGCCTTCTCTCATTTAGTGTTTTTTAAACAATGGAAAGTAGAAATTAGTATTGTTCTCATTCATTATTACCATCATTAGTATGACCATTTATGCCTGAGAAAGAAGAGGTTATGGTAAGTGATGATCCAAGACATATTACAAATGCAAGCCATTCAGCTCTATTCCTATGTGACAGTACTGAAAAGATTGGTCACACTAGGTAATGAATCTGCGCCCCCCGCCACCCAGTCTACTGAAGAATTCAGGGTGGTACCTCTCTCTCCATATACTCCCCTCCTGTACTTCTTTCCTCATGGGCCATTGGGCCCTTTCTCTTATGGCAGACTAGGTACTGGCCAGCCACTGTGGGGTAATGTATTCTCTGCTCTCCTAATATGAGACATAGAATCTTGAATGGGTGGGAGGAGATCAAAGAGGCCTCTTTGTGGTGGTATTGTGTTCCCCAAAATATTGTGTACCCTAATAAATTTATCTAGGGTCAGAGACAGAACAACCACAATATTAAACATAGAAGTGAGGCAGTGGTAGCTCACGCCTTTATTCCTAGCATTCCAGAGGCAGAAATCCATCTGTTCAAGGATACAGCCAAGCATGGTGACTCATGCCTTTAATCCCAGAAAGCCAGCCTTTAATCCCAGGGAGTGATGGCAAAAACAGAAAGATATATAAGGCGTGGAGACCAGAAACTAGAAGCATTTAGGCTGGTTAAGCTTTTAGCTGGTTAAGCTTCAGCCTTTTGAGCAGCAGTTCAGCTGAGAGTCATTGGGATGAGGACACAGAAGCCTCCAGTCTGAGGAGACAAGACCAGCTGAGGATCCGGCAAGGTGAGATAGCTGTGGCTTGTTCTGTCTCTCTGATCTTCCAGTGTTCACCCCAATAACTGGCCTCGGGTTTGATTTTTATTAGTAAGACTCTCTAAGATTCATGCTACACCTCTTCATCTCAAAAAAAGGAGAGCGGCGGGGGTGGGGTGAGCCTCTGTGTGCAGCCATTTTAGCTCCACACTGCCTTTGCTCTGTTAGTCTTCTCTGCCACTGTCCCTTGAGTAACGAAGTAAAATAAACAGAGTTTTAAGGGATTGGAAGGGTCTACAGATAATTCTTTTCCTTTCTAGCTTCCTCTTTTAGGTCTGAAAGGAGATTTAGCAATCTTAAAGCCCCTTTAAAAAGCTGTAAAGATAGATGGGATGAGTATTGCTAGGCTTTGGTGGGTTTACTTTAAGACCATAAATAACTTACAGAAACTTGAATCTAGGGTGGGTTTATGGGGTTTTTCTTTTGCCATTTTTCTTGAGTTCAGTGCTTTATGTGAACAGAGATAGGATTTTGAATGTTGGAAAGATGACAGAAAGCTGTGATACCAGTTGTATCCTCAGGTAAACTGAGTTTCCTTCACCTCAGAGCATCACATTGAAACTCTGCTGCCTTTTGAAATAGGGTTTACCTTTCCCTCTGACACATTTATTCACCTCTCCATTCCTCTTTTCTTTCCTTCCTACCTCTCTCCCTCCCTCCCTTCCTCCCTCTCTCCCTCCCTCCCTTCCTTCCTACCTCTCTCCCTTCCTTCCTTCCTCTCTCTCTCTCTCTCCCTCCCTTCTTTCCTTCCTTTCTTCCTCCCTCTCTCCCTCCCTTCTTTCCTTCTTTCCTTCCTCCATCCCTCTTTCCTTCCCTCCCTTTTTTGTATAAGAAAACTAATTTGTTTCATTTCTAGAAAGTATTTTAAATAAGATTAGTTCTTATGTATTCGTGATAGTTTTAGCACTGGTGCTGAAGGTCCAAAGAAAAAACTTAATTCGACTTGAGTAGAGGGGGATAAAAGCTAATATGTTTCTACTACTTTTTATTTACCCCAGTAAATTTTCATAGTTTGTGTCAAGTAAGATCTGCTTTCCTATTAGCTAGTTCTGTGAAACATTGGCCTTGTTGGTTTTTTTGTTTTGTTTTTGTTTTTTGCTTCAGGAAAGTTGTTAACAAAACAAAGTTATCAAATTAAAAGACTACAAATTTTATCATATACTTCAATAAAAATTATAGAATTTGATTTTAGGAAATCCATGATTATTGGTGTTTTATACTTTAGCTGTTGGTTGGTTTCACATGCTTTTCAGGAGTAACTTTTGCCTATTACAAGAGTCCAAGATTGTAAATGCAACTTGAGGAAAATTAACAGTCAGAACAGCAATTAAGAATAAAATAATACTAGTACTAAGTGGTAGTAATTTGTTCTAATTAACTTATATAAATGAATACTCTTTGAAAAGATCACATGTCTCTAATCCTAAACAACCCTAATTATAAAGTTTCCAGAGAAACTAAAACTATGATAACATCAAGAGCTTCAGTAGAAATCATCATTGTAATTTTATTCTAAGGCTCTACCATCAGTGTAGCCAAAACCGCATCCAAATCCCAAATGGATATGTGTGATTGGTTGGGTCAGCTGATTCCAGGTGTTTCTCATCTGTGCTCAGAGGGGGAGAGAAAACACTTGAATGAATACTCAGCTGTGGATGTAAGAGTTGACCTGAGAACAGGTGGATTGGACAGTCGACCAACAGGCCTATTTCATTATTCCTCAGGTCTCACCATAACCAAGGCTACCACATTTCACATGCATTAAATACACTCTAATTTTCCATAAACCAGAAAGCAAACAGCAGCCAGGATGTCTGCCACCCAAACAGGGAAACACTGTAGCACTACCAGGTACTTGTCCAGGTGCTGATCAATGAGCAAAAGCTGCTCTTTGGGCACTGGTGTTTCCAAAGCATGTATTTGCCCCTCTCATGTTTATCTTAATTGAGATTTCAGTTCTGAGTTTTATAGGTAAAATGGTGACTCTAACTACCACTATTGCAACCAGAACACAGTATTTTGGAGAATCAAGTAGAAAACAACAATAAAAACTCAAATCATTTAGAAAAACAAAGAATTCATTTGGTCAGACAATTACATAATTTGCATCAAGTGAGAAACTGTAGCATCTGAAAAGGAAACTGGCTGAGGCTGGAGGAAGGTGTCTATAGACAAGTAGGAGATCTTATTTAATATTTCTTCTCCTCCTCACCCCTTGTTTTTTATTTTGATTTTGCCCTATCTTCAAAAGAAATGACAACATTATCCCATGGTTGAATCTTTGACGGCCACCCATTAAAGAAGGATCCTGTAATCTTCCATTTAAACTCATTGCCTGTCGGTTTTTTTTTTTTTTTTTTTTTTTTTTCCGAGACAGGGTTTCTCTGTTTAGCTTTGTGCCTCTCCTGGATCTCACTCTGTAGACCAGGCTGGCCTCGAACTCACAGAGATCCGCCCGGCTCTGCCTCCCGAGTGCTGGGATTAAAGGCTTGCGCCACCACCACTCGCCACCTGTCGTTCTATAACCATTGTTCCTGTTGAGTGTCCTGAGGCTTTGAGTTGAGATGGGAGTGTTGTATGTGTGTCCTTATATAAACACTCACGGGTGATCAGTTCTGTTGGGAAAGGAGTTAGTAGGTATTGAAGGATATCAAATGCCCAGTAGTGTTATTTAAGAAGTGATGCGCTTAAGCTACATAGATCTGTTAAGGTCTTTGCATTACACTACATTGCCTTTTTGCTTAATTAAATTATCTTTCTCTAGAAAAATTGCTCATAGGGTTCAAAGATAAAGCTACTTAATAAGTCCAGACTGGCTAGTGTCTATATGAGATGGAATTTTTTTTTTTAGAAAAATTATGTGTTAGTTATTGCGAGGAAATGTCACAAAACACGACAAAATCCGCTAATAAGAGTTTTATTAAGATAAAAGGGACAGAGAGTGCCCAGGCCTGTGGAAGACACGTGTGTAGAGAAGAAGAAGGAGCCGGGAATATGGCACCGGCTTATAAAGGCTGGGCATGCACAGGTCAACGTAACTACTCCACGTATGTGCGTAGATCACATGGCTACGTTGCGCGCTTACATAACCATGCAAAGTCACGCATCCTGGTCACTCCAGACGCCTTGACCCAGAAACGGCTATCTTGACTTGGAACTGGCTAGGCAGAAGTGTCCAGGTCCGCCAGGCATATACAAACATGCCCAACCGTGGGGGCGTGTTGTGAACCCATCATTATGGGCTGTCAGAAACTTCTGATACGCTTCTATACTTGAGGGGCTAGCCGCCCACATCGTAGCAGGCTAAATGTACTGGCCTTTTTCCTTTTTGTGGTGAACAGTTATTTGGTTTCATGAACTTTCAGGCTAAGACTCACTTCAAAAGATTAAACCATGGGAAAAATAAAAAATAGCTTGCAATTTTTATAACCCTCTTGCTGATGTTTTACTTTTTCTTATTTTCCTTTATCTGGTAATGTTTTCTAAGTAGGATTGAGTACTGCAAAGGATTGCTACAATCCAAGCCAGGTAGAGAGACCACCTCACCACCCAGTATTAATTCTGATTGTATTATTTCACTGCCCTCCCCCTTTTTAAATGTGCTGGATATAGAACTTGCAGCCTCTATGAACTTGAGTGTGTGCTTTGTCCAGCAAGCCACACTCCCAGCTAAGTCATTCTTTTTTTTTTAAAGTTGGTCTAAAAGCACATCAGTATCAGTGGCAAAGTCAGATACTGAGTATGATGAGTGCACACTTATCTGAATCCTTATTCATGCTTTTCGACTTTCCAATGCTTTCTGTGGTTTGATAATTTAGCTGTTTGAAGAGCTAAAGCATCTAAAATAAGAATTCCAAAATATTCCTACAATTTAAGCTTCTCTATATAAACTTCTCAGCTATTAAAAACTAATATCTTCGTGGGTTTGGATATGCCATTGCCACCCTCTCAAATAAACCATCTGTGGCATGATCTGCATCATCTGCTCACATTGGAGGTCTGAGAAGTGCATTAACTTGGGGGTCCGCCTGTGCTCACACCTGGGAGCCTTTGTGGCTATAGCCGGGTTTTGCAGTGTTTCACAGTGGATTAGGACTTCTGTGTGAATTGTGAGACTATGAAATGACTTGTCTCTGCAAAGCAGTGAGCCCGGCAGGTATTGTGCTTAGCTGAGCTTATGCAGATGCTTCTCCACTGCCTGAATCCTCTTCCCAGTGAACGCAGGCTTTGCAAATCCTTGTTTTGACAGCATTTGTGAGAGTGCTTTGGCTCTAAGTCACTTCCAGCCTTTGGACTTCTTTATTCAGCCACATTCTTCTTTCGAACAATAGGGCTTAGCAGTCTGTTTGGTAGTAGGGAGAAGGCCTTGGTTTGTTTTATTGTCAAATTCCAATTGCTTTGTGAGTGATTGTAAAATATAGAGCTAGTGTCTGTGCTGTTTCTGAGGCATAATACAAAATGCTCATTGTCGACGCCTCTTGAGAACACCCTTGCATAGCGGTAAGAAGATTCTGTTTATACTTCCACAGTGTTCAGCCAAGTAGGATCTTCAAAGACTCATCTTAATTGTGTGACATACTTTTGGGTGCCACCGAACTTCCGTATTTCCCAGGCTGGGAAATGGAGAAAATGCTCTTGGGAACTTGTTTTTGTTGTCCTATTTCTCTTCAAAAGAGCCCTTAGCATTTTTCTCACCCACACTTCCCTGTAGTCATGTTGTGTGTCCCTTACTGTAACCTCTAATGAGGGTGGCATTTGATAAGAAATGAATTATTTAAGCACTTAATAAAAATGAAATGCTGTTTAAGTTGTCCAGAAAAACAAGTTACCAAGTGTGCTTTAATCAAGTTCTAGTGCTTTGCAAACAAACTCCATTTTGTTTGCAGAATGATCATTTAAGTTTCCATGGTGCCACTTTGATAGAGGAGACCCATGTTCAGTCAGCTCAGATGCTGTATGCTGATTCTACAGCATGTTGTTGCTTTGGAGTTACCTAAAGGTTCCTTGGGCTTTCTTAAATTTGGAGTATAGTTTTAGAGTTCCTTTAGATCTAATAGCTTTTTTTTTTTTAAGCCTAAGAGTAGAAAGGTTGTTAAACTTTAATCTCCACTGCCCCCCTCCCGTGTGTGTGTGTGTGTGTGTGTGTGTGTGTGTGTGTGTGTGTGCGCACACGTGCTTGCATCTGTCTGCCTGTCTGTCTGTCTCTCTCTCTCTCTCTCTCTCTCTCTATCTATCTATCTATCTATCTATCTATCTATCTATCTATCTATCTTCCTCTCTTGTCTCTCTGTGTCTTTATGTCTTTGTCCTACCCGCTCCCCCAAGTCAAAATAAATTTGGGCATTTGCTGCTAGACTTTTGTGGACTTGGATCTCTTCAATAAAGCAAAGCCTTTGAGGGCTTCATACCATTCCAAACTCTCACCATGATCCAACATTAATCCAGAAGCTGAGCTTCTGAAATTGAACATTCCCTGGCATTTATATGTGGTAGATAGCTAATGTTTTAATAAGCTTGGAATCAAGAGTCTCATAAACGATTGATTCTAGAACTCCCCAGGAAGTGAAATAGATTTTGGAAGTGTTAGTCCTGTTTAGAAAATCCCAGTTTTTGAAGAAAAGTGTTAATGTTTTTATAGCGTTTATTTTCTATCACTCAGGCAGGAAGTGATTTGATAAATACATCAAATTCTTGCATTGCTGTACTTATATTTGCAATAAGTGAATTTACATGTAAAATTTTCAGATCCTTTACACTGAAAAAATTCAGTTTCTTCTGCCTCTATCTCTCTCTAATTCCACATGCATACTTCTTTCCTCTCTTCTCTTTCCATGTATATACATACATACACATTCTAATATTTGTGGCCATTATATACATTGTGGCTTAATGGTTTGGCTTTAGATTAACAAACAGTATTGCACTTATTCCTTTTAGAACAATTTTCCCACTGTGTTGATCATTGAGTTTATTTTAGAGAGGATTTCTTATAGTTTTAACTGTGTTTACCTGGATTATAGGACAATTTACCATAATCACCCAGTCCTGGATGGACATTCAACGTTTTTCTTTTTTTTATTAACATTTTATTTTATTTAAATTTTTTTTCATTTTACATACCAACTACAGTTTCCTCTCCCTCCCCTTCTCCTGCCCCTCACCTCTCCTGCCCCCTCTCCCCAGCCACTCTTCATAGGGAATGAGGCCTCCCTTGGTTAGTCAACACAGACTGGCATACTAAGTTAGAAGGAAGGGGAAATGGCTAAGTCCTCCTGAGTAAACTGGAAGAGGGGTAGAAGGGTAGGTGGGGTTGGGAACATGAGGGGTTGAGATGGCCAAGTTGGGAAAGAGGTGGAGAGGGAGAGCAATTAAAGAGATATCTTGACAGAAGGAGCCATTAGGGTGTTAGGAGGAACCTGGTGCTAGGGAAAGTCCCAGGAATCCACAAGGATGACACCAGCCAAGACTCCTAGCAATGGTAGAGAAAGTGCCTGAACTAGCCTCCCCTGTAGTCAGATTGGTGACTACCCTAATTATCATCATAGAACCTACAGCCAGTGACTGATGCAGAGACCCACAGACAAGCACTTGGCCGTCCTCCTGGAGTTCATTTGAAGAGAGAGAGGAGAAATTATAGGAGCAAGGACGGTGGACCTCTTTCTTAGGTTATGCCCTGAAAGCCAAGCCAAGAAGCCACATGCAAGGCTCTTCAAGTCATGCCCATGAGGCCTTTCTAATCAGAATGTAGATTGGATGACAAAAGTCCATTATTCCACTCAAAGGTTTCATGTTGGAATGCTTATTTATAATTTGAATAGTTCTTAAGATGCTTTAGCATTCCTGTGACAAGAGAAAGAAAACAGTGCATATTACATCTAACATTCCTGTACTTTAGGAGTTTGTATCTTAGTTCTAAAAGGTATTAATTAAAAATATACTCATCAAAATGAGATTTAGTATACCAATTAAAGAAAAAATTTTTAGACATGAAAGGAAAGTAAAGTCACTTGAAAATGTAGCTGAACAAAGAAATACTAAAGAAAAGTCAGTCTCCTTTGAAATGTGTTACAAGATTGACAACCTTCCGAGATCCAAAGAGTGTTGTTTGGATTTACCTTTTCCTGTTGGCATACTCTCCCGTTCCTAGCGTTCCTAGCTCCCCTTGGTGATGGTGGCCATCAGCCAAGGAGCATCTACCTTCTCTTTTAGTGTAAGCCATGGCAGCTTTGGCTCTTGTCTCTGCTTTGGCAATGCTCATCCTTTCAGGTGTACAAGCCACTGGATGCCTTAGAGCCCATCTCACATCTGGAAGTACAGCTCTTACATTTTGGCCTTCAAGATTCCTGCTTGAAAACAAAGGACAAATGACTCTTGTCGTAAAACTAAACAAGCCACAGGCCCAAACACCCACCGCTCTTCACCTCTGGATGGGATTTCTCTAAGAATATAATGTTAATAAAAGAGAGAAACCCAACAGAAGTGTTTAAAAGTTTTTGGTTTTTTTTAAAGACTTTGTTTTAAAGCTTACCTCATTGAGGCTGTTTCTTTTTTTGCCACAAAGCTCCAGAAAGCCAAAGAGGCTCTCTTCGCACAGGGACAGCTGTGACACCAAGCTTTGAGGACAGGCAGCTATTTGCTCTGAGAGTTTCTGTAGTGCAGATGATATTTATTAAAACACAAAGCGACCCTGAAATTAAAATGAAGGAAAACGGTGCAGTTCCACAACTAATTGGGTGATTTAGAAATGGCACCACTGCTTCTAACATGACAAACAGGAAAGAGCTCTTGTGGGATGCTTTTCTCAGCTTTAAAGGGATTTTCTTTCCTTGCAAACACAGAATTACAATGTGTTGCATGTGATCTTTTGTGAGTGGAGAAGCATTTCAGGGAATTTTTTAGCATTTTCCTCCTAGTATGTGTAGCTCATGGAAATTATTTTGTGATTTTTTTTTTTCTTTTTCTCTGAGGCATTTTGCATCTTATTAATAGTCTGTGATGCAGCCAGCTACAGAAAGGCCAATGATTGTTGGGCAGACCTTGTTTGATGTTATTGATATGATTCTTTTATTTAAAATTTTTGGCTTGTCATATGTCAGCTCTTTTCCTATTTCTTTTGTCCCTTGCATATCTGTATTTACACCCACAAACACAGTAGGTGATGGCTGTGCACAGGCACTCCATGAGATATGATTCAAGGTGAGAATCAATTGGTCTACACTACAAAGGGAGAAAGCAGCTTGGAAGGGCTTGTACTCAGGTCTTCCACCCACAAGATGAAAACTTGGGCTAAAAGTATTTGATAACTGTCCTCCAAATGGAGAATCTTGTGAATTAATCAATCTCACAGTGCTTCCTTCAATATAGTGATCAGTTTATTTGCTTCACACATAATAACTATATATATGTGTGTATATATATAGTTGCATATATATGTGTGTGTGAAATATATATATATATATATATATATATGTACACCTTATTTATAAATGATAATCAGATCAGGTCAACCTTCAATGAAAGTTCCACTGGAAAGAAATTCACAGTGAATTTCTCCTAAATAAGTCAATTGTATTTACTTTCTGTCTGTGACTTGGTGACCTGTAATATTTTTCAGAAAAAAAATTCCAGATATTTTCTTTTACTGCACTGAATTACAGAGCTGGTGGGATAGGATTCTTGTAGGAGAGATGGGTAAAGGTAAGCAGGATGCATAGCTGTGCAGCTTTTACAGTGACACTTGAACTTAAATGGTAGCTGTGATTCTAGCTTTGTATTCAAGATTATTGACTTATAAATCTCTATTGGTTTATTGATCAGATGGAAATATCAATGATAACTCTTTTTTTTTTTTTTTTTTTTTTTGGTTTTTCGAGGCAGGGTTTCTCTGTGTAGCTTTGCACCTTTCCTGGGACTCACTTGGTAGCCCAGGCTGGCCTCGAACTCACAGAGATCCGCCTGGCTCTGCCTCCCGAGTGCTGGGATTAAAGGCGTGCGCCACCACCGCCCAGCTTGATAACTCTTTTTTTTTTTTTTTTTTTTTTTTTTTAAGATTTATTTATTTATTATGTATATAGCATGTATCCCCGCAGGCCAGAAGAGGGAGCCAGATCTCATTAAAGATGGTAGTGAGCCACCATGTGGGTGCTGGGAATTGAACTCAGGACCTCTGGAAGAACAGCCAGTGTTCTTAACCTCTGAGCCATCTCTCCAGCCCTTGATAACTCTTAATAGAGTTGTTTGACTAAACAGTATGGTAAATGTGATCTACTTAATATGTTATTGTTTAAGAATGAGTAGCTATAATCATGAAAGAAAAATATGTCATAATAAGAGGCTTTGAATGATCCCTAACTTAGTGAGGACCAAATGGATTTTTCTGAATTTCTTGTATGAATGCATTTGAAAGGCAACATTTAAAAGCCTTTGAGGTCAACCAGCATCTGCAGGTTAAAACTGAAAGGAGATTGGGTGTTATATCTCATGTACTGATAATAAAGTTTCAGGCATGGATAAAGACAGGAATTTGGTACTGTTTACTTTTCTAAGTATCATAGCAGTGGAACAATGTTAGCTCCTTTGTGCGAATGCTTCTGGTGGAAGTGCTCAATTCTCTCCATGTTTTTTCTTGTAGAATCTCTGAAGGCCTTTCACATGCAAAGCATCATATAAAATGATGCACTATTAAGTATGCAATGCTCAAAACTAAGTTCTTACCAATACATATGTTGTTAACAGACCACACAGGAAGTTGGGTAAGGAAGTTGCTCAAAGAATACAACATGTTTTGATCTGAGGAAGTAAGAAGGCTTTAAATCACAAGCATTGATTGGTAGTCAAAAATCCGTCTGGCTAATGCTGCCTTGAAAAATCCCTCTGGCTAATGCTGCCGTGATGATTTGGGGTCTAGAGTCATAATCTCATTTTACTTGTTTCCTATAGATAGAAGAAGAAATTTCAGGGAGAGATTTAGTACAGGGGAACCTCATAGGCAACTCTTGCTTGGCAATGTTAAGACTCCACACTGAAAAACAACATTATGTTTAATGTTAGCTACTTAGACAAAGCACTGGGGGTTTCCTCATTCATAGGAAGACTTTGAGGGAGCTCATAAAATACATTAGAAGCAGGTTGTTCAAAATGATTCTAAAAATGGAAAAGAACTCAAATGTTTATTGCAGCAATTTCATTGCCAAGAAACATGGGCTTTACAACCAGAGGGGTGGTAATATATTCACTCGGGTCTCTGAGGAATTTCAGACCAGTGAGAATTATTTGGATTGCATGAGCATAATTATCTTAGAATTTGAGAGCTGAATCTCTTTGTTGTTGTTGTTTTTACCATACATTTTATTTTGTTAATCTTTTAGATGTGAGCAACTCAGAAGGAAAGTTGTAAGCTTGCCAAAGGCAAGAGCTGGGGTCTGTCCAGGATGTTAGTGGGTAAATCCAACTTCCTGAATATTCAAAGAGCTGCTGTTGGTGGTTGTGTGTGCGGTGTCTCTTCTGACTTCCATGGAGCCATCTTTCTCCAGAGGTCTTAGTTAGATGGTCAGGTTGAAAAAATTTTTGAAGAATGGACTTTCAACCTGCTTCTGAAGAATCTCATCACTCAAATCTTTCATTATTCGTATTCTAGAATTGCAGAAAATTTCTTCAGCAGGCTAATTAACAGGTATATGAAGGTCTAGCCAGCTTTTTCTCTCCTGGCTCCTTGTTTTATCCTGGCAAGATGGAACAAATACTACACGTCAGATGTGATGAGTATGATAATATGTGATCGTTCACTTCTTTGCTGTTTATTTTTCAAGAATAAGAACTCAGTTTGGAAGAAGCATCAGTGTCAACCCTATAGTACATCAGTCTTTGTATAGCACAGTTATTTAAAAGGTGAGGTTTTGGTGGCTTAACATTTATGACTCAGTTCCAGATAAAATCTTTAGTGACAAGCTCATACAGCTCTTCAAAAACAAAAAGAAACAATCAAAGATAAAGATCCTATATTCAGTGAGAGGTTTGTCCTTTAAATATTTTCTTATGATCTTATTATTATTTTAAATAGATTAATAGCTGGAGTACATTTTGTGTAATGTGTGAGGTTACGGTGGATAAAATACAGCACTTACCTTCACTGGGTTTTCAAATAGTTATAGAGTGCACTCCATAAATACAACCACAATGAACATATCGATGTCTTTACTGTTTATTTCTAAGCTTATTGTTAAATGCTCAATTATGAAATACAGGGTGTGGTGGCCTTAAAAACTTATGAAAAAGGGATGTCAGTTCTTCAGTCTTATTCATTGATGGTCCCCAAAGACAGCCAAGTATAAGAATTCCTAGGTACAGATGTGGGGGGTGAAGAAAGTAACTTCAGCATGAGGATATGGTGCTGAAGGGATGCTTACGAACTGCAATGAATGGAACATGTGTTTAGACTAGAAAATATTTGTCATTATGAGAGTTTTTGTCATTGGAGAATGATTTAGTCTAGACAAAGCTGCTACGCAGGAAGAGCTCACATGTGATGTCCCTATCCCATAATTCAATATCGAAGACAGTCTCCTTTTTCTTCTTGATAAATTACCTTTGTTTCTGTAGTCTTGTTGTGAATTATTTGCAAGTTGAGCTAGAACTGGCTAGACTGAATGTCTTCTTAATTTTCCTTTGAAAAAAATTGTAAACATGTCTTACCCAAGGTGGAATCCCTTTTCATTAGTTGCAGGTTATTTCATACCATGGTCTCCTCAGAAATCTGGCATAGTTACATTGAAGGATTTTGTTGGAGATTGAATGAAGAGTTAATCCTAAATCCTTTACAGTGGTATTTAATGCCATGTACCACATAGGAAAGACATTTGAAAATTAATATTGGATATTAATTGCTCTAATTTCCCTTTGCTCCATTTATAATTTATATTGATTATAAGTGATCAAAGAACAGTAGCTCCACTGGACAGATGCAGCCTTGAGTTTCTTAGACCTTAAATGATTGCTTAGAACTTCAGGGTCAATGAAGAGGTTTTTCCAAATTTCTCAATTTGTGCCCTAATGCCCTTCTTTAAAATTTACCTTACTTTCTCAAACAATAATTGCTTCTTTTATAGTTACTATATCTCATAAAAATCTTTTTTTTTTTTCCTATGAGAAGGGCATGTGGACTGGAGTGTTATTTTCTGGAATCAGAAAAGCATAGCAGTGAAGAGGGAAAGCTCTGGACCCAGAGAGACCCAGTGTGCAGACATAGCCTTGTATTCTGCATAGCCTTGGCCCTATTCTTCATTTCATCTCTGGTCCAACTCTCCCTTTATTGACTTTTGAGAGTACGTTTATTCATTTATGTGTATGTGTGTGTATGAGTCTGGGCATAAGGAGGTCAGAGGAAAACTTATGGAAGTCAATTTTTCCACCATATGTGGACGGGGATGAAACTCAGGTTTGATCAGGTTGGCAGTGTGTACATTTACCTCTTGAGCTCTCTCTCCATCCCTTATTCAGTTCTCTTATCTGTAAATTCGTTATAGTAATGGCACCTACATAAGACATGGATTGAGATTTGTTCTGTGAAATGCTTAATGTGATGCTTACTATGAAATGTGCTGAATAAACATTACCAATTAGCAATAACTGACTATATGAAGCTCTCTATGTAGTGAACATTCAGTTAGATTATAAATTTGACAATTGGTAGTAGGTTGATAGTCGCAGTTTGTAATAACTGTATGATTTAATAGTATTTCTTAAACATTGCTGAGACTGAGTTTACAGTGCATACTATAAGTAGGCATAAATATGCCACCTAATTGAACTAAAATATTTTTTTTTAAATTTTTATTTTGCAATACAATTCAGTTCTACATATCAGCCACAGATTCCCTTGTTCTCCCCCCTCCCCTCCCTCACCTTCCCCCCAGCCCGCCCCCCATTCCAATCTCCTCCAGGGCAAAGCCTTCCCCACAGACTGAGATCAACCTGGTGGACTCAGTCCAGGTAGGTCCAGTCCCCTCCTCCCAGGCCGAGCCAAGGGACCCTGCATAGGCCCCAGGTTTCAAACAGCCAACTCATGCAATGAGCACAGGACCCGGTCCCACTGCCTGGATGCCTCCCAAACAGATCAGGCCAATCAACTGTCTCACCCACTCAGAGGGCCTGATCCAGTTGGTGACCCCTCAGCCATTGGTTCATATTTCATGTGTTTCCGTTTGTTTGGCTATTTGTCTCTGTGCTTTATCCGACCTTGGTCTCAACAATTCTTGCTCATATAAACCCTCCTCATTCTCGCTAATTGGACTCCCAGAGATCCACCTGGGGCCTAGTCATGGATCTCTGCATCCAGATCCCTCAGTAGTTGGATGAGGTTTCTAGCACGACAATTAGGGTCTTTGGCCATCCCATCACCAGAGTAGGTCAGTTCGGACTGTCTCTCGACCATTGCCAGCAGTCTGTTGTGGGGGTATCTTTGTGGATTTCTGTGGGTCTCTCTAGCACTTTGTTTCTTCCTATTCTCATGTGGTCTTCATTTACCATGGTCTCCTATTCCTTCTTCTCCCTCTCTGTTGTTGATCCAGCTGGGATCTCCCACTCACCCAAGCTCTCTTTCCCTCGACCCTCGCCCTTCACTACCCCCACTCATGTCCAGGCTGTTCATGTAGATCTCATTCCATTTCTCTGTCATTGGGCGATCCCTGTGTCTTTCTTGGGGTCCTGTTTTTCAGGTAGCCTGCCTGGTGATGTGAGTAGCAGTCCAGTCATCCTTGTTCCACATCTAGTATCCTGTTATGAGTGAGTACATACCATGTTTGTCTTTCTGAGTCTGGGATACCTCACTCAGGATGATTTTTTCTAGGTCCATCCATTTGTCTGCAAACCTCATGATGTCATTGTTTTTCTCTGCTGAGTAGTATTCCATTGTGTATATGTACCACATTTTGTTTATCCATTCTTCAGTTGAAGGGCATCCAGGTTGTTTCCATGTTCTGGCTATTACAAACAATGCTGATATGAACATAGCTGAACAAGTGCTCTTGTGGTGTGATTGAGCATTCCTTGGGTATATGCCCAAGAGTGGTATAGCTGGATCTTGGGGGAGATGGATTCCCAATTTTCTAAGAAATCGCCATATTGATTTCCAAAGTGGTTGTACAAGCTTGCATTCCCACCAACAGTGGAGGAGAGTTCCTCTAGCTCCACATCCTCTCCAGCATAAGGTGTCTTCAGTGTTTTTGATCTTAGCCATTCTGACAGGCGTAAGGTGGTATCTCAGAGTTGTTTTGATTTGCATTTCCCTGATGATTAGGGATGTTGAGCAATTCCTTAAATGTCTTTCAGCCATTTGAGTTTCCTCTGTTGAGAATTCTCTGTTTAGTTCTATAGCCCATTTCTTAATTGGACTGTTGGGCATTTTGATGTCTAATTTCTTGAGTTCCTTATATATTCTGGATATCAGTCCTCTGTCAGATGTGGGATTGGTGAATATCTTTTCCCATTCTGTAGGCTGTCGCTTTGCTTTGTTGACCGTATCCTTTGCCCTACAAAAGCTTCTCAGTTTCAAGAGGTCCCATTGATTGATTGTTTCTCTCAGTGTCTGTGCTACTGGTGTTCTATTTAGAAAGTGGTCTCCTATGCCAATGCATTCAAGACTACTTCCTACTTTCTCTTCTAGCAGGTTCAGAGTAGCTGGATTTATGTTGAGGTCCTTGATTATAAACACCTTCAGCAACATAGCAGGATACAAGATCAACTCAAAAAAATCAGTAGCCCTCCTATATACAATGAACAAAAAAGCGGAGAAGGAAATCAGAGATACATCACCCTTTACTATAGCCACAAGTGACATAAAATACCTT
This sequence comes from Peromyscus eremicus, assembly GCF_949786415.1. Lineage (NCBI taxonomy): Eukaryota > Metazoa > Chordata > Mammalia > Rodentia > Cricetidae > Peromyscus > Peromyscus eremicus. The sequence goes on from NC_081416.1 coordinate 11,460,030, forward strand.
GGGGTAATACTAAGCAAGCAAGTGAAGGACCTATATGACAAGAACTTTAAGTCCCTGAAAAAAGAAATTGAAGAAGATGTCAGAAAATGGAAAGATCTCCCATGCTCATGGATAGGCAGAACTAACATAGTAAAAATGGCAATCTTACCAAAAGCAATCTACAGATTCAATGCAATCCCCATCAAAATACCAACACAATTCTTCACAGACCTGGAAAGAATAATACTCAACTTCATATGGAAAAACAAAAAACCCAGGATAGCCAAAAGAATCCTGTACAATAAAACAACCTCTGGAGGTATCACGATCCCTGACTTCAAGCTGTACTATAGAGCTACAGTAATAAAAACAGCTTGGTACTGGCATAAAAACCGACATGTGGACCAATGGAATCGAATTGAAGACCCTGACATTAATCCGCACACCTATGAACAAATAATTTTTGACAAAGAAGCCAAAAGTGCACAATGGAAAAAAGAAAGCATCTTCAACAAATGGTGCTGGCAAAACTGGATATCAACATGTAGAAGGCTCCAAATAGATCCATATCTATCACCGTGCACAAAACTTAAGTCGAACTAAAATATTAATATGAATGGTACTCAACGTTGGAGATTTGGTTACTCAAATACTTGCTATAAAAACTACAAAAATAAGTAAATCATATGCAGGATCTCAAAGACATTGTAAAAGAAAACAGTGCCAGGTGGTGGTGGTGCACTCCTTTAATCCCAGCACTCAGGAGGCAGAGCCAGGCGGATCTCTGTAAGTTCAAGGCCAGCCTGGGCTACCAAGTGAGTTCCAGGAAAGGTGCAAAGCTACACAGTGAAACCCTGTCTCGAAAAACCAAAAAAAAAAAAAAAAAAAAAAAAAAAGAAAAGAAAACAGTAACAAAACTAGAAGGGGAAATAAAAGAACACGGGACGCTCTGGGTCAGTGGAGACAGTGGAAGAATCGAGTGAATGAAATAGAACAAAATGGAAACAGAGCAAATCCCTCTGAGTCTTTCAGAGTTACCATTGCAAGCTATGGAGCAGCTGTTTCCATGCTGAAAATGTGCACCAGGGGAAGAACATACCTCACATACGAGCTCTGCAGTGTATGCTTTGCACAGAAGGGCCAGGTAAACTAAATAAAGATGCTGTTCTCATGATGAAATAGTTTCATTCCTTTCTATTCCATGATACCTAAAGAGCTGTGAAAAATGACTTCAGGGATATGGGTGAAATAATACCACCAACACAACAATCATTACACAAACCAGCCCTGAGGAAGGGCTTGAGGGATTTATCCCACTGTGATGGTCATCTCAGTGAGAGACAGATGAAGGGCCTTCCAGCAATATTGGTCTGTGGCTGCAGTCCCAGCCACTTAGAAGCGGGTGATCATGGGAGGCCAGGAGTTTGAATCCAGCCTGGACAACTTAGAGAGCCACTCTCTGAAACAAAGTTTACCTCACATATTGTGCTCCAAAAATCTCTATCTGTAGATCTGAGGACTGGAGAGTAAGTTGTGTATAGATGTAGTCATGTGAGTAAGAAACTTACCCTTATGTATGAGGAGTGCATTAAAGTTTGTTCAGACATAATGTGTTAGTCTGTGTCCAGACTGTTGAATGTGATCCTTGGTATGAAGAGCTTATTGTTTAGGAGACTGCAATGAGGAAAATTCCCATAATATATTAGTAAGTGTTATTAACAATGTTAAAAAGTCTTCCTTAATTGGGTAGGTTTGGAATATTCTGCCTCAGGAAATATTAAGTTGATCCCTTGATCTCAGAGACTTTAATATGCTGCTGTGCTCTGTGACTCAACAAGAAGAGTATATTGCTAATTAATTTTATAATGGCATAAATATTTAGGGGACATCTCATGGTCTTGAAATTCCACCAAACATGATGCTGAAAACCTAGCAATAGGCTGGTATTTTCATTGTCCATTGTTACTGGCAGATTCTGGAGGGACATGATCTGAGACAGTTTGTAATTTTGTCAAGTTAGTGTTTGAATTTCAGGAACTCTGAAGAATGAAGCTAATTAGGGGCAGCTATTCCTCACAGCCTCCATCTTTCTTCCCAGTGGTGTCACCCATTGGAAATAATGAAGCTTTTGTATAATTCTGTTTTCTGACCAAAGGGGCATCGGAGGAAATTCAGCTGATGTGGTTTGTGAAAATAATAAATCTCCTTAAGAAATCTTGGCCATATAATAAAACTGTAGCGCTACTGAAGAGGGGAATTCAAATCGGCTGTGACTTTTCTCGATAAGATCACATGCACCATCTGATCAGTGGGGAAACAAGTAAGAATGATTCAAGGATAGATTTCACTAAGTAATCTATCGGGTGAAAATAAACAAACAAACGAAACCTGGCTCCTCACTTAAAACAATAACTACTGAAGGCACAAAGGGAAGTGTGTTTTGTTTTGTTTGTTTGCTAATCAGAGCATAGAAGCTCATAATGTTAGAGAGAGAGAGATGGACCAGGAAATTTATCACACTGGCACAGTGCCTGCGAACTGTGAATTCAAGGATTCCTGACAGCCTAATATCCTGTTTAGGAATTAATATCTGTTGTCTGTGGGCATACTAGCCTGACCAATCTGATCTCATCTGCTTCTTGAAGCTGAGAGGGATACAGTTGATACTTAGTGGGAGAGCATATACAGTCCTACTTTCATAGGGGAACACTTATTGAAGACTTCTTGTCATCTTCTATGTCAAGATATTTTGTCCTAAAGAAAGTACTGGTGTCCAGAAATTGAGATCCAGAGAGGTTGACACACTTAACCACTTGCTGAGACCCAAGAATTTAAAGCCAAATCTGCCACTTTCTCATGTTGTCATCTGCACCATCCTGCTCTTTGGTACATAATGGCTTTCTAAATTGAGATTAATGTCAGAACCCAGGTTTCTGGCTTGTGGAATCAATACTTCCATTCTTCTATTTTAACATAAAAAAATTAAACATGTTCTTATTCCTGATAAATGGAATTGTCTAGTTTGCAAAATTCCCAATGATTATCCTGAGCATTTTTCCATGTCAATGTACTTAATGAGACAAATCAATGGGACTGAATATAGAGGTAGGATATTTCATTTGCTGTGAGATGCTTTGAACATTTACAGAGAACACAGTGGAGATGAAGAACTGGTATCTATGAAAGCTGTTATACATACCTCTCACTTAAAGGTACACTAACAGCATCATAAACAATAACAATAGTTTCTTCAAAGTAATATAAATAATTGAAGAGAAAGTAGGGAATAACTTTGAACTCATTGGCACAGAAAAAGATTTCTGAACAGAACACTTTTTGCACAGGCACTAAGATCAACAATTATTTATGAAACTGAGAAGCTTCTGCATGGCAAAGGACACTGTCATCCAGACAAAGGGCCAGCCTAAAGAATGGGAAAATTTTTTAGCAACTAAATATCCCAAAGAGGGCAAATTTCTAAAATTTGTAAAGAACTAAAAAACTAGACATCAATAGAACAAATATTCAATTTAAAAAAGGGGTACAGAATTCTCAAAAGAGGAAATTCAAATGTCTGAGAGAGAAAACAGTTTAAGAAATGTTTAACATCCTTAGCCATCAGGGAAATGCAAATCAAATCTACTTTGAGATTTTTTTTTTTACACCCATCAGAATGGTTAAGATAAATAAACAAGTGACGCCTCATGCTGGCAAAGATGTGAGTAAGGAGAAACCTCACCCATTACTACTGGACCTGCAAACTTGTGGAGCCACTATAGAAATCAGTGTGTGGCAGTTCCTTGGGAAGATGAGAATCAAACTATCTCAACATCCAGATGTATGCCCAAAAGATGGGCAAATATGCAAAAGATCCTTCATCTTACCAAGGAAACACTTACTCAACTATATTCATTGTTGCTCAATTTATAAAACCAGAAAATGGAAACAACCTAGATGTTCTTCAACAGGAAAATGGATAAAGAAAATGTGGTACATTTACACAAAGGAATATTACTCAGCCACTAACAAATGAAATAATGAAATTTTCAGATAAATGGATGGAATTAGAAAACAATTATCCTGAGGTATCCCAGACCCAGAAATACAAATACTATATGTATTCACTTTTATGTGGACATTAATTTTGAATCAATGATAACCAAGCTATAATTTGTAGACCCACAGAGGCTAGGTATAGGGTAAGGAAGGGACTTGGGGGAACAGATAGATCTCATTAAGAAATGGGAATAGAATAGATAGTTGTGGATGGATGATAGGGGTGTAGAACAGGAGGGTCAAATGAGGAGAGGGAGGAAAGAGGGGGATGATGGAAGGAATATAAGAAGAAACAGCTAAAATTAAGGGCCATTTGAAGGATGGTATAGAAACTTAATACATTGGAGGCTTCCTAAAATATGAAGCATATATAAATGAAATCACAAAATAATTGAGGGGACAGAACTACAACTGGCATCTATTGTCATCTAATAAAGCTTGCAGTACTGGGAATGAGTTCATCTAATTGAGTTGTTGGCCAAATGGGTCCCATGGGAACCCCCAAACTATTCAGGATTTTGCCAAAACTGTAGGTTGCTTTCCATATGCTAAAGCAACGCCCTATTCCTGGCAACATCACCTACACAACTCATTGAACATGGAGAAACCAGGCTGGTGCCTACATAGAGCTTTCACCCCTGTGTGCTAGTGTCTGGTACAGGAGGATACTCTGCATGCTAACAAGAGAGAAGTGTAAACAGCAACCCAGTCACCAAATCTTGATATAGAATGGTGTGCTAGTGCAATGGTGGCACAAAGCTTATGGGAGTAACCAACCAGTGTGTTATTTGACTTAAGGCCTATTTGAAGAGATGGAACTCATGCCCAGCATTGCTTGAGTGACCTATAACCTGAGACAAAATAGCTGAGGGACCTAGAGTAAAATGAAATAATACTGTTCAACTAAAGGAACACAGCAATAAAATGATTTGTAAGGACACTACATTATACTCATAGATCAGTGCCTTGCTCAACCATCATCAAAGAAGTTTCTGCTCTTTCGTATTCCCTCTGTACTTCCCCTCCGCACGGTCTCTCTGTCTCTCTGTCTCTATCTCTGTCTCTTTCTCTCCCCCCTTCCTCCTAATAAAGCTCTAAAAAGGTTTTAAAAAAAAAAGAAGTTTCCTCCTGTAGGAGACAGGAAAAAAATATGAGACTCACAGCCAGACAGTGATGGACTTTGGAACATACCCCTAAATGAGATGTATCCATCAAATTCCTTCCTTCAGGACACAGAGAACCCTGGGAGAGAGGAGGTAGGAAGAGTTAAGAGCCAGAGAGGGTGAAGGGCACCAAGGAAACAAGGCCCTCTAAGAAGTCGACAGGACTGACAGACATATAAACTCACAGTGACTGGGGCTCACAGTGACATGGATAGGACCTATACAGGTCTGCAAAGGTCTGCAGTTTAGCTCCTAGAGCTGAAAGGAGAACTGGACACATGTCCCCATCCGTGGTCCAGAAGCAATCTCAATTAATAACCACTTGCAAATGAAAATTTGGTTTTCTCAAAAGGAATCACACTGGGAAAACAAACTACTTTCAAGGGTAGGCTGCATGCCCATCAGAAGATGGTCAACAGAAAAAAACCTCAAATGCATCTTTAGAGGTTCCTTGTCTTATGTCTTATAATGGCCTCTCAGGCTTTGTTTGTTTGTTTTAATTTTTAAAATTTATTTTGGTGTATGTGTGTGTATTCTTTTTCTTTTTATCCTACAGGTTCTTTGTATATATATGAATGGCTTCCAGTTTAGTATTTTTATGGAATTCCCAAGTATATGAACTCATATCTCTGCAACTATATGTTTCTTTTGCCTTTTCTTGGGCTCTTTGTCTTCTGTTAGTTCTTTGTCCTTTTTGATGTGTGAGTTTTTTGTTTGTTTGTTTGTTTGTTTGTTTGTTTTTGAGACAGGGTTTCTCTGTGTAGCTTTGCGCCTTTCCTGGAACTCACTTGGTAGCCCAGGCTGGCCTCGAACTCACAGAGATCCGCCTGGCTCTGCCTTCCGAGTGCTGGGATTAAAGGCATGCCCAGCGATGTGTGAGTTTTTGTTCTATCTCGTTTTATTTTACTATTTTCTCTTAGAAGCTTGTTAGTTTTCTAATGAGAGACAGAAATGTGATGGATCTGGATGGGAGGAGAGTCAGGGAGGAACCGGGAGAAGTAGAGGGAGGGGAAACAGTAATCATCAGGAGATATATACATGTGTGTGCACGTGTGTTTGTGTGTGTGTGTGTGTGTGTGTGTGTGTGTGTGTGTGTGTGTGTGTGCATGAAAAATACTGTGTTCAATAAAAAGGAAAATGTTGGTTAATAATTGCATCAGAGATGTTAATGGATTCCTTACCACAGATGAAATACAGAGGGCAAGTAAGCACATGACAAGAAACTTCACATCTTCTGCCTAAGGAAAATTGAAATTAAAGCAGAATATATGTAAGTACATATCTGAATAGCTAGAATCTGTAACCCAAATAGCCCAAATTCTATCAAAAGTGTGAAGTGACAGGAGTTCACATTCGTTGTTGGTGAGAATGCAACACAGTATAGCTATTTCAAAATCAGTTTGGTGGTTTCTTACAAAACTAAACCACACTCATCACCTGATTCATGGATTATGTTCCCTGGGATCTATATAAAGAGTTGAAATTTATATATGCACTAAAACTTGCACATGGATGCTTATAGATTAGATTTAAAATTGGCAGCTATTAGAAGCACTGATGCAGTTGTATGCTAAGCTAATGAACAAATAGAGCTCTGTCCAGGCAGTGGAGAACTGTGCAGTACTGAACAGAAACAAACTATCATGTCAAAGAAATACAGGAAATTGAAAGGTGTTTTAAAGAAAATATCTGTAAAGGCTGCATAGTGTTTCATGCTAAGTACATATAATGCTCTTGGAAGGGAAAAATTACAGAGATATTAAAAACAACCAGCCAGAGTTTGGGAGTGTGAATGGTGTGTACAAGATAGTGCAGCTATCCTATAGGAGTCTCATACAGGATGGAAACTTGATGCTAGGAACTTTTCCAGAAGTATAGAATGTGAAATATCAAGAGTGAATATTAGCATTGGCTATGTTTTGGGGGTGATAATGATGTGTCATCATGGACATGTTCATTGAAGCCAGGTTATCATTCCCATGGGGAGACTGATAGTGAGGGAAGCTGTAACTATGTGGGACAGACATTTTTATGGATTACCATATTACCTACTTCTCAGTTTTACTGTTAATTCAAATGACTGTAAAAGATAAAGTGTGTGTATGTGGGTTATCCAAGACTTTAATGTTACTGTCTCTCTTTTCTTATCTTACATGCTATCTCTTAGAACTCTAATAAATGAAAGTGCATACAGCGATTTGGCATGTAGCATTTCTTGCTATTACTGTACTAGGCAATGTGAGCTAGGTGAGTCCATGGGATTGGAAATCAGAATGCCTAGATTTAAATCTGTAGTACCTTGTGACTTAAGCAGAGCAGCTTAAATTCTGTGTGCCTCAGTTTCCCTTTCTACAGAACAGGAATGCTAAGAATGTCTGTCCCTCAGTTTGTTGTATTTATTGATTTAGCTCATATTATGATTGGTCATTGACAGTGTTTATCACATGGTAGATATTGAACCAATATTTTTACCCCTAGGTGGACTGGAGGCTCTGTGAGGACAGGGATTCTGTCTCATTTCTGTTCAGTAAAATGTAGCCACCAATAAATATATTGTTAATAAAATATATTGAACAGATGTCTAGTTAGATTTTTCTCACAGAATTTTACTGTATTTTTCTAATCTTCTTAAAGTAATGTAAAAGTCATGTGAATGCTTCTTAGAAAATTGCTTGTGTGTCTCTTTACCCTTTTATTAATGGCCTTTGCACCTTGGCTGATGCTATCTCTTCAAAGATTTCCCTCTGTAAAAGTGCTGTCCTTGGGGAAGAATTATATGAGAATATCTGTGTTATATGCAATTGAAGCAGTAGTTCACTGTAATTAAATGTAATTGAAAGCAGGTAGTGTACAGATTGTAGTGTGAGTATGGCAGGTAGCAGCTAGGCAGAGTGTCTGAATACGTTGCTAGCCCAATGAATTCCAACGCCCCCAGCATTACCATACAAAGAGCTTTTATTTTTTTGTCATCCTGCCTTTTAGATGAGATCTAGTGTCTCTCACTGGCTAAACAGAATATAGAGAATTTAAGGGGAAAAGGCTTGAAGTATTGTCTAAATGTGGGTGCTGGGCTATTTATTCAAAATATTCCTTTTGAAAAAAGATTCTCCTCCCCATTTTCCTTTTTTTACAAATAAGTAGTCCACTTTGTCTACAAAATTGACCCAAGTAGTGGTAGTGACTATGACATTACTATCTATCTATCTATCTATCTATCTATCTATCTATCTATCTCATCTGTCAATTAATAATCTACGTATCTCTATATATGTACACTATTTTTATGTACATGTAGGTATATACATAGATAAACATTTATGACATTTATCTGTGTGTATGGATTCACCTAAATGAGGTTAAATTTAGTAGAGATTATATTAACTATGACATCACAATGTTTAGCACACAGCAAGTGTCCAGTGCACACATAAGTGCTATTGGACATTCTAAGACAATTGCATGGACTATACAGATGGGAAGTTTTTCAACTGTTGATTTCAGAGTTCTCTTCTTATAGCAATAATCTGAGGTACAGTTATTATTCTCTCCAAATCAATCCTTCTGCACTCTGCATTGAGAGCAGGGGGTGGTATCCTGCTGCCTGTCTGCTGGTCAGGTTGATTCAGTGTTGAATTTTGCCAATAAAGGGTGTTGGTGGGAGGCTGCCAGGTTGGAGGAGGTAGGGATGACTGGTCATTCTTTCACTCTCTGTCTTTTCTTCCTGTTACCCTAAACATCTCCCCAGAAATGCTTCTTTACCAGGTAGGAGTTCTTGATTATCATTCTAGCTGAATTCTATCTGCACTCAGAGGCTAAGCCTCATCGTGCTCTATTAAGGATCCTGCAGGGACTGTGTATCACCTCCTTTACGGAAGTTTAGGTTTTATCATCTTGGGATACTCTTCCAGCTTACATTTTGACTATTCCCAATTTATTTCCACTTTTCCATTAGCCTTTAGATAGTAGCTTTCTGTAGTACTTTTGCAATTGTCTAGCAATTTCATGAGTTAATTCTATTTAAATTCTCTCAGTTTGTGTAGGTGATGCGATTTCTGTCTAAGGACTAGACTGACTGATGGTGGTCCTAGGCCCAGGCTTTGTTAACCATGCCAGATTGTTCACTAGATGGCAAGATGTCATTTGACTGGTAGTTTGCTAAGTATAGATCTTAGGTCTAAGGAAGTGGATTAACCTACAGGGACATTCTTCCAGATTTGTATCATTCTCCGTGGTACTAAGCAAAGAAATGACAGAATTTGTCATCTGAACAATTGTTAGGAGGCATTCTTTTTCACAGAGCAGGTACTCCAGGGGTGAAACCACTTCTTACAAAGCAGATGATTGTCCTTGAAGAGATTCATAGGATGATTTCAGAGGCTGATAAGCTGAGTGACAACAGGAGTGTGCCAAAAGTAGAGTGCACAGAAAGTTTTTGCAGGAGAAGTAGATCTTCAGTGGAGCCTTGATCCATTAAAGGGGACACTCTTGTAGTGGAACTCACTGGAAAGGAAATAAAGCTGGATTGCAAAATGAGCTAGGGAATTATGTGGGGGGAATGAATAAAAATAAAAATAAGCCCTTAAAATATCAATGCTTTTCTTTGCTCTGGAGGCTGATGTTAGAGAGGACAGCTAGCTACTTACCCTGCCAAGGCCTAGCTCCTGTTTTGGCAACATGGTTTTGAGGCAGATGGGCTGTGCTTCTGACTCCTGTGGACATTCCAGTGTGCCCAGCCTCAGGCTGGTGACAGCCAAAGCAAATGTTTGTGTTTTGCATCTTTGTGTTATTCAGTGTTAAGTCCCCAGTAAACGGGAAATGAAAACTTCCTGGTTGTTAGAATATAGTCAATTGCAACTCATGGGCTGTTTGCTTGTGTTTGGGCATTTTCTGTTGCTGTGTGTGTGTGTGTGTGTTTCTGTGTTTCTGTGTTTTGATTGGTTGGTGCTTTTTGATATCTTTCTGTTCTTTTTTAAAGGTATATTTAATTTTATTTTAGTTATGTGCATGTGTGTATGTCTCCGTGGTTTGTGCACAGAAGTGAAGGTTCCAACAGTTGGCAGAAGAAGGCATCTGCTCTGGTGCTAGAGTTAAGGCAGTTATGACCTGCCTGATATCAGTACTGGGAACTAACTTTGAGTCTTCTGTAAGAGGAATAGGTACTCTTTGAACCAATTAGCCATTTCTCCAGCTACTTACTTTCTATTCTTTATATAACATGTGTATAACATATAAAATGATGTTTATTTGTGTATCTATAAAGTAATTATTCACAAACATTCAGTAACATTAATTAGTGATTTTTATTTTGAACTGTTTGCTTCAGCCATATGCAGTCCTTATATACAATGTATTTTTTTGTATTATCCCTTATGTGAAAGCCAGAAGAGTGGGTTAAAATGGCTTGGTAAAAAATGAGGAGAAAAAAGTAAATTATTTGTCTTCCTTGAAACTCTGCTTTTTGTCATTGGCAAAATGTGACCACAGTAGGAGGCTTGGAGAAAGTGCTCTAAGTGAGGCATAAGTGCTTGAAATTGGGGTTTGGGATTCTGCACTTCTGCTCTTATTTCTCATTAACTCTTATTTCCCAGAGTCAGGAAAAGTCAAGTGAGAGAGTAGAAAACTGTTTCTCTGTTTCCCAAGATTTGAACATAGAGTTAACTTGTGACCCAGCTATTCCTCTCCCTTGTATGTACCAGAAAGACTTGGAAACGTGTCTATGTACAATGCTGTATAAGAGTAATATCCACAGCATCATTCCTACCAGGAAACTTGTAAGAATTGACTCAAGTACAAGTATCTGATGAACAGATAAACAGACTATGCCCTATACATAGACAGGATATTATTTAAGCTTAGAAAGGCATGGAATACTATTGAATATTCAAAGTCGTAGGTCTTGTGCACAAAAGTCAACAAGGTCCCGTACTGCATTATTCCAGTCATGGAAAATATCCAGAATAGATGACTCCACAGAGTACGTGTATAGAAGGTAGATCACTGATTTCCAGGGCTGCCGCTGGGTAAAACAATGAGTGACTGCTAAAGGGAAGAGTTTTCTTAAAGGTGATAAAATCTTTGTGATGTTGGCTTATGAGGACAGTATCCGTCAGTATACTAAAAGTCACTGACTTATATATTTTTTAAATGGTGAATTTTAGTCTATGTGTGAATTCTCTCATTTTATTTAATAGTTAAAGATGTAATTGACAAAAATTAGTGTTTAGCCTTGAAGGGAATACTTATTATACAAACATTGTTTGGGTTCTACATTCTTTTCAAAGGAACATAAATTTGCTTAATTCAAAAGCAATGTTATGAATAGGCCCAGGTGCTCAAAATCTAATCTGCAATATGGTTTTAAAAACGTGAAAAGAATAGAGATGTGCATTGGTTAAGCATGGCTGTTGTATACTTTTGTTACCACAACATTCCCCAGGTGATAGATCTCTGTGCACAGCCTGGAGGTTCACTTTACCTGGAGAAAGCGGAACAACTGTGGGGGTCCCCATTCAATTAATAGCTACTTCTATAATGGAAAGCAAAATTCAGGATACTATTTGGATTAAGGACTCAGTAATAGCCATAGAGATAAATGAGATTACAGTCTGCAGCCACAAAATAGCAAGGGTGCTCCTTGGAGCTGAAGAAGGTATCAGCCGTGAGCTTGCTCTGCAGCTGGGTTTTGAATGTCATTGCTTGTCAGGTGGTGGTGCTGCCATTTCTCTTTAAGGAGATTCCTAAGTTGGAAGTAACCCACGGGATTCGGGTTCAGGCAAGTTCTTTGGGGGAACTAATACTTATTCAAATACTAGTCTTTCAGTGTTCAGAAAATTACTAAACACAGTAGTAGTTGATTCCTTGTACTGTTGCCAGATCTAACTGGTATAGCAAATGGGTGGGTTTGGAATATTCTCTGTTGATCCTCTGTGCTACCATTCACTGACCCAACAAATCCAAATAAGAACTGTGCCTTTTGTTTTTGGGAATTCTTAGGTTGTTTGAGTTTCCCAGTTATTAAGTAACTATGATTAATACAGTGGGTACCAGAACTTCTCTGTTAGCTTCTCTTCCAGTCTTAGGTGAGGCAAGCTTCTGCTACAGAAAGTCCAGCTATAGCCACAGAAAACACTTTTTGTCAGGATGGTGACGAGTTAGCGCCTGTCAGTTCTTTCCCTCCACTGAGATGGTTGAGAGCACACTATTTATTCTCCCTCTTTTTATATCTCAGCCTCTTTTTAGAGGACCCAGTCCTGTTTTAAATTTCTTCCCTAGAGAGATTTGAACAATGTTCAAAAACCATAATAGAAATGATTGAATTACTACAACATACCAAGCATTTGACATTAATGGTGTGTGGGTCAAGACTTACTCAGGATCAACTAAATGCCTCTAGACGGTTGCACTTCATTCCTTTCTAGCCCTGGGTCTCCAGTGTCTAGTGCAATAGATTCATTTGTGGAGCCTTGTAGCAGATGGTGCGCTTTGCACTTCCAGACGGACATTATCTTTGAAAAGGAATACTAAAGATACAAAGTAATACTTCCAGATTTCCTTTCAGTTTGCATAACACATTCTCATTTCCCTCAAAAACATTTTTATTTGGTAAAGAAACTGAAGGATAATGAACATGGTTTCTGCTCACAGGGTGGTTTTCTGCCTGGAGGGATGTGAGGCTCTTAAATCATAGCAGAGCCCAGGACTCCAGAATACTGGGTGGAGACTACTTCATGGCTAACTGGCAATGGAGAATACTTTTGGTGTCTGGGACTTGCGGTTACAAATCTCTCCTCACTCCATCACAAAGGAGCAATGAAGTCATCTAGACTGACTTGCTACAACCTTAGAACCTGAAAATTTAAAAGCCATTGATAAGAATTAGAGTTCTCTTAAAGATTCAGCCCCTGACTAGGAACGGAAGTCTTCTTTGATGAAAACTGAAAAAGTTGTTTAATTTTTTAGTTGATTTTTTTGTGTATGTGTGTGTATGATATGTGTATATGTATGTGTGTTGGTCTATGTGTTGGTCCAGGGCTCTGCTATGATTCAAGAACCTCAAATATGTCTAAGGAGAAAACTACCATGGGAGCCACCACCATATTCATTGTCCTTCTCTCCACATTCTACAACATAAGTGGAGGTCAGAAGATAATCTTGAGTGTCACTTATTGCCTTCTGCCTGGCTTGAGATAGGGTCCTTGTTTGCCAATGCATATGGCAGGCTAGCTACCCCACAATCTTTTGGTTCCTAGAACTAAACACTTTGGTTTTGAATTCTATGTTTTGCGTTACTAAGCTGGAGGCCCTTAGGCATCAGGTTTTAATTTCAACCATTATTAAGGGGAATAATACCAATCAATAACATTCTGGCATTGAATGAGATCATGATAAGCTTTGAAATACACACTGAATGTTGACATTGACTCAAAGTGTCCTTTGCCACATTCATATGACAATGTTGGAGAATATACTGAAGAATGCTATGTGAGAGTTCTCCTCAGATCTGAGAGGTAACTAGGGACAGAACACTCATTGAAATTACATACATTTCTCAACTAATAAAGGAGGTCACATTACCTTTGTCTAGAATCTGTCCTCTGTCAATATGGAGGTGGTGTCCTTTAGGCAAGAACTACGGGTTCAGTTTCAATTTTTTCCTCTGTAAAATGGGAAGCACATTTATTGATCCATTGAGGGTGCTGTGCAAATGGATGGGGCTCACTGGGATGCACTATAAAAACACTACTGTCTTTCATTTGAACTACGTTGAAGTGTATAATAAAATCTGTAGACAGAGCTTAGGGATGCTATAAAAGCAGAAAGTGCCAATGCACCTCTGAAACAGGTTGCTATGAACAGAAGAAGAGAAAACCATTGGTGTTTGCTGAAGTTGGGTGGGACTAGGAAAGTTGATCCACCTCTGGATAGATTTTCAGTAGGCACAATTTTAGAGGATTAGGTCTGAATCAAATTCCAAACATATATTGGAATTGGATGGCAGCTAAGCTGGAGGGAAAGTTCAGAGAACACTCTGAGAGTCAGTTCTTTCCCCCAGGCTGTTTCCTTAGTAACTTGTTGCTTTCACTGTTTTCCTAGTGTAGGGAAAGTGCATTTTTAACAGTATAGTAACACATTTAGGATTAATCAAAGCAAATGTGTTGACTGATTATTAGGGGTATGACATATAAAGTTAAATTATTTCCTAATATCTCTCCCAGAGTAGAATTTAACTTTCTCAAGTGGCAGGATCCAGCTCCTGGTATCATAGTCAATCTTTTTTCTGTTCTTAGCTAATTGTTTGAATGTTAAAACAGAAATGGCTTTAACTCTACAGGAAAAGGGAATTTAAAACCATAGTTTTCTATCTAAAAGTATTTTAAACATTTGTGAACACAAACTCTTAGTAAAGGGATTGAGGATGGGGGATGGGTATCAATCATGAAGTCAGTGGGTGTGGATGTCTTTCAAGCCCAGTGAAGTTTATCAAATGTTGAACTCCACTGAATATTTTAAGCATGATATCTTTATTGCTCTCTACATTCTATATTCATTTTAACTTACTTTAAAATTCACCCAGACTTCATTCTAACCAGAGAGTTACTGTCATGAACTTGTAGAAAATGCCAGTGAGTTTCCATTTTTAGTCAGGAATGTTAGGAGTGAAGAAGTTACAAATTCATTGAGCTATTAAACTGTAGTGGGATAAAGCAAAGTGGAATAGATATCAAAATGTTATTATCTGTACATACAAACCCTCACGCAAACTACAAGCTAACAAACATACAAAGCCAAGTCTTTTTTATTTATTTATTTATTTATTTTTTATTTTACTTTACAATACAATTTGGTTCTACATATCAGCCACGGATTCCCTTGTTCTCCCCCCTCCCGCTCCTCTCCCCTTTCCCCCAGTCCATCCCCCATTCCCACCTCCTCCAGGGCAAAGCCTCCCCCACGGACTGAGATCAACCTGGTAGACTCAGTCCAGGCAGGTCCAGTCCCCTCCTCCCAGGCCAAGCCAAGCTACCCTGCATAAGCCCCAGGTTTCAAACAGCCAACTCATGCAATGAGCACAGGACCCGGTCCCACGGCCTGGGTGCCTCCCAAACAGATCAAGCCAATCAACTGTCTCACCCATTCAGAGGGCCTGATCCAGTTGGTGACCCCTCAGCCATTGGTTCATAGTTCATGTGTTTCCATTCGTTTGGTTATTTGTCCCTGTGCTTTATTCAACCTTGGTTTCAACAATTTTCACTCATATAAACCCTCCTCTTTCTCACTAATTGGACTCCCAGAGATCCACCCGGGGCCTAGCCGTGGATCTGTGCATCCAGTTCCCTCAGTCATTGGATGGGGTTTCTAGCACAACAATTAGGGTGTTTGGCCATCCCATCACCAGAGTGGGTCAGTTCGGACTGTCTCTCGACCATTGCCAGCAGTCTATTGTGGGGGTATCTTTGTGGATTTCTGTGGGCCTCTCTAGCACTTTGCTTCTTCCTATTCTCATGTGGTCTTCATTTATCATGGTCTCCTATTCCTTGTTCTCCCTCTCTGTTGTTGATCCAGCTGGGATCTCCCGCCCCCCCCCCCCCCAAGCAATCATACCACAAGAGCACTTGCTCAGCTATGTTCATATCAGCATTGTTTGTGATAGCCAGAACCTGAAAACAACCTAGATGCCCTTCAACTGAAGAATGGATAAATAAAATGTGGTACATATACACAATGGAATACTACTCAGCAGAGAAAAACAATGACATCATGAGGTTTGCAGGCAAACAGATGGATCTAGAAAAAATCATCCTGAGTGAGGTAACCCAGACTCAGAAAGACAAACATGGTATGTACTCACTCATAGGAGGATACTAGATGTGCAACAAGGATGACTGGACTGCTACTCACATCACCAGGGAGGCTACCTGGAAAACAGGACCCCAAGAAAGACACGGGGATCACCCAATGACGGAGAAATGGATGAGATCTACATGAACAACCTGGACATGAGTGGGTGTAATGAAGGGCGAGGGCCAAGTCTTTTTTAATAAGGAATAAAAAAATGAAAGCACAAACACTCAAGCATACTGTGTACTCATGATCACTGAGGATTTATGCTTATTATTATGACCATGAGGAACCATAATATTTTGAATTGCCTTTCAAATAATCAAAAGGGTATTAAATCATCTTAAACATCTTTTAGTGTCACATAGCATAGTGTTTGAGAATTCATTTTCTAGATATGGTACACATGGCTACTTTTTATTACCCAGAATTGGAAACCCGCTAGCTTTTAAGTGGTTTTATATGATTTGTTCCGCAGAATTTTGTCATCGAAGTATAAGTCTAGAACTATCTTGTCTCAGAAAAATAATAATATAGAAATGTTTGCAGTCCTGATTTCCTGCAAAAGCTCTTCTAAAACATATATACAGTGAAAATATCTATTTATTTTGCAGAATAAGAGACCAGAGAATCAAATAGAAAAGAAGAAATAAATCATTTACTTCCATGAATGAAAATGAGAAATAGCTTGCATGTAAATTTATTCCTTACGTATTCATTGTTACCTTGGCATTTATGATAAATTGATTACTGATTTACATATGTGTATGTGTGTGGTATAACTATGCATGATTACAGACTCACAGGCACACTCCCTATGCTAGCTGATTTTTCTCTGTCCAGCAGTCATTCCTCTAGTAATAATCTCTTTTTAAAGGAAATGAGTTTATGTGTATGTGGTGTTCCTGTGTGTGAGATGTGTTTATTTGTGCAGGTGCACAGAGTCCTGAAGAGGGTATCAGGTGTCCTGCTCTATTGTAATCTGCTTGTTCCTTTGAGTCAGGGTCTCTTACAGAACCTAGAGCTCAAGTGTTTCCTTGGGATGTTGGTTGGTAGCTACAAAGCCTCAGAATCCTCTAGTTTGCTCCCCTTTGGTGCTGCAGTTATAGGTGTATACAGAACTGTGGTAGACTTTCATGTGGCTGTTGGGATCTGATCTCCCAAATCTAGTAAGATTCATGAGCCAAGGAAAAGGCCAGTTACTTTCACTGTCTGATTATTTGACTTTGTGGGATACAGTTTTTACTGGGTCATGTGAGACAGGCATTGTAGGTGCTTTCCCCATGGTGCAGATAACTCTGAGGAAAAAAAAAATCAAGAACAAAGCTACTGTAAGAAAACAAACAAACAAACAAACAAAAAACTACAACAATCCTGTCTTATCCACATCTTTACCGCTGAATTAACATGTCAGCATGCAATATCTCTGACTTTGTTGAGTTATAAGAGAAAAGTGATTTTTAGTGGAAGAAGGAAGGAAACCTTAAATGCATAGCAAAAATCCAGGTGCTCTGCTAATCTGCCACAATGAAATGGTTCATACTCTTGTGGTAAAAACCCCCTTGATATGCTAATGAGTGACTTCTACTTTCTTGGCTCTGAAAGCATGAACTCATACCCCAGCTAAGTTGTATTAATTATATTTAGCTATACCAGTTGGGTTATCAATAGCTTTAGTTTCATGTGGTGTTTGAACATTATATCTCCTGTTTTTCAGGAATATTTTGATGACAATTGTGGCTTTTGGTAACTCCGAGTACAATCTAAATGTAATTTAACCAGCTTAATTCACCCAGCCTCATTCATATGCACATTTGTAGTTGATGTAATAAAAAGGACTAAAGAAGCATTAATAAATTTTACAATATTGATGTTAATAAAAATATGCTTAGTTGAAAGGAATGGCTTTTGATTTTTCCATTGACTTTAGAAAAAGTTAGAATCAATGTTCCTTCCTCTTACAATAAAATATTGCTGTCAATGGAAGCTCTCTTAGGTTAAGTAAATAACTGCATATTAAATTATAAGCATGTTGCTTGCTAGTCATTTGGGTTTGGGTAAGTAACCTCTTTATGTTCTACTTAGCTTTAACTGTCAAGTTGACCCAACCTGGAGTTATCTGAGAATGGGATGATTACTGTTTGTTTTCAACTTGATACAAGCCAGGGTCATCTGGGATGAGGAAACCTCAATGGAGAAAATGCATCCACAAGATCAGTGTTCAGGAGAGTCCTTGGGACATTTTATTGATTGATGATCAATGTGGACACTGTGGGTGGTGCCACTCCTGGGCAGGCGGTGGTGTTTTGTATAAGAAAACAGGCTGAACAAGCCACAGAGAGAAAGCCAGTAAGCAGTGTTCCTCCATGGCCTCTGCTTTGGTTCCTGATTCCAGGTTCCTGCCCTGACTTGCTCAGTGATAGACTGTGAACCTGGACTTGTAAGTCAAATAAACCACTTTTCCTTAGAAGGGGCTTTTAGTCCAAAGGTTGTCCTACAGTAACAGATGAAACAAAAACACTATGCCTCATCTAAAGATGATTAATTTGATGCCTAGTCTTGGTTGTCAACTGGATCAGGAATTGAGTAAAATGTGGACGATCAAAAGTTAAGTTAAAGGCCAGCCTAGGCTGCACCTTTTAGATGATTCCCAGTGCAAATCAAGCTGACATGCAGGAATGCTGACACATTAAAGGGCTTGTGTGAAGTTTCATTGTCTTAAATGTGAAGTACATTTAATCATGCCTGGTACAGGGTGAAAGTTTCAGTCAAGGTGAGCTACTGATCTTATCATTCACTCAGATCAGCACCTGATGTTTGCTTCCCTTAGGTTATTCTTTTAAGTGTACTCTTAGGTATATCTCTATTTCAATTATTTCTCTACTACAATCAGCACATTCATAGTTTTAATGCTTCATTGATGTATCTGTTATGCTTTACTTATTTTCAAAAATAAATTTGAGACATTTCAATACATATAAAATAAACTAGAAGTTATATGAGTGATACTTAGTAAGTAAATAATTAAAAGGGCAAAAGAATGATTTTACTGGGACCTTTGTTGAGGAAAGCTTTGAATTTGTTCTGATTGGTCCACAAAAAAAGGAACAAAAAATATAAGGAATTATACAGATTTACATTTTTAAGGAACATGTTGATTTTTTTAACATATTTTTCTTTTGTACTGGTATCTAAAAAAGATGTCTTGCCATTGCACAAGGCTAGTAAAATCCCTAAGAGTTAGTGTCTTCATTATCAACTTTACAAAATACAGTAAAGGTCTTAAGTTTGTAAATTTTACCATAAGTAGGTTCTTTTCATTGGTTCTTATAAACTGAAAGTAATTTTAATTTGATAGACAATGATATTTTTGCAAAATTATTCATTTCATTGTTACTTTTATAAGCATTGATTATGGTCATTTTTTAACAAATTATCATTTCTTTTGTCCTTTGATCTATTATTTGAGTATGACCTTCCCCAAGATAGATTAGTAATACTAGACTACTTGGCCGACAGTTTGAACTGGTTTATTTTTATGTCTAATTTTCTTTAAAGTTGTCTTTCCTTTCTCTTGTTAGAACATATCACTGGAACAGCTCTTATGCTTATCAAGCAAAATTACTGTTATTTTTTACTCATAGATGTATCTGGCTAGAATGGGGGCAAAAGATAAATTTTCTTGATTTAACTTAGAGGAAAGGGCTATTTGGAAATGTGGGGACTTGCATAACTACATTTATTGAGAAGTTTAAAGACATTAGTTTAGATGTTGATGATTCTATAAAAATATTGAAAACTTGATTTTTAAGATATTTATTTTTATTTTTTAGCTGCCTTCAAGTTTATAAAATGATTTGCATGTGTGTGTGTCTGTGTAGGGGAACATGCATGTAACTGTGGTCGCCAGTGGAGGCAAGATATTTTGGATCTTCCTGGAGCTAGAATTATAGATGGTCCTCAGCTATACGATGTGGGTGCTGGAAATTGAAGTTTGCATCCTCTGCAAGAGTAATATATACTGTTCTCTAGGTGAACCATGTCTTCAACACCAATTTTTTTTTTTTAATTCTTCTCTCATATAGCATATCTCAAAAGCAGCCTCCACTCCTGCTAGTCCCCAGACCCATTCCTCTTATTTACCTTCAGAAAAGAGCAGGCTTCCCAGTGATATTAACCGAACACAGCATAACAAGATGCAATAAGACTAGGCACAAACCCTCACTCAACATCAAGGTTGGATGAGGCACCCCAGTAGGAGTAAAAGAATCCCAAGAGCAAAAGAGTCAGAGTTACCTCCACTCCCACTGTTAGGAGTCTCATAAATATCCTAAGCTAACCAACCATAGCATGTATGTGGAGGATCAAGCACAGACCCACACAGGTTCCATAATTACCACTTCAGTCTCTGTGAGCCCCTATGAACCCTGCTTAGTTGATTCTGTGAGCTGTGTTCTTGTGGTATCCTCAATCTCTCTAGCTCCTACAATCCTTCTTTCCCCTATCTGGCAGGGTTTCCCGAACTCCACTTATTCTACATCTGTTCCCATAAGCTGCTGGAGGAAGACTCTCTGATAACAATTGGGCTAGGCACAGATCTATGAGTATAGCAGAATATGAAATTCAATTTCTTAATCTTAAAAATTATGATAGAAAAGAAAAAAAAACATAACACAGGCCAATAAAGAAATTAGGAAATGGCAGTGGATTTGGTGTTATTCCATGTAAATGGTATTAGTTGTTAGAATAATGACATTGCCAGTATTAAAAAATGAGAAAATTGTGAGCTGGGGACTCATGCATGCAAGTACATGACGAAGAAGAGTTCTTGGAAGAAATACAGAGTGGACAGCTCCTCTGTATAACAGGAACTACTATCAGTCAAACAGGAGTGTTGGAAGGCTAGGAAAGTTTGGGACATTAGGACTGACCGTTATTTTCCAAGCTGAGGGCAGAAAGTTCTAATGATCTCACTTTTGGGGTTTACTACATCTGAGACCTCACTAAGCACAGGGCAATAAAAACGATGGCAGAGGAACTTGCTTCACTGTAAATTTGCCATCTTCAAAGGTTTTCCCCATCTATTAATTAATTTTAATTTCACTAGAGCCCAACTCATTACCGTTATCCCACTTTTATGGATGAGGAAAGCATGATGGTTGGATGGGTTGTAAATTACTAGGAATACAGTAGATAAAATGTTCAGGAGATGTATAGAATGCAGACTTAAATTTTATTGCCTTTTTCATTCTCTACATTTTAATATTCCTCTCTCTCTCTCTCTCTCTCTCTCTCTCTCTGTGTGTGTGTGTGTGTGTGTGTGTGTGTGTGTGTGTGTGAATGTGTGCATTTGTGTGTAGTGATTTCTAGCAGATTTGTTAACTACACAGGAACTGGATGCTAGTACCAGGAAGACATCTGTAATGAGGACACATGACACTGTCAGGACCGTACTTCGATCTTTATAATAATCAAGCCTCTGGCATGCCGATGCACTTAACAATTGAATTTTATTTTATTTGGTAGAGCATTAGATCTTGAGTATGTTGCTGAGTTTTGTAAATTACTATTTTTGAGCATCAAAAAGACATAAAATAGAATAATTGATCTGTTATCTGTATGGTGGAATGTAGTCCCTCTTGGGCCAGATGGACTTCTGTGTCTTTTTCATTTTACAGAATTATTTATTGTTTTGTCTCCCATTGCTCCAAAGTTCCCTCAAAGCTCACTGCTGAGGTACTAAGCAGGCCCATTTTCCATGCATATTCCCCTGAGTTCTGTAGAGCATTACAATGGCAGTCCTCCTTTCTGACATTGCTAGTTATGTTCTCAAAGCAAACCTGAACTTGTTATACTAAATTTTATACATCTCTTCAGTTATCTGAGCAGTTACAAGGCAGTACCATAGCCTTTGTTTTGACCACAGATAATGCCCCTAAGTAACATTAAACACATCAAAGTAATTGCTTTTGTTTTAAGGTCATTATCTAAAATAGAGCACATTACAAAACAAGATTGTGTGGGACACTGTAGCCATATCATATCAGCTTTAGCAAAACTGGTCTGTTGGAATTTGTCCTGTTTTCTGAAAGAGTGTCTACAATATGCACATGGCATTTGCTTTTGACCTCATTGTAAGAACCAACTCTGTGCAGGGAAGTTCCTTGTGAGCTTATGGCTGGTCTGCCTGTCTCCCTATGTTCCAATGGAAGACCACAAACCCAACCTTTATATTTCATATTAGAGATGAGTTATATTAAGATAAGAGATTTTTTTATATAGACACTGATCATAGAAAACAAAAGCAGATCAATGAAAATATAAACAGCATATTGATTTTCCATTATGGGATATATTATAGGGAAGAGTTTTAGTCCATGATAAAAACCCAGCTCACTGCCATTAGCAATGCTCTTTTATACTTGGTAATTTTTCTAGTTCTAAGAAGTTGCAACTATCCTTTTTAACTCATTGCATTTGGCATTAAACAGATATGAAATTTCAATTGTGTTAAATTTAAATTTAAACAGATACAAATTTAAATTGTTTTAAAAGTAAATTCCTAGACAATTGTAACTATTAGCCCAAACTCCCAACCAGTGCCTTATATAATGGTATATTTGCTAGTGTGAATTTTCTGGGTGCAGTCTACCAGACACAGTTCTACATATACTAACTAACTCCTCATGCAATGAGGCTAATTTTATTACTGTCATTTTAATGAAAAGGAAACTGAAGAAAAGAAGTGCTGAGTAACTTGTTTAAGACCACACTGGTAAGTAAAAGGGATAGGATTCACACTCAGGTACTTTGAGCTGTTTGATCTTACTTCCTGAAACAATATAGCCTGGTGTGCCTTCGGATTCATCAAGACACAATTACAGTCAAAGTAACTCCATTTTCAATGATACTCTAAGACATTGTAATTTCTGAATGACAAGCACATTAACTATTTCTTAATTATCTATTAAAATACATATTTATTAGTCAGAAATCTCCTTGTCTTTGTCGTATTGAATGAAAGTTGACTTTATATCTCAGATATGCTCTTAAAATTGGGCCAATAGATGCATTTCCACTGCAGCAAAGTTGTTGCTCTTGTGTCACTTGAAGATCTAATATTTCTGTTGTGGGTGTGGATTCAAGACAAGGTCTCAAATAGCTGAGGTGGGCCAGTAACTGACATAGAGCAAGGTGACTTTGAAGCCCTGATTCTCCCATTGGATTGACAGGACTATTTAGGAGGTATGAGGATATCAAACCTAGGTCCTTTGGTGTGCTGTGTTAGCAATGAGCCCACAGAGCTATATCTTGTCTTATGATTGTCACATTGTAGAAGGATATATGTGGTATTTTTTCCCCTAGCAATAGCAAGAACAAGAGCTCTGTAAATAGAACAAGTTTCTTTTAATGTAAGTTGAAGTGAGGAGACTCTGGGTTAGGGGAGATCTGTTAGGTGGATCAACTTTGGAAATAAGTGCTACAAGGAACTCAAGGAATTCAGTGAAATTAGTGAAGGAACAAACTATGAAATCTGCTATTTCAGCCGTTACAAAATTTCCTCACTTTGCATTGCATCCTTAATTTAGAGAGAAGAATTAGTATTGATATGTTGATTGCAATATATTGCTGCTTTCGTGCCTCAGGTAAGTGTGGCACTTAGAAGCTGACTGACTATACTGAGTGTGTTGATTAGTTTTTTGTCAACTTGACACAAACTAGAGTCACCTGAGAAAAGGGAACCTCATATGAAGAATTGCTTCCATCAGATTGGGTAATGAGTCTGTCTGTGAGGAATTTTCTTGAATAATGATTGGTATGGGTCTAGTCCACTGTGGACAGTGCCAGCCTTGGGCAGGGGATCCTAGGCTGTATAAGAAAGGAAGGCTAATCTATGTAAAGTGAGCCAACCTAACGGGCAGCATTTCTTCCATGGTCTCTGCTCAGTTTCTGCCTTGGCTTGCCTTGATAGTGGACAATGAACTTTAGGCTGAAATAAACCCTTTCCTACCTAAGTTGCTTTTGATTGTTGTTTATCACAGCAATGGAAAGCAAATGGGGACACTGGGCTTGGCATTTCCAAATTCACATAAAATTTTGGTCGTACTTCAGCATTGCCCCCATTACCGCTTTTTTTTTTTTTAAAAGGCAAAATCTATTGATAAATAAGACAGTACAGTTCAGTTTCATTATACACTGTAAGAACTGGCTTGATATTGAATAGGAAAAGAAAGTAGGGAAAGGAATGAAGAACAATTGAAGAGAGAGTAGAGACATGTATAGCAGCTCTGTACCTGTCTCTAGTTTAATATAAAGAAGTGCTTTGCTCACACATGAGTCAGGTTCTTGATGGACGAGATACAAAACAGGAAAGGTAAGATTTGAGAATATGACCTCTAAAAAGCAGACTGAGAATATATATATATTCTCAAATCAAATTTTTTATAGGAACTAATACTATTTATGGGCTTATGTGTCTGTGTGTATATAGGAAATATAGTTGCTGGGTTTATTAATGAAGATTGCTTACAAAGAATATTTTGTTTTCAATAATAATCAGTTATTTTCAGTAGATACTCTCAGAATTATTGGCTATTCACTTATGTTTAAGAATACATAATGCAGTCTTTACACTTTTCTTGTGTCCTCTTATGGGAGGTTGCTCAGTTAGTAATGATAATTCAGAAAGTACTTAAGGCAGTGGAGGCTTTAGTTAAGGGAGATGTTAGAGCAATAAAGAAAATCTTAATGTGTGTGATGACAAGGGCACCGGCCAGTCCTGCAGTTGACAGAATAAAAGTAGAAGGTAAAGACAAACACAGCTTCAGAGATCTTATTTGAGGGGACATCCACAACATCTACCTTCTTGGTACGATGGACCTTCCCACATTCTCAGAGTGGCGACATTACTATTAAACTACAGTAACATCAGAAACAGAATGCTAATCTCATCCATTCACTGGGAGTATTTTTGCATCATCAGAGAGTAAATGTTATTACTGCGTCTGCTAATAGTTTAATTTTATTCCTTGTCTTTGCCCTTTGTCACCTACAAATGGTCTGGTATAAAAGATAATCCTTACTCTATTCCAAACCTTGAAATTAGCTATCAGCGGTAATATGGTACTTATATAACAAGGGAGCACCTTCTCTTGTCCTTAAAAGCTAGTTTGTTCTAATGTTCTAATGTTTTGGTACATTAAAATATATGGCACATTGTTCACTTTCCTAGAAATCTGCCAAAAAACAGTTAAAATGGAAACAAAGACAGTGGAAAAGAACTCTGTTATATGTGAAGACTGAAAGCCTATAGTTCTACTTATGTGCCACCCTGTGAGGTGGGGCAGTGGTCATGCCCATGCTTCACCAATGGGGCAAGAGAGCAGAGTGCAAGAAATGACTTGTTCTCTGAGGACATGATTGTGGTTTGGAATCTCTTGAGTCCTGGCTCATTGGTGGGCTCACTGAAGCAAACAAGCACATCCCTTCATCGAGGATGCTTTATTAGGTCCTCTTTTATTCCCGGCACATCTTCTATAATGTTGGCTACAGTGTTCACCCTGATTAAAGCCCCCTGGACATCTGTTCTCTGTAACAACCAATGTGCCTCTGCAAGGAGCTCATTCTACAACTTTTCACATTCTCTTTCGGCCAAATTTTGTAAAGAAACTACTGGGTCCTGAAATTAAATAGCTTTGCTTCTCCATTGTTAGAGTGAAGGTTATTAAAGGAAGGTAACCTTTCTAAGAGATTCCCCTCAGATGACTAGTTTTCAGATGAGAGAGATTGCTGTGCACTGGGTCTGAGTCAAAGCAATTCTCTTAAACAGCATCGTTCCCTTTGTTTCTGTCCTGACATGGCCTGTGGCGAAGTAGGCCATTCTCTTGGCACACTGGTCCCTACTATGTCCTGAAAGCACCTGCATTTCTGAAGCACCCACAATATATTTCTGGGGTTTAATTAGAAATATTTACCTGTGTTCTCTTTCTGGCATCTTAGCACCTGATGAGTCTCCCTTATCTTTGGCGTAAACTGCTGTTGCCTCTGCCTGGTATCTAGAAAGCATAGAACTCTGTGTACTTAGAGATACATTCTCTCATTTGTTCAGACCACCCTGCAAGGCCTACTCCCAGGATGCTCTTATACTCAGAACAATCTTCCTTGCTCCCATGAATGAAAATGCACCAATCAAATTGCTTTACATTTTTTTTTTTACAAACATTTATTGATAAATCATGAAAATTTGCTACAGTCATCTCTGTCACAAGTACTAGATGACAGCTTTGGGTGTGAATGGAGCGCTTGAAGGTGTAATCATGCCTCTGTGATTTTATTTTAGTGAACTATTCTCCATCCTGTGTTTACTTAGTAAGCCATGGTACAAGAGTCCACTATTTATTTCCTTTTACAGATTAAGCGAAGAGATGGTAGATAAGTTCCTCAACTCAGACAGGGACTAGGAGCTGGCACTGCATTTGAAAACTCGGAACTCACTCTGGCCAGCAGCTAGCATAGCTCATGCTATGCAGTTACAGCTTGGCTATTGATTAATAAATTTCCCGGGGAGCAGGGTTCTCAGCAGTTAGCCAACCCATTTCACTTTCTGCCCCTAGCCATCAAGTTAGCCTCTCAGTAATGGTCTGAATGTGACATTTCCTGGATTACCCTTAGCTCCCACTTAAAATCCCTCTGATTGCACTCAGTGCCAGCTAGATTCTTTTTCTTCCATCTGTGGCACACACATGGCACTTTTCTACCACACAGGTAATGTACACGTCTGATTTCTGTGCCTCATTCTAATTTCTTTACCTGGCTCATTTCTTTTCATTTTCCGTAGGTTCACCGACTCTCTCTCAGGAAACCCCCAGCAAAGCTCTCAATTACATGCTGTCTTTCTCTTGAAAATGTTACCACAGCAGGAAATTTTAATTGTTCATTGTCCGTGGCTATTTTTGCTAATCGCTGAATCCTTACCACCTCTCAGAGTGAAAATATTAAAGCCAAAAGTATCCATGCTGTTGGTCACATTTCCACTTGCATCTAAACTCTCTGAAGATTTTTATTTTGCCTCCTATCTTATTCCATATTGTACCGAAGCCATTTATTGGGGAGACATCTCAAAAAATGATAATAATCATCCAATACTGTCTTTAATACTTATTGCCAATTAGATTATTTTAAGGCATCTCTAACATTTTTTGGTATCTGGGCCTTAATTTTTGAGCAATTAAATCTGAATCTGTTTGAGATGGATCCCCTGTATTTGCATATTTTATATTCTGAGATCAAATGTGCAGCTAACATTGAGAACTAGTTACTTCAGTGGTGAGTGTAACAAGAAAGGATTCTGTGTAAGTGCTCTTTGCCAAACAGATATGTGTGTTTCACAATGCAAGCACAGTGTGCATGTCCACAGGTAACTTATTGGACTAAAGAACCTCTTTGGAGGTTGAAAACATTTTCACTGAAGTCTTTTGGAAAAATCTTCATGTTGCTATCCTTCTGTGAGTCTCAAATATTGTGGCTTTCAAAGTTACAGGTCAACTTTCTTTTCTATGTATATAGTCAGTTTTTCAATTGACTAAACAAGTCTTTTCTGACTCAAGGAACATCCATGGTTTGTACGAAATCAGCATTCACATTTGGTTTACTCTGCAGTTGATGCTCCAGGAGTTACCTAACCTTACTCTGCCTAACCTCATTTACCTGAGGCTAATGTGACCGGGAATTGTAAAAATAAAGATTTGTAAAGGCTTCTGGTAATGGCCAAAGTCCACTAAAAGCTGTTCTTATTTCAATGTAATAAATCATGAGTGTGTAAAGTGGATTTCTCTGGGAATATGCTTTCTAAAATCTCAAGTGGGGGCTAGATATTTAGAGAGGCTAATGTATCAGAACTCTACTATTGAAAACCCCAATTAGAGTTTAAATAAGAGAATTTAACTTGGGGGTTGTGAATGGCTGAGTGATGATAGAGTGGATTTAAGTGAGGAAAAAGCAATGGTTTTGCCTGAAGGCTTTTAATTTACGTATTGAAAGTGTGCTCTGTAGTCAGATGTACCATTGACCTGTAGTTCGTATCCAGGAAATAGGTGATACTTGCTTTCCACAAATTTGTCTTTAACAGTGAAGCACATCACTATCAGTAAAACGCTAAGAGGAGGGTGAGTAGACTTTCTCTCCTTGGTATGAGTTTTCTTAGACAACAAGAAAATAAGGTCACCTCTTTCATTTACTGATTTCAAGCTTTTCCCATCATTGATGATCTGATTTGAGCCCATTTTACTAGACTGTAACATAGCTTCCAATTCCCGTTAGAGAAGTTGACAGGTAACTGAAGACGAGTTCATGGAAACAAGTGAGAGGAACATAGTAATAAATGCCTGAGAGTCAGGGAGCAGGTTTAAGGCTTCTGTCATGCTGCTGCTCTGATAGGATTCCATAACCAGAATGACTGGAGTTTAACTTGTGTCTTTGTGTTCATTCTCCTTTCAAGAAGTGGTGACATAAATAACCTACAATCCAGGTGCTCAGTAAAGCAGTATTCAAATCAGAGGAGCACATTTACTGGTGCGTTCTGTGGGTTTTCCGTGTATATCTGTACACAGGGTTTTTCATAGTGCTCTTTTGGTTTTCAAAACCATCCTTGTAACTTGGTAATTTGTGTGGTTACTTTCCTGGGAAGAAATACATCATCCTCTTAATGTCCTGGGATGTAGCTATTTGGACAAGTTGTGGGGCATGAATGGGCTTCTTGATTTGGACTGGAGTATCATCTCTTGACTGGCTATCCAGCAGTTCCCACTGGTGAGAAATGATGTAAAAGTCTCTCCTTAGTAAGGAGTATGCTTTCTTTTGGAGGTCCAGAACGAGACCTGGAAGAACTGTATCATCAGCTTGCCAGTTAAATCTGGAAATGTCTTTAAATTCTAAGTTCTTTGGAAACCAAAAGTTCTAGAATGTGTAACATATGACCCGGGGCAAAGCAGAAGTGTCACACAATCCATTTAGGGAGACTTCATGAATCAGTTATGTGAAGCCTAATCCACAAGATAAAGGTGAGCAGTGTATAAAGATGATGTATACCATTTAAAATTTTGTTGCAATAATACCCTAGCATCCAAGTCAAGGAAAGAATGAAGGGTAAGACAGGATTAGCATCAATTTTTATGGTATTACATTCTTTGTCATGATTTAGCATGTCTTGAGCAATCCACTGAATCTCAGAGATTCTGTTTATTTTTGTAATTATTGGATTAGTAATATACCTAAAATGTTTGCCACAGCACACATTTCTATGTGAATTCCTCCAATCTGTTATTAAGAACAGCATGATGACACCAAAATTCAGTCTATTTTCTACTTTAACCAAGGTACCATCAATCTTCAGTTAATATATAAATGAGTTTCAAGAGACCCTCTGAGAAACCAAGTATTGGTTGTGTCCTTAGCATCAGCATTAGATGTTTCTCTTGGGAAAGTGTCAACTTTCAGAGTATATCCAACAATATTGACACCTATGTGTACATTTATAGTCTCTACACTAGACTGTGAATGTTTTCCAAGTTTCTACTCTGTACTCCAGGCTGACAGTTAGCTTCCTGTGCATTCAGCATCTCAGATAGCATTGAGCTCAGGGCCCAACATCATTGGCTAGCTATT
Organism: Peromyscus eremicus; assembly: GCF_949786415.1. NCBI lineage: Eukaryota > Metazoa > Chordata > Mammalia > Rodentia > Cricetidae > Peromyscus > Peromyscus eremicus. Next base: position 11,489,729 of record NC_081416.1, read on the forward strand.
TTTATGGCCTGTGGCATTATACAACTCTTAGGTCATTTACCTCACAGGGCCTTTACTGTTATCTTTATTAAAATATGAAGATCAGAAATGTGAAATTTTCTGACCCTCCCCTCATTTATGTATTATCATCAAACATGTAAATTTCCTGAACATAGTATTCTAGCATTTCTTTCTTGTTGCTCTGTCTAATATCTAAAGCAATTTTTGGTGCCTATTAGGTAGTGTTCAGTTTTTATTTGTGAAAGGAAAGAAAAGTAGGGGCTGAAGATTAAGTGGAGGAAAGGGGTGGAAGGAAGGATAAGGTAAAAAGGAGCTTTATTGCCTATGTAACCTGGTAAATTATTTGGAGAATCAAAGACTGAAAGGAAGTATAAACAAGTAAGATTCAGCTAGATGTTCTAAAGACTTAGAAGGAGGAGTGCTGGTTGAACACTGGGAGAAGTCTCTGAATTATCTCCTGGCACCATCGAGCCTCACTCTGTGCCCTGCAATGCCTTTGCTAGTGTGTGCTTCTGAGTAGTTCTGGGACTTAGATATTGGCTCCAGACTATTTTCTCTGTGCGGGAAGAATGGACAGAGCTGTCTAACAGCCTGTTTCTTGGAAATTTGTCCAGCCAAGGCTTTGGTTCCACTGTGGACGTGTTTAATTCCTGTCTAGAGTTCAGTTTTGAGGAAAGGCTCCACTAAAACCATTTTTTGCCTACTTTTAGTATGACTGGAAGGTTCCAGAAATAAAGCCTTAAATGGAGTGGCATTCTTGTCACTGGGGTTTCTATTCAATTGCTCTACAATCAAAATACATTTTCCAAAATCAAAAAGCAGTATTGTAGATTCTTCTCACAGAAATCAACCTCTTCTGATTGTAGAAAAAGGGAATTTTCCTTATGGTGGAGTCCAACCTTCCTGTTCTTATGTGATTGACTCATTTCTCACACTTGAATTTCTCTGTAAAGTGTTCAAAATTGACAATTTTCTGTGAATGCCTGTCAGCTGTAGAGAGTGGCAAAAGGAAAGTGAAGGAAGGAACAAGGGAGAGATGGAGGGAGGGAAGAAGGTAAGGGAGGAAGGAGAGAGGAGGCAGATAAGGAAGGGAGAGCAGAAAGAAGGAAAGGAGCCAGAGAAAGGAAAAGAAACAGGAAGGAAAAAAGAGAGTGGGAGGCAAGAAATGAAGCAAATAGAAAAAAAGGAAGGGAGGGAAGATGGAAAGAAGGAAATAAGAACAAATGAAGGATGGAAGGAACTTATCATTCATACATAAGCATCAGTGCTGAGTCAAATCTGCCAATATCAAAGTCATAGAAAGATTAACAAATGTATTTGTTATGGCTGAATCTCTCCTTCAGGCTAGTTTTTTAAATTACATTTTCTGGTTGATTAGATGTCTTACTGCAGGATCAGGTGTCAGTGGGCCAGGTTCCTTGAAACACTTGGGATCTGCATATGTACTCGTGGAACAAGAAGTCAATTTAATGTAGTGATATCCCTTATTAAAGCCTGAAGCTAAAACTCTGAGCTGAGGCATATTGCATTTGTTTATTGCTTATTCCCCTCTTCACAGGAGACATTGGCCATCACTAGAATTGTACCAACATTGTATGTGCCCGAGGGACTGGAAACTTTTCTATTGCTCAAAAATCTATATTCATTTCTTTTAGACTCTTGTAATTTTACTGCATAATTAACAATGATTCTCGACACTGTCATCCTCTTGACGGAATCTAACTTGGAGCATCTGGTGTTATTTAGCCGAGAGCCTAGTTCTATTCTCCCAGTACAAAAGGGTTCAGATTAATTCATCAGACCTCAACCTGAATAATACATTAAAGATAAACTTCAATGCTTAGTTAAAAACAAAGAGAAAGGTTTTCTTGGTTTTAGAATATGGAGTTTCCCAGTAATAGAAATGTTAAAAACAAGAAAGTTTTACTACCTACTGTGAGTCAAGGAAGTTCAGTATGTAGACTAGCCTATTAAAAGGCTGTAATTCAGGTTTAAGTCACAGAGCCCTAGTTCACACCTTGTGGACCTCCTCCCTTTTCCTCTGTCAGACATCCACTCTTGCACTGATTGACTTTGTGCTGTCCTATTCCATCCCCTAGTCATTTGCTCTGTTTAATAGCAAAGACTCAAGGAAACAACAGGCCAATGAGAATTTGGATTGTAAATTCTGTGTGAAGCTCGTGTGTTGCTTTCTCTGTCATGCACATATTTCTAGATGGAGTCCCTGATGCTACTTGAAACTTGCTAGTATTTGTTCAGAGGCTTAGGAAGAGAGACCAGTCCTCTAGAGAGAGCTGGACAATAACAGCTACCCAGAACAAGGGTGTGGGCCCAGGTGCAGATGGCACTCTAATCTCAGGGGAGATCATGAGAAAGGACAAGGTGAAGGAAAGACAGTGTAAGTATGCTGAATTAACAAAATGCCCACATTGAGTGAAGTGTGTGGAGGAGCAGGATACTATTGAGAGAGATGAATGCAAAGGGAGCCTGAGACAAAATGTTGCAGTTTTAAGTGTCAAAGGACAAATGTGAATATAAGAGCAAGATCAACTGCTTTTCATTTTAAAAATGTGTGTGTTGGTATGTGTGCACATGTGCCCATACACGTGTGCACGAGTGTAGGGGTTTATACATCCATAAGTCCACATGCAGAGGACTAAGAAGGAGTTCAGATGCCTTCCCCTGTTGCTTTCTACTTTATTCTTGAGAATCAAGGTTTCTCACTGGAGCATAAACTCAATGTTTTGGCTAGGCTGGCTGGCAAGCAAGACTGCAGACTCGTCCTGTCTCCACCTTTTAGTGCATGGTTACAGGTGCCCACAGCTATGCTATGCTCAGCTTTTTACATGGGTTCCAGGGTTTTGAACTCTGATCTTCATGCCCACAAAGCAAGTGTTCTTTCTCACTGAGCTATCTCCCCAGCTCTATGAGCAATTCGTGTAAAACTGTACAAAGCATAATTTTGTAATTATCAAAAGAATGCATTGTCATTGTGTGAAGTTAATACAATTTCAGGTGGAAAGGTACAAGTAAATTAAGGTCACATTCTAACCTATAAGGCATATGTAGACAGTCTTCCATTGAAAGAGTTACACTACATGATACAAGCTTCTTGACATCACCTACAGAAGTTTTACTTTGCTTTTAATTACTTCTTCTCACTTCCAGAGTCTTCATAATACGGAACCAGATGGCCTTGTCTCTGAAACCTTATAAAATCCAAATGTGGAGTCACCATCGTAATTTAGGGATCATTTGAGAGAGATCACTTCTTCTTTCCTTTATGATCTTTCTTGCATTTTTTCCTAATAGTAGACCCAGAGTGTTGTGGATCCTCAAGGGAATCTGATGCTAATTAATGATTGCATTTCCTAACAGGTTCATAAATCCCAGCAGTTAATACAGGAATTCAGAAACCCAAATGACCTCTTCTCTGGAATCTAAGTCCTTTCTCTCTTCTAGTCTTTTGCTTCCTATTGCTATGATGTATGTTTCTCCCTTCACACACTCTGACATGCATAGAACAGATAGCAGTGTCCATTATAAAACATTTCAGTCATTTGTCTTTTTCACCAGTCCCTTCTGAACTGCAGGTTGACTTCTACAGACCATTGTCCCTTTGGCCCTTGAATCTTTTTTTTACCGGGAAAGTACAATGAAAATACATTTGTGAATGCATTGCTATTGGAATAAATACATAAAGAATGTGATTTATTTAAACATTTTCTTCAAAATTATTTTTTTTCTGGTTTTGAAATAAATCAAAAGATTGGTATGGCTTCTCAGACTGTTGACCCTCAGGAACTCAGAATAATGTGTCTGGTGAGTTATGTTGGCTCTTTTCCCTCCCTGTGGAGAATTGAGGATCAGCTGAATTGAAAACTAGAATGCATGGCTAGGTCCAAAGTTGGTCATGCCTTGTAAGATTCTACAGATACCGACTTCAAGTCAGATATTATAGACTTTGAAATTACCTCCCAGTTGTATAGTAAGAATATTGGGAAAGGTCAGATCCATTTAACTGACCTTTTTATTCTGCTTAGTGGTGGCAGCTAGAATTTCCTACTTGTAGTGAATGTAAGTGGGGAGAGGGGAGGAGTAAAAACTTCAGTCTTCTTATGAGAGCTACAGCAATCAATTAAATTCAGTTTTCCAGGACCTTACTAATGACATCAGGTATTTTGAATCAGAATCTCAGTGTTTGAGCCATGCACATCTTATACACATTTATGCTTGTAGCTATTCTCAAACAAATCTGATGAATTCGTTTCTTCCAGTAGTTGTCATTGTAGGATAAAGTCCAGTGCTTTCGACTAGTACCCTTTTTCCATGATGTGGTCCCGTCCCTTTTCTAAGCCCAACATCCATTCCTCATGCAGGCTTTGGGAGCTGAAGCTCTTTAAACATTCATGTGTCTCTCACTACCCTGAACACCTTCTTTCATGGTGTTATCAGCTTTACATGCATTCCTAGGACCCAATGCCATTTCTGTGTCTGTGTGGGCCCCTCCATGCAAACTGGCTCCTCTTTCTTTGAGGCCAGTCTATGTATGTGTTGTCTCACCTGTAGGACATGGCTATACATGTGTTTATTTGCTGTGTTTCCCTTAAAAATAAGAATGACCATTTCTTTAATGTGGGGTCTGACTCACATTTTTAATTTGAAAAAATTTCATGGTAATTTCTTTCTTTCTTTTTTTAATTTTTATTTTGCAATACAATTCAGTTCTACATATCAGCCACAGATTCCCTTGTTCTCCCCCCTCCCCCCCCCTCACCTTTCCCCCAGCCCGCCCCCCATTCCAATCTCCTCCAGGGCAAAGCCTTCCCCACAGACTGAGATCAACCTGGTGGACTCAGTCCAGGTAGGTCCAGTCCCCTCCTCCCAGGCCGAACCAAAGGTCCCTGCATAGGCCCCAGGTTTCAAACAGCCGACTCATGCAATGAGCACAGGACCCGGTGCCACTGCCTGGATGCCTCCCAAACAGATCAGGCCAATCAACTGTCTTACCCACTCAGAGGGCCTGATCCAGTTGGTGACCCCTCAGCCATTGGTTCATATTTCATGTGTTTCCATTTGTTTGGCTATTTGTCTCTGTGCTTTGTCCGACCTTGGTCTCAACAATTCTTGCTCATATAAACCCTCCTCATTCTCGTTAATTGGACTCCCAGAGATCCACCTGGGGCCTAGTCATGGATCTCTGCATCCAGATCCCTCAGTAGTTGGATGAGGTTTCTAGCACGACAATTAGGGTGTTTGGCCATCCCATCACCAGAGTAGGTCAGTTCGGATTGTCTCTCGACCATTGCCAGCAGTCTGTTATGGGGGTATCTTTGTGGATTTCTGTGGGCCTCTCTAGCACTTTGTTTCTTCCTATTCTCATGTGGTCTTCATTTACCATGGTCTCCTATTCCTTGTTCTCCCTCTCTGTTGTTGATCCAGCTGGGATCTCCCACTCACCCAAGCTCTCTTTCCCTCGACCCTCGCCCTTCACTACCCCTACTCATGTCCAGGCTGTTCATGTAGATCTCATTCCATTTCTCTGTTATTGGGCGATCCCTGTGTCTTTCTTGGGGTCCTGTTTTCCAGGTAGCCTCCCTGGTGATGTGAGTAGCAGTCCAGTCATCCTTGTTCCACATCTAGTATCCTGCTATGAGTGAGTACATACCATGTTTGTCTTTCTGAGTCTGGGATACCTCACTCAGGATGATTTTTTCTAGATCCATCCATTTGTCTGCAAACCTCATGATGTCATTGTTTTTCTCTGCTGAGTAGTATTCCATTGTGTATATGTACCACATTTTGTTTATCCATTCTTCAGTTGAAGGGCATCTAGGTTGTTTCCATGTTCTGGCTATTACAAACAATGCTGATATGAACATAGCTGAACAAGTGCTCTTATGGTGTGGTTGAGCATTCCTTGGGTATATGCCCAAGAGTGGTATAGCTGGATCTTGGGGGAGATGGATTCCCAATTTTCTAAGAAATCGCCATATTGATTTCCAAAGTGGTTGTACAAGCTTGCATTCCCACCAGCAGTGGAGGAGAGTTCCCCTAGCTCCACATCCTTGCCAGCATAAGGTGTCTTCCATGTTTTTGATCTTAGCCATTCTGACAGGCATAAGGTGGTATCTCAGAGTTGTTTTGATTTGCATTTCCCTGATGATTAGGGATGTTGAGCAATTCCTTAAATGTCTTTCAGCCATTTGAGTTTCCTCTGTTGAGAATTCTCTGTTTAGTTCTATAGTCCATTTCTTAATTGGACTGTTGGGCATTTTGATGTCTAATTTCTTGAGTTCCTTATATATTCTGGATATCAGTCCTCTGTCAGATGTGGGATTGGTGAATATCTTTTCCCATTCTGTAGGCTGTCGCTTTGCTTTGTTGACCGTATCCTTTGCCCTACAAAAGCTTCTCAGTTTCAAGAGGTCCCATTGATTGATTGTTTCTCTCAGTGTCTGTGCTACTAGTGTTCTATTTAGAAAGTGGTCTCCTATGCCAACGCGTTCAAGACTACTTCCTACTTTCTCTTCTAGCAGGTTCAGAGTAGCTGGATTTATGTTGAGGTCCTTGATCCACTTGGACTTAAGTTTTGTGCACGGTGATAGATATGGATCTATTTGCAGCCTTCTACATGTTGATATCCAGTTTTGCCAGCACCATTTGTTGAAGATGCTTTCTTTTTTCCATTGTGCACTTTTGGCTTCTTTGTCAAAAATTATATGTTCATAGGTGTGCGGATTAATGTCAGGGTCTTCAGTTCGATTCCATTGGTCCACATGTCGGTTTTTATGCCAGTACCAAGCTGTTTTTATTACTGTAGCTCTATAGTACAGCTTGAAGTCAGGGATCGTGATGCCTCCAGAGGTTGTGTTATTGTACAGGATTCTCTTGGCTATCCTGGGTTTTTTGTTTTTCCATATGAAGTTGAGTATTATTCTTTCCAGGTCTGTGAAGAATTGTGTTGGTATTTTGATGGGTACTGCATTGAATCTGTAGATTGCTTTTGGTAAGATTGCCATTTTTACTATGTTAGTTCTGCCTATCCATGAGCATGGGAGATCTTTCCATTTTCTGACATCTTCTTCAATTTTTTTTCAGGGACTTAAAGTTCTTGTCATATAGGTCCTTCACTTGCTTGGTTAGTGTTACCCCAAGGTATTTTATGTCATTTGTGGCTATAGTAAAGGGTGATGTATCTCTGATTTCCTTCTCCGCTTTTTTGTCCATTGTATATAGGAGGGCTACTGATTTTTTTGAGTTGATCTTGTATCCTGCTATGTTGCTGAAGGTGTTTATAAGTTGTATCAGTTCCTTGGTGGAATCTTTGGGGTTGCTCAAGTATACTATCATGTCATCTGCAAATAGGGAAAGCTTGACTTCTTCCTTTCCAATTTGTATCCCCTTAATCTCCTTATGTTGTCTTATTGCTCTGGCTAGAACTTCAAGTACTATATTGAATAAGTATGGGGAGAGCGGACAGCCTTGCCTCATTCCTGATTTTAGTGGAATTGCTTTGAGTTTCTCTCCATTTAATTTGATGTTGGCTGTTGGCTTGCTGTAAATTGCCTTTATTATGTTTAGGTATGTTCCCTGTATTCCTGATCGCTCCAAGACCTTTATCATGAAGGGGTGTTGGATTTTGTCAAATGCCTTTTCAGCATCTAGTGAGATGATCATGTGGTTTTTTTCTTTGAGTTTGTTTATATGGTGTATCACATTGACAGACTTTCGTATGTTGAACCATCCTTGCATCCCTGGAATGAATCCTACTTGATCATGGTGGATAATTGTTTTGATGTGGTCTTGGAGTCTGTTTGCCAGTATTTTATTGAGTATTTTTGCATCAATGTTCATGAGGGAGATCGGTCTGTAGTTCTCTTTCTTTGTTGTATCCTTGTTTGGTTTGGGAATCAGGGTAATTGTAGCCTCATAGGAGTTTGGTAATGTTCCTTCTGTTTCAATTGTATGGAACAATTTAGAGAGTATTGGTATTAACTCTTCTTTGAAGATCTGGTAGAATTCTGCACTGAAACCATCTGGTCCTGGGCTTTTTTTGGTTGGGAGACTTTTAATGACTGTTTCTATTTCGTTAGGGGTTATTGGACTATTTAAATAGTTTATCTGGTCTTGATTTAATTTAGGTATGTGGTACCTATCCATAAAATTATCCATTTCTTTTAGGTTTTCCAGTTTTGTGGAATAGAGGTTTTTGAAGTATGACCTGATGATTCTCTGGATTTCCTCAATGTCTGTTGTTATGTCCCCCTTTTCATTTCTGATTTTGTGGATTTGGATGCTCTCTCTCTGTCTTTTGGTTAGTTTGGATAAGGGCTTGTCTATCTTGTTGATTTTCTCAAAGAACCAACTCTTTGTTTCATTAATTTTTTGTATTGTTCTCTTTGTTTCTATTTTATTGATTTCAGCTCTCACTTTGATAATTTCCTGGCATCTATTTTTCCTGGGAGACTTTGCTTCTTCCTGTTCTAGAACTTTCAGGTGTGCTGTTAAGTCACTAGTGTGAGATTTCTCCAGCTTATTTATGTGGGCGTTTAGTGCTATGAATTTCCCTCTTAGTACTGCTTTCATAGTGTCCCATAGGTTTGGATATGTGGTGTCTTCATTTTCGTTGATCTCTAGGAAGTCTTTAATTTCTTTCTTTATTTCTTCCTTAACCCATTGGTGATTCAGGTGGGTATTGTTCAGTTTCCATGAGATTGTAGGTTTTCTGTAGTTTTTGTTGTTGTTGAAATCCAACTTTAGACCATGGTGGTCTGATAGAACACAGGAGGTTATTCCAATTGTTTTGTATCTGTTTAGATTTGTTTTGTGACCAAGTATGTGGTCGATTTTAGAGAAGGTTCCATGGGGTGCTGAGAAGAAGGTATATTCTTTTTTGTTAGGATGGAATGTTCTGTAGATGTCGATTAAGTCCGTTTGAGTCATGACATCAATTAAGTCCTTTATTTCTCTGTTAAGTTTCAATTTGGGGGATCTGTCCAGTGGTGAAAGTGGGGTGTTGAGGTCTCCCACTATTAATGTGTGGGGTTTTATATGTGATTTAAGCTTTAATAATGTTTCTTTTACATATGTGGGTGCCCTTGTGTTTGGGGCATAAATGTTCAGAATTGAGACTTCATCTTGGTGGATCTTTCCTGTGATGAGTATGTAATGCCCTTCTTGATCTCTTTTGATTGATTTTAGTTTGAAGTCTATTTTGCTGGATATCAGGATGGCTACACCCGCTTGTTTCTTAAGACCGTTTGATTGGAAAGTCTTTTCCCAGCCTTTTATTTTTAGGTAGTGTCTATCTTTGAATTTGAGATGTGTTTCTTGTATGCAGCAGAAAGATGGGTCCTGCTTTCGTATCCATTCTATAAGCCTATGTCTTTTTATAGGTGAATTAAGTCCATTGATATTGAGGGATATTAATGTCCAGAGATTGTTCATTCCTGTTATGTTTTGGTGGTGATGTGTGTGTACTTTTCTTCGTTGGGGTTTACTGCTGTGGCTTTATCTATTGCCTGTGTTTTCGAGGTTGTATCTGACTTCCTTAGGTTGGAATTTTCCTTCTAGTGCTTTCTGTAGGGCTGGGTTTGTGGATAAATATTGTTTAAATCTGGCTTTGTCATGGAATGTCTTGTTCACTCCATCTATGATGATTGAAAGTTTTGCTGGGTATATTAGTCTAGGCTGACATCCATGGTCTCTTAGTGTCTGCATTACATCTGTCCAGGACCTTCTGGCTTTCAAAGTCTCCATTGAGAAATCGGGTGTTATTCTGATAGGTTTGCCTTTATATGTCACTTGGCCTTTTTCCTTTGCTGCTCTTAATATTCTTTCTTTATTCTGTACGTTTAATTGTTTAATTATTATGTGGCGAGGGGACTTTTTTGGGGGGTCTAGTCTGTTTGGTGTTCTATAGGCTTCCTGTATCTTCATAGGCATTTCCTTTAAGTTGGGAAAGTTTTCTTCTATGATCTTGTTGAATATATTTTCTGTGCCCTTGAGTTGGTATTCTTCTCCTTCTTCTACCCCTATTATTCGTAGGTTTGGTCTTTTCATGGTGTCCCAAATTTCTTGGACATTTTGGTTCATGACTTTGTTGACTTTAGTGTTTTCTTTGACTGATGAATCTATTTCTTCTACTGTATCTTCAACGCTAGAGATTCTCTCTTCCATCTCTTGCATTCTGTTGATTATACTTGCATCTGAAGTTCCCAATCGTTTTCTCAGATTTTCTATTTCCAGCATTCCCTCTGTTTGTGTCTTCTTCATTTTTTCTATTTCCCTTTTCAGGTCTTGGACTGTTTCCTTCATTTGTTTCATTGATTTTTCTTGATTTTCTTTCAGTATTTTATTGTTCTCTTCCAGGACTTTTTTGATTTCTTCTAATTTGTTTGCCCTTTCCTCTAGTTGTTTACAGCGTTCTTCACATTTTTTTGTCTTTTCCTCTACACGAGCCTCTAGCTTCTTCATGATGACATTCATAAGGCTATTTTCTTCTGCTTCTTCCAATTTCTGATGTTCAGGTCTAGGTGTCGGAGGAGGGCTAGGGCCTGGTGATGGTGTATTGCTATTCATTTTGTTGTATGTGTTTCTGCCTTGACGTCTGCCCATCTCCTTGTGGTTCGTTCTTGGCCTTATCCGCACACTTGGTTCAGACAGAGCTGACAGATTCAGGAAGTCTCTCTCTCTCTTGTCCAGATGGGAGCTCTCTTGTCCAAATTGGAAGTCCGGGGCAGGATGGGAGCTCTTGTTCAGAAGGGAAGTCCGGGGGAGGATGGGTGCTCTTCTCTCTCTCTCTCTCTCTCTCTCCTCCAGACGGGAAATCCGGGGCAAGATGGGAGCTGGGGGCCAGCCTCTAAGTCTCAAGAAGAGGCTTGGGGTTCAGGCGGATGGGCGTGGGGGCAGGGCGTGGAGACTACAGGGTCTGCCAGGGGTCTTGGAGAAGGGGATCCTTCCCGGTGGGGCTAGAAGGGAACTTGCCCGGTGACCAGAACCTGGGGCCAAGTTGGACAGGTCTTCCCGAGTGGCTGGTGCCCAGGGATGGGGTCGGGGGCAAGTTAGGGCACTCACCTGTGCTTCAGAAGGGAAGTCCAGGGCAAGATGGGAGCTGGGAGCTGGGGGCCGGCCTCTAAGTCTCAGGAAGAGGCTTGGGGCTCAGGCAGATGGCGTGGGGGCAGGGCGTGGAGACTGCAGGGTCTGCCAGGGGTCTTGGAGAAGGGGATCCTTCCTGGTGGGGCTAGAAGGGAACCTGCCCGGTGACCAGAACCTGGGGCCAAGTTGTACAGGTCTTCCCGAGTGGCTGGTGCCCAGGGATGGGGTCGGGGGCAAGTTAGGGGACTCACCTGTGCTTCAGAAGGGAAGTCCGGGGCAAGATGGGAGCTGGGAGCTGGGGGCCGGCCTCTAAGTCTCAGGAAGAGGCTTGGGGCTCAGGCAGATGGCGTGGGGGCAGGGCGTGGAGACTGCAGGGTCTGCCAGGGGTCTTAGAGAAGGGGATCCTTCCCGGTGGGGCTAGAAGGGAACTTGCCCGGTGACCAGAACCTGGGGCCAAGTTGGACAGGTCTTCCCCGGAGTGGCTGGTGCCCAGGGATCTCATGGTAATTTCTTAAAAGCAGCATACATTTCACATCTATATCCATATCATATATTGATCTGTATCATGTCTGTCTGTCTACTTACCTTCACTTGTGTGTGGGCTGAATATAGAAATGTTTATCTGCATCCCCCATCTTAGGGCTGAATGTTGAAGTGAGCTGATATCATTCATGATTTTTACTTTGAGTCCCTCTTCTCTCCACTTGTTTCCTTCTCTTTTCTGTTTTCTCTGTAATGACTGATGACTAAGCCAGCATTGAGTTAGATAAGATTGAAGTTGAGAGACATTTCGTAAAGCACTGGGAAAATACTGAAAACAAAGGGTCAAATATGAAAGAGTGACTAATTTCAATATGTATAGTTTTCCATGTCAGATATCTCCTCTTCCTACTACTCCTCCTCCTAGTCCCGCTCCTAGTCCTCCTCCCCTTCTTCTCTTGCTTTCTCTTTTATTTAATAAGGTGGGAAAAAGAAAAAGATTAGAAAAGGGTCAATGATTATCCACTGCAGGTGACCTACTGGTGTTGGTGACCTGCTGGTGTCAATGTCTGAAGTTGACACTGGAAAGAGAATATGGAAATGGCCAGCCTGTGGAATCCCTACATTTTTGGAATATTTGTGATCAAATGAAAGATACTATTACTAAAAACCCAGACACAAAGAGGATCACACTTTTGGAGAAACAGTTTAGTTCGTTTCAATGAATATTTATTGGCCAAAGACATGTCGTCATTAGGATTTTTTATCTAGAGAATCGTTGTGAGGACTCTTATTGTACTAGGCGAGACATACGTTGAATATAAAATATCATTGTTGAGCCCAGAGTTGCAAAGCATAGTAAGAATTATAGGCACTTTTCCTATGGAAGCTATGGGACAGAAGTGCCTGATGGGAATGGTGATCCGCTAGTACTGGGTTAGGACACAAGGGAGTCTCAAAGGCTGTGATAACTAGAAAGATTGGAGGCCAAAGAGAAAATAAATACCTCTTACGTTTTTTGAACTGTGAAAGGAAAGGGTGAAACTCAGCATAATGACTGCTAGGAAAGACGTGTTAGGTATTTTAATGAAAATTAGAAACACTGTATTGTTTTGTGTTCTGCACAGTTCCTATCATTGCAGAGACATATTTTCTATTTCCCTCAAGCCTCTGTGAAAAGAGCATCATTTCCTCCCATAAGACAAATGAATCATTTAATGGCAAAACAAATATAGAAATTTTCCAACAGAAAACTAGCACAGTGGTTGAAAATTGTATCAGGGAACACCTGTTAAAATACCATGCCTAATTCCTCCTTTCAAAGGACATGGTAACCATTCCTAATTCCTCCTTACTGAGGACATGGTGATTTTTTTTCTCCTTCCCCTTGATGCTTTTTCTGCCTGGCCTAGATTTTAATGACTGAGTGCTAGAAATATTTTCTTGGTATCAAATTGGCTTGTCTCAAAGGATTTTCCTCTTTTTTTTTTTTCTTTTCTTTTTCTCTCCTGACAAGGATTTCTTTGCTTGATTTAATTCTATATTTAAAGGGTGACAGAAGATGAAGAGGACCAAATTAGAAGAGTAGATTCTTTGAGATAAGTTCTGAAATCTAGTTCAAATGTTTTAACAAGTTTTATGTTGGAATAACCACAGAATCTGTAACATCAGAGTTCTTGTCCAGGCTAGTTGCACCAGTGTTTAACAGTTTGTCATCATTGCCCCATGGGGAAAATGGAAATCTGAGCTAATGTGGGGATTTGTTGTTGTTGTTTTAGAGACAGGGTTTCTGGGTGTAGGCCTGGCTGTCCTGGAACTAGCTCTGTAGACCAGGCTGGCCTCCAACTCATAGGTCCATCTGCTTCTGCCTCCCGAGTGCTGGGATTAAAGAAATTAAAGAGGTGAACTTGATATAGACAACTCTGCCTTCCTTTGCTGCAGGAAAACATCACTGTGCCTCAGGACCCACACAAGTGGAACTAGGGTGGCCTCAAAAACCTCGCTAACAGAAGACCCAAATTAGCATAAGAGAGAAAACTTCCTGCGTCTGGAGAGATGGCTCATTCAGTCAAGTGTTCAAAATGAAAACCTCAGTTCAGTCCCCTGAGGACACATAATAAAAAGAGCCTGGTATGGTGGTGTGTGACTGTAATCCCAGTGTTAAAGAGGCTGGAATATGTAGGTCCCTGAGGCTTGGGTTTACTGGCCAGTTAGTTTAGGGGAGTGAGTGAGCACCAGATATAAGTGGAAGAGCATATTTGAAAAAAAAAAAATTCAAGCACAAAGTTACTGAAGAAGATACCTAAGGTTCATCTCTGGTGTCCACATGGGCACATACATATACTCACACACTCACACATGCATGCACTTGTGCACACACGGTAAGAGGGGCAATGGAGGAGGAGAAAGACAGAGGAGAAGCTTGCCAACCTGGTCCTAGATGTTAGCTGTTCCTCAGTGTTCTTTCGACTTTGGAGGCCTCTTGTTTAAGAATTTATTAAATGTTTTGTCTTGTTCAGGTAGAGCAACATATTATTATTTTTCACACTTCTAGGATTTGTGGCGATATGGATGGTTTTTCCCTGGACCAGGCTAGAAATGATTTCACGACATCACAGATATAGTAAATGTTATGAGTAGAGGTTTAAAAACATAACAGGAGGTCCATAAACTGCCTGGTTTGTCTGCACCTTTTACTTTCTTTGCTCATTTCAAGCATAATTATAGTGGATGTGCTTAAGAGTTCACTATAGTTTTGGCTTGATGGGATAGGGAGTTGTGGAGACTGTTTTTTACTTTGTTTGAGATGGCGTGTTTTAGGGTTATGCATCATTATTATGGACTCAGATTTGAAACTAGAGCAACGAATTTTAATTTAGAAAGCTTTATATTTTCCCAAATGCCGTAAGAGCTATTCTTTTCTGTTTTAGCAAAGTCTAGAAGATAGATAGGGAAGATAAAGACACTAAGGAGCTGAGGGGGTGAGTAATTTGTGTGGTGGTATTGTGTTCCCCAAAATATTCCATAGCCTAATAAACTTATCTGGGGTCAGAGAACAGAAAAGCCACTAGATACTTAGGATAGGCAGTGGTAGAACACGCCTTTAATCCTAGCATTCCAGAGGCAGAAATCCATGTGTTCAAGGATACAGCCAAGCATGGTGACTCACACCTTTAATCCCAGAAAGCAGCCTTTAATCCCAGGGAGTGGTGGTAGAAAGCAGAAAGGTATATAAGGCGTGAGGACCCGAAACTAGGAGCATTTGGCTGGTTAAGCATTTGGCTGGTTAAGCTTTTAGGTTTTGAGCAGCACAGTTCAGCTGAGAGCCATTCGGATATGAGGACATAGAGGCTTCCAGTCTGAGGAAACAGGATCAGCTGAGAAGTTGGCCAGGTGAGGTTAGCTGTGGCTTGTTCTGGTTCTCTGATCTTCCAGCATTCACCCCAATAACTGGCTCAGGTTTGATTTTATTAATAAGAACTTTTAAGATTCATGCTACAAATTTGTCCAGAGAGAATCAAATACATACTGTGGAAGCTCTTGCCCCTCCCTCTCCCCAAGGCTGTTGGGTGTGATCTTGGCCTCCTTACTTTGTACAGCTGGATTTACATACCTGGCTTCTGCAGAAAATCGTATTTGCAGGTAGAGCTGAAGGTATTTAAAAACCGTGTGTGTAGTGGAAGGGGAATTGAACTGAATTAAGTGCATCTCATTTGCAAGTGAAAAATCCCAAGTCAAGTGAAATTGACTCCTTAAACAGCCAGGATTCTTTGCTTTGCAACTAAAAGTCAAAAGATAGGGCTGGGTTGTTGCTCTTGTGGAGGATCACTTACAGGGCACCTGTAAGGTCCTAAGTTTCATCCCCAGAAACACAAAAAGATGCGTAAGAGGAAGAAGACTGAGGGGACGGAGGAGAAGGGATGGAGGAAGGAACACATCAGTGATACGCATAAAGATGTAGACCCTGTCTTTAGACGCCTTTTGACATGGATCTCAAGTCATCAGAAATGCTCTGTGTCAGCTTTATCTTCGTTTCTATGCTTGTGTTTCATTTTGTCCTGGATGCTTCAGAAAGGTGACAGAGGTACCTAAAAGTGATGGAGCACTTGATCTAAACAGCAGAATGGAAGACCCTCTTTCCTGTGACTTTAGTCTCAAGTCTCTGAGCGCATTAATTAAGGCCACATCCTAGGTAAATCTATGTGTGGGAATATGCTCAATTGACGATATTTTATTTCTTTTTCCTAAGTGTAAATTATTTTATCCCACACATTTGTTCTGAGTTTGTGTTTTCTTTCCTCTTAACAATGACCAAATGTGTGTGTGTGTTCTTTTCAAATATCAGAAAGTCTTGCATTAAATAAACATAATATTATTTGATTTTTTTCAATAACATATTTTAAGTTGATTTATTAGTATATTATACCAAACCAGACATTTTATTGAAAAATTTTTACATACTTCCTGGATTTTTATGAGACCATTTCTCCAGAACAGGTTGATAGAAAATAGATATTCTGGAATAAATACCATAGGCATTTCTGACTTTTGTGATTACCACTTGACCTCCAAAGAGACTTACTAGTGTCCTTAGTTTTTCAGAGTACAAAGCTGCTGCTTTTCACAAAGACTTATTAAGTGTGCAATAAAATCTCAAGTCAATAAAAGAAAATTATTTCTGAGCGTCTTACTGATCTGAGTGTGACCACCCAGAGAAAAATAACATGGCAAGAAGAAAAGTAACACTCTGAATATTGGTTAAAAGTAGCACACATATCTCATGGAAGTGGGCACGTCTCTCACTGGAGTCATTAATTCTTGCATCAAAATGATCCTTGTGAAGTCCGTGACTTGGGAACTCTATAAGGTTGTCAGCATTACCATTCTGTCTTGGGCTTACCAGATTTATCTGGTGATAAGGAATCTTACTTTATTTAACCCTGTGAAGAATTATGTTTGTTTAGCTTTCAATTCTTGTGGTCAGATGTTTAGCTCTATTTAACTTAGATTATAGTGGTAGAAGTTTGTCTGATCCTTTTAAAACATAGGTCAGCTGTTGGGCTCTTAGGAGGTGCTTAATCCCTAGATACTGAAGTAGGAAAGAGCCCATTTCTTCCTGATGAAGCTAGGGGTCATCCAGAAAGATTGCTTCCACCCCTTCCAGAAAAAAATGGAGCTCAGTCAATTGGAGAGACAGGAAAGGACCAAACCAGTTAAGTCATGATTAAAAACTATGAATATATTTTTGGCTCATTTGAAATTGTGAAATTTCTATGGGACAGAGGGCATCATTATATTGGACCACAATTCCCAGTCAGCTTGAGATGTTTATACAAGTTTGGCATTTTAAAACAATTTACACTTTCAGCCTCACCTTCACACTGCTTCACTGTATTGTGCTTAGTAGTTTATCTATGTCTGACTTTATGTAGACCCCTTCAATTTTTGCATACATTCATAAGTCATTTCCTTGGCATCTTTTCTAGTGTTAGTGTTCTAGACTGAATGTCTAGAGAGCTTTCACTTTCATGTCTTTTCTGCTATCCGAAAAAGAAAAAGAAAAAGAAGAACAGATTATTGCTGACCTGTTATCAGAGATTAGAAGACAGGACATTAATTAGCTTCTGCATTCAGTGAAAAGGTGGTTTATCCTCTTATGTGTGCTTCAGGTTTAGTGGGACCATGCTTGTCAGTAGCTTTCATGCAAGTGTTCACCCATATTTAATGACTACTAGCATTAATAGTCATTGTCATACTTAAAATTGTGCTGTGCACAGAATGATGTTGTGTGTGCTTTATTCCATTTTATAATCACTTTCTCCAACAGGGAGACTCCATTATACTTTTACTTTTCCTACCTGTGGAAAACAAAGAGAAATGAAGCCATTTGCCTGAGAGTCTTTGTTGTAAGGAAGTCAATTCAGACCTAAGAGACACTTCAAATAACACAAGAGACTATATATCATATAGTACTGGGTCTCTGCCCATGTCATTCTTTCTCTGAGTTATATTTTTATCTAGAAAATTTTATAAAGTCCCAAGTTCAATATTTTTTGATGACTCCTCTGTTTTCTTCTCTAGCTTTGGTAATAATTTAAAAGAAGAATTTGGAAAGGAAAAGAGTCTTTAAGTTGAAATAAACATACAAAGTTCTTTCAAGTTCTGTTTGGGACACATTTCTTTTAACTTCTCTAGCTAAAGCAATTAGGACTAATTATCATTCGAGGATATTTATCTCAAAGGAATTTTTATAAGCATTGGATGAATCACTGACAAAAAGATTCAGTGTTCAATGTTTGCAGCATTGTATGTTTTTCCTAGATTTTTGCCTCATATTTCGTCTGAAAGACACTTGGTTTCCCGACTCCCATAGCTCATTTATAAAACATGCCAATATTTATTCATGCCTTTGTAAGCCTGGGAGCCAGATTGCAATGCAAACAGATTATAGTTGTTTAATACTTCTAGTCCTACCATCAAGGTTGTATGTAGTCTTGAAATGAGCAGAAGCCTTATCCTTCTTCCTTCTGAGTTTATATATTAACGGAACATCATTTACTATGTAATTGCTTATATAACTCACAACACTTGCTATACACATTCAGCATTTTGAAAGACTAGCTTAGTATCTTTGGGTTCCAATTTTAAACATAAATGACCAGATAGAGAACAGCAAGAATCAGCCTTCTTTATAAATAGAACCTTCCTGATTAAGAGCAGATGTGCCAGAACTTGAAATGCTCTTAACCAGTAATTTCCTTGACCAAAATGAGACATGAGTCTGTGTCCAGATATTTTACCTGGGAACATTCAGGACATGTAGAAAGGGGAAGGCCATTACCTAAGGAGTTTGTTGTCACTTTGAACTGGAAGTTATAGCTGATTCTAGCAGCTGTATTTCCTTCTTAAAATTATTTATTCTTTTGAGATTATATTATAATTACACCATTCCCCCTTCCCTTTCCTTCCTTCAAGCATTATCATATACCCTTCCTTAGTCTTTTTCAAATACATTCATTGCCTCTTTTTTCATTGTCAATGTTAGTGTGTGTGTGTGTGTGTGTGTGTGTGTGTGTGTGTATGTGTATGTGTATTCTTACATAACTATAACATATCAACCCGTATAATATTATTTGTATGTATGTATGTTTTCAGGACTGACCATTCTGTATTGGATAATCAACTGGCATGCTCTTGTTTGGGGAAGACTATTTATCCCACCCTCAGCATTCCTTAGCTGCCTGTGGTGGTTTGTGTGGGACTGAGGTCTCATGAACTTTCCCCTCCCTGCCGCCCACTTTAGCATGTCTATTGTCTTTGTTCAGCGTCTGTTCAAGAAGTCACATTGGTGAGACTTTAAGGGTGTAGCTTCTGAAATTCCTGGAAACAATAAAATTCCCTGATCCTATGGCTCTTACAATCTTTCTACCCACCTCTTCGGAAATGTTCTCTTAGCTTTAAGTGTGGGAGTTATTTTGTAGGTGTATCTGCTTGGACTGGGTTCCACGACTGCATTTTGATTGTTTGTGGGTCTCTGTAATGGTGTCTGTCTGTTATGAAGAGAAGTAAGTTTCCTTGATGAGAGGTGAAAATTATCTCATTGTTTGTGGGTATAAGGATAAATGATTATAGAATGTTATTAGAGATTATGCTAGTCTAGTAAAACAGTGGTTCTCCAATAACAATGACTTCACTAGCAGTAAGTAGTTATCCAGGTTTCCTGTTGAACTAGTCTTAAGTCCAGTTAGAGAGCTTACCACTAAAGTATGCATGTCACTACTGCATCCTTGGGGTTATCATGCCGTGCTGGCCATTGTCGTGGTTCATAGGTGTCATACTTCTGGAGGACTGTGGGTTGCTTCTCTTCAGTAGTAGGTGTTTACTTGGCACCTTCTGTTGCCATGGAAGCTAATTCGCAGAGAGAAGGATGTCAGATCAGTTCCAGCTCAGGTGCCTCTGTAGCTACAAATCTTACAGCTATTGAAATATCCTTTGAGAACAAATCATGCAGATGAAGTTTTCTAAACAATGAATCTCTGTGCCAGATGCCAAAAATCTCAAAAATGTTACCTCCCAACATTTTGGGGCAAAATATTTAAATTCGCTTATTTGGATTCAATTGCGCTCTCATCACTTCACTCCCTGTGGTGCTTTGAATAAAATGGCCCCCATAGGCCCATAGGGAATGGCACTATTAGGAGGTGTAACCTTCTTTTTGTAGGTGTGGCTTTGTTGGAGGAGGTGTGTCACTAGGGGTGGTCTTCAAGGTCTCAGTAGTTCAAACCAGGCTTAGTGGCTCACAGTCTCTTCCTGCTGCCTGAGGATCAAGATGTAGACTCTCAGTTCCTTCTCTAGCACCATGTCTGCCTGCATGTCACCATCTTTCTCCCCATGATGATAATGGACTAAACCTCTGAACTGTAAGCCAACCCCAAATAAGAGTCACTATAGTAAAAGTGTCTCTTCACATCAATAAAACCTTAAGACATATTTGTTTGTTTTTGGTGTGTGTGTGTGTGTGTGTGTGTGTGTGTGTGTGTACAAGAGAGATATTGGCATTTATTCAAAGTTCCTCATTTTACTTCAAAATTATACCTTTCATAACAAGACCTTCCCAGTAAAGTACCTAGCTTGTCAATGTTCTTGAAGTGCTATTCCTTTACCTATTTGTGTATCCTAAAACACATTAGAAGTTTAATGATCCTCAAATGTGAAATAGCTATATAAGAGAGATGAGTTTCTCCATTGACAAGGAAAACAAGGTAGAGGAGTGAGAGCCAAAATTGCAATTGACTCTCACAATCAATTAATGAACCCTTTCTTTGCATATAGAAACCTTCTGGAGCCTGGAACTCCAAATGATGTAACACTATAAGTAGTGTCCCTATTAAATTTTAATCTGTTAAAATGGCTCATATGATGGTTTTCTTTTCATTCTTCTGCTAAATCCTAGTTGTGCTGGCATGGTGGTTTCTGAGTGGTGCAGCTCTTTGTCTGAGCTACTGGGTCCATGTTAAAGTACTCCCTCTTAATTAGGAGGACATAAAACATTGCTTTTTCTTTCCAAGTAACTCTGTCTTGTTATGTGGAAAGATTTATATTCAAGCTTCACCAAAACATGGATGCCTAAGATACTTTTACAGAGAATGAGATTCAATACGTACATCTGGAAAGAATATAGAGATGGTTTGTGTTCTTGTCTTCTGTTCAGTATGCAGATTAGCTCAGACGAAACTCAGTTGCAGTAACCACCCTAACCTTTTCCTGATATTCTGTTGGTGTCCAATGGGAGCTGTGCATGCATCTTAGTTCTTCCTTGTATAGAATACCTAAGTCACAGCATTTTACCAATACATTCTTTCAACTCAATGATAATTGCACTGATTACGTCAAGATGATCTGGTGATCGTTTTTTTCAGATTACATTGAAATATAATCAAATCATTCTTATATTTGAGTTTTCAAGTAGAATATGATATCTACTTGAGAAATCATGAAAGGAATTTTAGTAGAGAGAAACCTGGGATTCATTGGCTGAGTAACTCTTCTATCAGATTTTGGCTGAAACTGCCAAGCACTCTTATTTCTTAGAATTATAGACAATGCTTCATTGATCAACTATTGTTCAACTTCAGTTGTCACTCTTATAGTAGGTACAGTTGCATGTATACCATAGAAATCATGCTTTAATTTTTGAATTTTAAAGATTTATTTTAACTATGTGTCAATAGATGGGGTGTGTGCAGATGAGTACAGGTCCTTAAGGAGACCAGACGTTTAGGGTACCCTGGAACTAGAGTTACAAGTGGTTATAAGTGAACCACTGAGGGTGGCTGGGAACTGAACTTGGGTCCTCTATAAGAGCAGTGCACATTCTTAACAGTTGAGTAATCTTTCCAACTTCAGGGACATAGAATTTATCCTTTCCCAGCTAATAGTACAATGCAGCATGCTTTCCTACAATGCTAGAAGGAGGCAGTTCAGCCAGGTGTTCATGAGGATGTCCAGCCAGTACTGTATCCTACAGAGCTTACCTGTATTTTAAGCATTTTTTTTTTTTTTGGTTTTTCAAGACAGGGTTTCTCTTTGTAGCTTTGGAGCCTGTCCTGTAACTTACTCTGTAGACCAGGCTGGCCTCGAACTCACAGAGCTCCACCTGCCTCTGCCTCCTGAATGCTGGAATTAAAGGTGTGTGCCACCACCGCCTGGCTATTTTAAGCATTTTTAACCTAGGATATTTTCAACATACTATAGGTTTCTCATGACAGTCTGTTTTCCTCACTTTCAGCTCTTATAATGGCACATGAATGACCAACAGTGTTGACTCAGCAGTCCTGAACTCTCCACCTTCATCTTTACTATTTCTGTTCATGAGCTCCTCTTTACTACCCAGTCTAATTAGGACATAACCTGGAACTTCCAGATGTGACAAATAAGAGAATTTCCTGCCAAACTGATCTGCCCATATTTGTTCCCCCAAGGTCTCTACTGGAAACCTCTTTCCAAATGTGTTTACAATTCCAATTAACCATCTCTCCACCTCAGTACCAATGAAGCAGAGAATGAACTGATTTATAATTTTATCTCACTTCTCCCAGAATATTGAGGTGGTTTATATGTCTCATGGAGCTGTTTTCCTAACTCTGTATTTCATTGTCGAAGCCTCACTGGCTCAGACTCCCTCCTTTCATGGCTGGAATGATCTCCCCCATTCAGTGACCTACTTATAAACTATAGACAACACAAGTCTGAAAATGTGGGAATGGGAATTAAGATTTCAGGAGAAGTGAAAGGGATTTGTAAACTCAAAAGAGGCAGAAATAACCCAACAGGCTGATCCTTAACAGCTTTGGGTTTATTCTCTTTGAGCTGTAGTTTCATCTTCAGCATGAAGAAATTTTTGATTTGTAGAATTGTTATATGGACCTTTGTCAGTGTAATTGGAGTAAGAGCTGAGCATAGTTCCTAGCATATAGAAATGGGTGTTTTGTTCAAGGTTTTCATCATCACCTCTTTACTACAGAGTCAGAACCTTTGCAGACCCCATATGATGACCCTGACAAGAACTGTTGAATGGCCTTTGAACTTTTGATACTGATTCTCAGTGGAAAATAAGAGCTGGGAAGGTATGTTGTACTGGCATGTTGTACTATAGTAGTTCTTAGAAGCATGTATTCATTTAAAAGGGCAGATAGTAAGCTTGTTCTGCACACAGACTTTGGTACTGGCAGATTTTATTATGCTTGGGGCAAGATTTGTCCCATTAGCCATCTCTTTATTTCCAGAGCAATGAGTATGGTAGTGATTGGTAGAGATTTCATAGTCTGAGGTGAGCTGAGTGGCTAAGTGGTGGTGGGTGGAGTTATGGTGTGTCCTTTCAGCAGAAACAGCTCTCTTCTTTCTTTTATCAGTAGACATTGTTAAATATATCCAGTTGACAACAGGTCACTGTTCTGTGCATATCAGCATACAGGTGGGACAACCAGGGAAGGTTCCTAGCAAGCTTCTTTAAAAGGGAGTGCTTCCCCTCTCCTAACTCATTATTGATTGAGGTCAGTCTGATTTCTAGGTGCTGGAAAGTTGAATTGCAATAGAAGGGAAGTGGACGTGTTTTTATCTAAAGGAAATTCAAGGAAGACCACTATCTACCAACACGTGGGCTGAAAGCAGAAGAGAAAAACGCAGATACAAAAGAAAAACCAAGGAAAGACACAAATGAGTACTAATTTTGGGACTTGTTTGTGTTTTCATGGTGATTTTGGTTGACCAGTCATTTAACTTATGCATGCCCCTTTAGGCAAATAACAACTTGCCTTTATTTTTCCTTTCTTGCTTGAACTATTCTCAGCTTTTTGATTACTGCAACCACAAGAGTTCTTAGCAGTAAACATACTACTCCATGTGTCTGTTGTTATTTTATGTATCTGGAATGTAGTTTATGACAAAAAAAAAATACTGTTTAAATGGGATCCCTCAGATTACTGTAGACTCTTTTTCCCCAAGGCATCATTAGACTATACAGATACATGATAGTCTCAAAATAGATAGAATGTCATATAGGGAAGAAGCATATTTTAGAGTTCAGATTTCTGATTGGGAACAGCAGAAACATTGGTTTCTGATAGATAGGAGCTGGGAAAGGGGAACAGAGGATTGACTAGGCTTAGGACTGAACAAAGATAGGGCTTGGAATAGCCAAAGGAAGCTCAGTAAGGATGATAGATACGTAGTCAAAACTAATGACCAAGGAAAGTAGAGGCGCAGCTGCAGACTTGGTGTCACTCATGCTCTAAGGTTGCTTCTGATTTTTTGCTCTGCAAATATCACAGAAACCATCAAGTAAACTCAGCCATTTCAATGAGAATAGAAATAAAGACATTCCAGGCTATTTGCCAAATGATGTTACTCTGTGTCTACAAGCACTGGGCATTGAGTCCTAAAATGATTATAGATATGATCAACTGCTTTCAGATTGCTAAATTGATGGAGGTTATGGGATAAGCTTAAAATGATGTCTTAGAAATGAAAAAAAAGCCGGGCGGTGGTGGCCCACGCCTTTAATCCCAGCACTCGGGAGGCAGAGCCAGGCAGATCTCTGTGAGTTCAAGACCAGCCTTGTCTCCAAAGCGAGTTCCAGGAAAGGCGCAAAGCTACATAGAGAAACCCTGTCTTGAAAAACCAAAAAAAAAAAAAAAAAAAAAAAAAAAAAAAAAAAAAAAAAAAAAAAAAAGAAATGAAAAAAAATTCTGGGAGAGTTTGGAAAGGGTCACTGAAAAGTTGCTTTTTGGTGAAACCAAATGAAGCAGAAGGAAGTTTGGACCCATGATCACTCTTATGATTTCCAGGTATTACAAGGGGAAGGTGAGGGAGAGATCATTTTCTGTGTATAAATGGGCATGCATGTACATGTGGTGTGTGTGTTCAAGCATGTTCATTTTATTATCCTCCAAGCATACCTTCAGCTACTTCATAGCCCTATTGTTCTCTCTGCATCAGAGATATCCCCACTGCTGTCCTTCCACCTAGACTGTGGCTCACGTTTGCAACATCAGTAAATATCTAGTACAGAAAAGATAAAAACGAATTATTGTCCAGAACTTATGTAAGTGGGAGATAGAAGCAGAATAAATTTTAGGTATATGTGTACATATCAATGGGTGTGCATGATATTAATTACTGTCTGATTTTAACTCTTAATTATAACATTGGGAAAACCAATGACCTAATTCTTTACCTCCTCCAATCTTCAGAGAACTTAGTTCTGGCCTGACATATAGAGTAAGGTTTCAGCACGTACTTCATGGGTTGAGTAATCTGTTGAGAATTTACATGTTCATTTAAAAGGAGCCTCTCCACCCACTTTGGAATTTGGGTAGAATTTGTGGTACTGTTTGTATATGTTTCCTATCTACCATGGTTTCAGAGAATTCAGCAAGAAAAACAACAGGCAGGTCTAACTTCTGATGCTAACCCCTTGAGTGTACAGGATATAGAGTGTGAAAGATGTGAGCCTCTCTGTAGGGAGGTGTAGTGGAATTTTTGAAACTAATGTGCTCCCAATTTCTGAGCTTATTGGCCTGACTCAAGATAGAAAATATTTACAGTAACACAAGTATCCCTATGGGTCTTCTAAGTATTACAGAAAGTTATCAATTTCTCAGTAATGACCCAGTGTCCTCTTTTAACAAGAAGCAGAAAGGCAAGCTTGCCTGAGGGACTTGATTTAATGGTGTATAACCATTGATTGAAGCCACATAGGAGTTTAAACATATATTGCAGTGCAAGAACCTCCTATGGGTTTAGTAGATATTAATCTTCTCATTAGAGCAAAGTCAAGAAATCATTGCACTTCGTTTACCTTAGTAGCTTCAGCTGAGTTGACTTCTTGACTTGGTATCCAGAAACTAGAATATTCTTTTTTTGAATCACAGACCATCGATCTGAAAAGACTTCAATCTGAAATGACTTCACAGGTTGTTTAGTCCAACCAATTTAATATTTTAATCATAAGCAAATAGATGCAGAGAAAGGCAAAGTGATTTGCAAAGGTCTCACGTCAGGCAGCTTTCTTGATTCAGAAGTGTTTTGTTATGAACTTGGTGAAAGGAGAATAGGAGGAGAGTTTATTAGTTATTCTTCTTATTGCTGAGACTTATTACCCGACAAGGAACTTAAGGGAGGAAGGGCTTGTTATGGCTCACAGTTAGAGGGTACACAATCAGTCATGCTGACGGGAAGCAGGAAACTGCTGGACACATTGCATATGCAGTCAGGCAATAGCCAGTGAATGGGAAATATGGTTAGACTCTAAAACTTTAGGCTCCCTCTCATTGACCCACTTCTTTCATCATAGCTCCACTTCTGGAATTTTCCAAAGGCTTCCCAAACAAGTACAACCAACTGGGCCCAAGTATTCAAACAAATGAAACTACAGGGGACATTTTACACCCAAACACAAGCCGAATATGTGTTCTTGAGAATTTCGGCAGTATAGCCAAATAGTTGCACAAGAGAAATCTTGTTGTTCTGTCAAGAAAATGGGGTGATGAGCAATGTCATCTTCTTCATAATAGGGTTCTAATAAGTCCTAGGCGATATTTTAAAAAACTTTAAACTTAGCATTTAATCTACAGTATATAGCAGTAATTCCTGTTGTTTGTGATCTGCATCAGTACTGTGACTTTCTCAACCTCGCTAATGCTGTGACACTTTCATATGGTTCCTCATGTTGTGGTGACGCCCCCAACCATAAAATGATCTTCATTACTGCTTCATAACTGTAATTTTTCCTACTGTTATGAATTGTAATATAAATATATGTTTTCATTTGGTCTTAGGTGACCACTGGAAAGAGTCATTTAACCCTCCTCAAAGGGGTTGCAACCCCCATGTTGAGAACCTCCCTTTTATTGCCTCCTTCCAGGATTTGTTCCTGAGAACTCTGGGTTTCCTTTTGAACCATCAAAGATGCAACATAGAGCGACCTACTGTCAGAGCATCTCTAACACATTTCCTTTCCATGAAATCACATTACTTTTTTTCAGTTATGAGGACAAAATAAGAAAATGAGAGAAGAAGAAAATTCAGCTTTAAAGTTCTGCCTTTACTGGCAGAACTAAACAGCCATTATCATATCTATCAAATTCACATAGCTGTTTCTCTTCCACTTAACAAACATCTCTTAAGGATAACTTTTGGGGAAAAAGAAAAAGAAAAAGAAAGAGAAAAAAAACCAGCAGGTAGAAGATTTAGGACACAAATGAAAGGTCTTTGTTCTTTTGATCACAAGTTGCCATTTTCCTGGGGGTGGCAGGCAGGCTCCCAAGTCACACATCTTTACAGAAATCCTTTGGCCAAAGATTATTGTGAGTGGGGAAGTTCTGCATAGAACACCTGCAAGAGAGGCCAAGATCTTTCTCTGCAGCACCTGCTGATTGAAACACCTGTGGTGTCCTTGAGGATCATGTTCATAAGTCCACAGTGTGGCTTTCCCTGCCTGTCCTTGAGGAAAAGTGTCACACAGCTGTTGGAGGATGAGGGTAATGGTTTATGACTTTCACACCTGAAGTTCTATCACACGCGAGTTCCCTGGAGATGGTGATCATACAGAACAAATATTGCTTAGCTAGTGATAATGTCATGCTGCCATGCTGAGTTACACGGCTTGCCTCGTACCTGCAGCTGAAAAAAAAAAATCTCCTGGCTGATTAATCCCAGTGCCATGTAAATAGAGCCTGTGTCAAGCAGATCATAAAAACGGATGCTCCAATGGGGACATTAGGAAGGAAGAGAGTCACCATTCCCCTCACTCATCCCCCAGTCAGTCCCTGACAGCCTCATTATCCAGGTGAAGGAAGGTACATCACTCAGCAGGATTCTGGAAGGCTTCCCATACTTTCCTTCCCACCCATGCCCCAGCCCTGTTCAAGCCGTGAACATCTTCCAAATTGTGTCACTGGGCTTCCTTTTTCCATTCATGCCTTCAGGAAGTGGTTATAGCACAATACTAATATGAGAACCCATAGTTGAACACCTTAATTATCAACTAGATAAATTGAGGCATGATTTATTAATATTGTCAAGGAACTCAGGAGAGAATCTAAGAAATGATCTGGTTGACTTATAGAAATTTAATTGCATGCAAAAGCCAGATTTGAAGTTTGCTGACACTCAGTTCTTTAATTGGATTTTACCCAGAGACACAAAAGTGCATGTCAGTTATCTCATAAGCATGGTAATTAATTGCACTGCCTGTTTGAAGGGTCCTAGTGCAGCTTCACCTCACACTTGGCTTGGCCTCCTGTCATCACATTTGCTCACCTCCTTTTGTTGTCAGGGTTCTTTTGTTCTTTCCCCTTCTCCACACCTGTCACTCCCTCTATTCTTTGTCTCTCTACTCCCCCCTGCCTCTCTCCCCTCTGTCCTCTCCCTCTTTCATCCCATCCAATCCCATCTTTACTCTCCCCTCCACTTCCTTCCCTCTCTTTATGCTGCTTCTCCGACATGATTGACCAAGGCATCCCTTCAATATTCATCTATTGCTTTCTCTCACGAACTTTTGTTCTTGCTTCAGAAATTGAGATGAGTAACATTTTTTTTGTCCATCTTATAGTACTTCGACTTCAGTAACTTCCTAGCGTTGAACTGAATTTTGTTTTGCAAAATGTAGAGATCTAGAGTCATGTCTTCCTTCTCACGATGCCTGAGATTTCCTCTTTGTGTGGGTTGTCTCTTTCTTTTAGCAGATGGTGATTTTTCAGGTTGACAACCATGGGGTCCTGATGCCGGAGAGAGACGCACTTTGAGAGGGATGTTATGACTCTCAAGACTGACATTCACTTGACCTTCTTCAGGCATTCCAGGGCTTATCTCTTCGGGCCAGGATTATTTCAGCATCCCTTCCCTGGTCCTTCCACTTGTAAACTCTCTTGCTGACTGCTGTTGTCACAGGTGCCTTCCCAAAGGGCTGTTTTATCACATCAAAGACTGGGTGGATTTCTCCTGCCTGTGGAGTTAAGTTCTTCCTCTGTAGACTGACATCTGGGGCCCTCCAGAAATTAACCTTCGCCTGACTACCTGACTTTGTCTTCCTGAAACTGCTACAGTCTTTAGATTCCACATTTAGTACCCTTTCCATTCAGAAATTGACCATTTCACTAATACTCCGTTTTCAGCTGATTTAGTTTTGAGCTGTGTGCCTTGTGTAGCCAGGAGTCTTCGTTTTCTCTATATCCAAATGCACTGAACACTATAAACTTAATGCCACTTTTTTTTTTTTAACCTCAGTGTCCTAAATAGCTTCTGACACATTATTTCAGGCTTACACAGTAATTTTGGCCATCTGACTCATGACAGGGGGACTCCCTTGATAGTGCCTGAGGTTAGAAGTTTTCCCCGGGGCTTCTTAATCCTTCAATAACTATTTAAACCCAGCTTGCTCTTTCTTAGCTCTGATCTTTTCTTTGCTATAACATTAATTCTAAATTTCTAGTTTGTAGCCTTATTTTCTTCACGGGGGGGGGGGGGGGTTTATAAAATTCATCTTTGCAGACCATTCCCCATTTTTTTTGTTTTGTGTTTGTGCTTTATCTTTCAGTAACTTATCTGGAAAACCATATATGTAAATGAACTTATTGCTTTATAGAAGGATTTGGCTGTGTCCTTCTCACATAATGCCTAAAAAAGTTATGTGACATGTTGTTGGTAGAGCACAATGCTATATTAGGAAATGTTGTGGTTCTAAATTCCCTCCTGCTAAGAGGACTTTCATTGCTATGTTGGGTGTAGATCTCTACTGATTCTCCCCCAAACACAATATACTTCTCTTTTACCTGTACAAGTCAGTGCAGACCCACTTAGTCAGAAATTGTATTTTTAGATGTGGTAAATGTCTTGTAGCTATTTTTAAGTGATTATTATCTTTTAAAGATGCACTCTGTGAAAAATTACCATTTACATGACTGAGCCTATGTTTACTTTAAAATAAGTTTTAAGCTCCCATGTGAGTGCTGGGAAATGAACCTGGTTCCTCTGCAAGAGCAGCAAGTGCTCTCAATCACAGAGACATCTCCATAGCTCCCTTATTGCTTTGAAAACTTTAAACTTTTAATCAACCTTTTTCATTTGTAAATGCTTGGAGTTTCCATAAGTGACCATGGCTTCTTTCTTCCTTCTTAACAAATACAGTCTCCATGGCCTTTCTCAAAACTTTCCTTCCATTCCTAGCCAGATTGCTTGTGGAATTGTTTTTCCTTTTATCACTGCTGTTGTTTCAAGCTTCACTAGAGTCCCTGATCTTTACTACATATTGATATATTAACAGTAGACTGGCTTGAATTGGTAGTTTCAGTTTATTCATTTTGTTTCTGAGACTACAACAATTCTCATGTCATAAGCTACATCTCATGTTTTTTATATGCTTATCTATGGTGGCACATGTTTATGGGTTTAGATTTGATTCGTGAAAAAATAAGGGTAGATATGTCCCAAATTTTGTTGCTAAAATAGAATATGACCAATTTAAACTTGGAGGTTGTTTGAGGACAGAAGATGACAGGAAATGTAAGAAAACTTCTTGTTAAGATGAGCAGAAGGTACTTGGCCATTTCAGTTTGATGTAGGTATATCAAAATTTCTGGGAACCGCTATGTGAGGAGAAATAAGCAGTGTAAGGGGAATTGAGACACCTGAGGGTGAGGTCCTTCTTCAGGATAATGAATGATGTCTTCTGAAGCTGATGGCAAAGCTTAATAGATGGTGCTGTCATTACCTACCAGGCCCTGGACTCAGCCCCATGCGTGGGTTATCCAGTAAAACTCTCACAGCAGCACTCAGACAGTTATGATGACTTTCTTTCTTCTGAATGCATACCTCACTGTAGATTTGTCCAGGCAAAATTAACCTCTCCAATATGTGTCCCAGTAGGATCCAGATGTAGCTCTCCCATTCTGTATCCCAAGCCTTTCATTACTTGGGTCTCGGTAGTAACACTTGACTAGTGTATGGTCCACTGTATTAAAAGAATGGCAAACTGAATTAAATAGCTTCCATATTCTCTGAATATGAGTTGGACCCAGAAATCTTCATTTTGGTTTATTCAAGTGGATATGATACAATTAAATATGAGACATGGCTTTGTTGTTCTTACAATTTAATTTGCCATGTGTTCCTATAGTCCTCTGATACCCTGTTAGCAAAGCAAACGTGATGCTGAGCTATTTAATTAACAAGGTCTAACTTTCACTACTCCAGGTATATTAATTTTCTTCCTGCCATAGTGATAAAATACCGGAACCAAAAGCAACTTAAGTGGTAAAGTGTTTATTTTGGGTTATGGTTCCAGAGTCCATCATAGCAGGGGTGGTGTGGCACGACAGGAGGAACAGAGAGCAGAGATACCACATTTCAGTCACACACACACACACACACACACACACACACACACACACACACACACAACAAAAACAAAAACAGGGAAAAGGACCAAAAAGTGGAATAAGGCAGTGAGCTCTAAAATGCTACACTCAGTGATATAATTTCTTCAGGAAGACTCTACCTCCTAAAGGTGTGGTAACCTCCCAAACAGTGCCACCAAAAGAAGAGCAAGTGTTCAAGTGCCGGAACACGTGGAGCCTATTTTCTCATCTGAAATACCACATTAGGCAAGTTAAGTAACCCAGTCTGCTATTTGCCATCTAATTCCCTGAAGCTATGAGACCTGTATGTTAAATAGGTGATCTGTGAACTCACTGGGTGGGGAATGACTTTCATGGAAGGATACTACCCTTAAGGAACTCCAGAAGCTCTGCACCTGTGACCTGAAGCCTAGGGGACTGTGATGAATCCAAATCCCAACTTCTTCTTCAAGTTAGCATTTGGGAATGCTGGTGATTCACCTCTCACTTGTCCTTCACAGCCACAGCTGGGACTCAGGCATGGTATATTCTAAAGTCCTGGCCACCCCTTGATCCAGACGATGGAAGAAAGAGTATCATCATTTGTAGTGTTATTCATGAAAACTCTTCAGTGAGAGAACTGAAACGTTCTTAAAACAGAGTAGACAAAACCCACCTGCTTTGTAGTCTAAAAGGATCTGCTCCTTCCCTTCTGTTTTGTTTGTTTGTTTGTTTGTTTCTCCTTCAAGAAAACAGAGACAGAGATATCAAAAGTTCCTGCACCTTCAAGTGATAATTGGACAAATATTGGAGATCAGTCAGTATTATTTCCATAAATTGGTCTGGCAGAACTGTTGCCCTTCTTTCTCATGAAAATGCCACTCGTTTAAATAACTACATCTCATGAAAAGTCTTCTCATAAAACATTTTTAAAAAAATTATTTCTGGATCACATAAAATTCATTATTTTTTTTTCTTAAGCCAAAGGGAAAAGTGGTTAATATGGATCCTGAGGAAGCCGTGTAAATAACTTCATGAGGCTAACAAAAGAGTTTGAAATTTCATGCCTAAAATACTTTTTTAACTTTTAGGTAAGATACTACCTCACTTGATCGATTATCTATCACAAGGTTGATGGGGGAAAATTGGGTGTCAAGACTAAACCTACCTCTCTGACAGTTTCGCTTTCAACCAATTTTTTTTAGATAAAAAAGATTACAAAGAAAAATGAAATTTCTAAACTCCAACATCTTTGCAGAGGAATTGTGCTTAAAAAAATTACCTTTAAATCCACAGAGTTCTCCTGCAGAGGGTGCGTTCTGTAGCACCATGGGGCTACACAGAAAATTTACATTTATATCTTCTTCCAAAACACAAGGCTGTTGGTTCATGGTGTATAATCTCTGAGCACATAAAGGGCACTCTTTCCTCCCCCATGCTCCATAAAACACACACGTACATACAAACATCCCTCAGCATTAATTTATAATCCAATCCTGAGAGCCTTAAGCATGCCCTCTATATCTGTTTCCTTATTTCACTTCCCTGTATATATTTCCTCTATATATACTGGTATAATTTTAATCAATGTTTTCTATGCAAAGTATCTGTCACAAAATGGGCACTCAATAAATACTAAAATTGCCTATTTTTCACTTTTAATGAATTTGTGTAGAGATAGTTAAATTGGGAAAACTTCATTTGAGAATTTGTTGTTGTAGGGGGAATGTATATATGGAAGTTTAGGAATTGCTGTGATATGATGTCTAAAATTCTTTAAAGTGGCTTTTCTAGTGAAATTGTTCATACCCTCCAAATACATAGAAAAGTCTGCCCTTGACATGGGGGAAAGGTTATAACTGAAAGAGAAACAAGACACAAAAATTTAGTGCAATTTTCAAACAGTCTGATGGTTTAGGTTCAAAGCATACATCCTAAAAGAGAATTACCTTGAAGTACATTGTGAGGAATTTTTTGTTTTTGTTTTTTTTTTTTGGTTTTTCGAGACAGGGTTTCTCTGTGTAGCTTTGCGCCTTTCCTGGAACTCACTTGGTAGACCAGGCTGGCCTCGAACTCACAGAGATCCTCCTGGCTCTGCCTCCCGAGTGCTGGGATTAAAGGCGTGCGCCACCACCGCCCGGCGAGGAATTTTTGATTTGATAAGTGTTGATATATTATGTTAATAAAAAAGCATCCAGGTATGTTAAGCAGTTTTCTTCATTGAAGGATATCACTGTTTCTTTTTCTATTTTCTTTCTTTCTTTTTTAAATATGCTAACAGCTATTCTATAGCAACAGAAGTTAAATTTCCAAAGCATATGCTGTCCAGACATCCCCCTCCCAGCTTCTAAAAGGATCTCAAAAAATAGATATTCCAGAAAACACTTTCAAGTATCACTTTGGAACAAAATTCTATGGGCCAAAGCATCTTGAGATTATTCTGATTCAGTACTACAGTCCATTTACTACATGCAAGTCTAAAGAAAGTAGTGCTGCTTTTTTTTTTTCCAAAGCCCATTAGTACAGTTCTGAGAGAGACTGTACATTTAGTTAGCATAAAAGGTAAAGGCTTTTGTCCTAGGCCTGTCTTATTTCCTCCATTCTGTCTGAGTCAAGTAACTTGGATAGTTTGAAGTAAAAGTCCTTGTCCCTAATTGACTTCAATTCATTGGTCATTACCATAAGGGACCTGAGATGCCTTTGCCTAGGAAGAGGCAGCAGGATATCCTTGGCTCACTGAATTTTAGGTCAATATCTCCAATGATCTGATTACTTTTAAAGAGCCTTCTCAGATTTTCTGTAGTTTAGTGATTGTTCCTTTCTGGGAACCCCAGAATACTTGCTTTGTTGGCGACTCTCATTCTGGCCTTTGCTTCTCTTGTCTGCCCAACAGACTCTTGTACTGGAGCTGTCTCCCTAAGCATACTGAAAGTTCCCATAAGAGTAGAGATAGACATGACGCAGAGGACTCAGCATAGTACCACACACAGTGCACATCTGACAGATAGCTGCTGTTGGCATGGAAAGCTCAGCCCATCTACACTTGCCTTTGATATTTGCAAAGTTCCTGAAACACATTTGATAGAACAATACTCTCTGGCTGGGCAGTTTGTTAGAGCCTTCCAGGGTGCTCTGCTAAAGGGACATGCAGAAACTCATGGGAAGGGGAATAAATGGCTCCCTCCTTTCCTTCCTTCCCCCCTGAACTGAGTGAGGATTTAGTCAAGTGCTCTATAGTGTGTGTGTGTGTGTGTGTGTGTGTGTGTGTGTGTGTGTGTGTATTTTA
The DNA here is from genome assembly GCF_949786415.1 of Peromyscus eremicus. Lineage (NCBI taxonomy): Eukaryota > Metazoa > Chordata > Mammalia > Rodentia > Cricetidae > Peromyscus > Peromyscus eremicus. Next base: position 11,523,989 of record NC_081416.1, read on the forward strand.
ATCTTAGAAATAATATTCATTAATCCCCAGCTCTTATTGATATCATAACTATTCTGTTAATAAAATGAATGGCGAGGAAGAGATTTTGGGGGAAGAACGGGGCTGACAGGATTGGTAGTGAGACAGGAGAGGATGTGTGTGGGGGAGAATAATCAGAATATATTACATACATGCTTGAAATTGTTAAAAAAAAGAATTTAATTTTATAAGGACCAAAAAGAAATGAATGTTGTGGGCAGTGATGAGACAAAGAACATATGTTCCCATGAAAAGGGAACAGTTAGTATTCAATTTTATTTCATTGTTGCTATCAGGAACTGCTACCAAAGATTGCAAGATCTTAAATATTAGAAGGTAAACAATATGTATATATGATGACAAATATTCTTATTTTTTATAAAGCGTTTACTTTAAAAGTACAGGCCATGAATAATGCCCACAGCTAATACTGGAAGTACACATCTGTAATTTACTTGACTTCATCGTCATGTGATATTTGGGACAATTATCTTCAGTTAGTAATTGAAGCTGCCATGTGAAATGGACTGAGATTTCCTTCATGGCTGAGATGCCTATCACAAAAGTCAGACTACTGAGTGAAAAGCATGGAAATTCATTTAATATCTGTTTCATGAGGGAACATTCAGAAATGAAGAAACAGGAAACCTGAAATGCTGCTTGCCTAGGCATGATGACGATCGATAGTTACAGAGAAGGAGAGTTAGATTAACTAGATAAATGGAGGTATAGTCTGACAGTAATAATTGAAGAGGGTAATGAGCAAGGCCTGTTTTCTAGATTCTTCTCTGTACCCATAACTTCAGAGATAAATGCATTCATGATTTTTGCCGTATGTTTGCATGTCTAACTGAGGATCTTGTGATGAACTCCAGATAAAAGTCTGCAGATTTCTTTATGTAGCTTTTCATAGAAGAGTGACAGAAGATCAGAAAGTGAGCACCCCACTTCTGGTGTTTCCTCGGGTGCTAAGCTCCCTGCCATATTATGGGATAGAATATCAACAACCTATTGCTATTTTTGTTTTCACAGATGATCTTCTAACTCCAACTCAATATATTGATTTTGCCTATTTTATTCAAGTAAAATATTACGTATAAAATTATTTTCTGTCTTTGTATTTGCCCAGAATTGCAATTCTGAGATTTATTCACATTGATTATTCCTTGTAACAGAATTAGGCTCATTTCATGGCTTTGTAATTTTCTTTCATGCAAATATTCCACAGTTCATTTATCAGTTTTTCTATTTACTGTTATATGAAATGTTACAGGTGATGCTGACCCTGGCATTCCTGTACATATACTCTAGGACATTTTTACTACACACATAAAAGTGGAATTCATGGTTTATAAGGGATGTTTCCTTTTGCTCAATACTGCCTCTTTGTCAGTGTTGTCATCGTCGTTGTCATTGTTGTCTTCCTTTTCCTCCTCCTCTTCCTCCCTTTCTTCCTCCTCCTCCTCTTCTTCCTTGATTGGGATTTATTGTGTCTCTCTGGCTATCCTGGAACTTGCTTCATAGTTAAAGATGGCCTTGTAATCTCCGAGATCCACCTGCTTGCTGGTATTAAAGTCATATTTTTTTTTAGACTAAAATATAATTACATTATTTCTCTGCTGTGGGATGTCTTTCTGTATGCTGTGAATATGTGTTGCTCCCACTGGCTAGTAAATAAAGCTGCATTGGCCTATGGCAGGGCAGGATGGAGCCAGGCGGGAAAATCCAAGAGAGATAGTGAGAGGAGAAAGGAGAGTAGGGGGAGCCAACCCACTGTCCAAGGAGCAATATGTAATGGGATGCAGATAAAGCCACAGAACAAACGCTAATACATAGATTAATACTTATGGGTTGAGTTAAGTTATAGAGCTAGCTAGTAAGAAGCCTGAGCCATAGACCATATAATTTACAATTAATATTAAGCCTCTGAATGATTATTTTATAAGCACCTGTGGGGCTGAGGGGACCATGAGGCTGAGCGAGACCAGAGAAACATGAGACCCTGGGGCTGGGTGGGACAGGAGAAACTTTCCTCTACATTTCTCCCTCATTTTCTTTCCTAGAAAGTCTTATATATATAGGCAAATAGACATACATACATATAGGCAGACAGACAAATAGATATGGCAGCTTGGCACCTAAGGAAACACCATAAGTAGGGTGTTCACTTTCTGATCTTCTGCCACTCTTCTCTGAAAACCCACATAAAAGAATCTGCAGACATTTCTCTGGAGTTCATCATAAGATCTTCAGTGAGACATGCAAACATATGGCAAAAATCATGAATGCACTTAATCTCTGAAGTTGTGGGTACAAAGAAGAATCTAGAAAACAAGTCTTGCTCAGTACCCCCTTCAATTATTACTGTCAGACTATACCTCCATTTATCCAGTTTATCCAACCCTCCTCCAATATAATATAATATAATATAATATAATATAATATAATATAATATAATATAAATACATATTATGTATCCCAAATACATAAATACAACTTGCTTAGTCTATATAAAGCTACCCGAATATGCGTATTTTCAGAATTGATCATTTGTTATTAGATAACCAATTGTATTACTTTCCCTTTGGGAAGACTATTTCTCCCATTCTCACTGTTACTTAGATACTTGTAATTCTTTGTCTAGGGCTGAGGCTTCTTGAGCATTCCCCCTTCCACATTAGCATGTCTATTGATCTAATCCTTGTTGAGGCCATATTTAGGCAGCCATGTTGATGAGACTTTATGAGCGTAGCTTCTGACACTTTTAGGTGAGATAAGCTCCTTGTTCATCTGGCTCTTACAGACTTTCTTCTTTTTCTGAAATGACCCCTAAGTGTTAGGTGCAGGAATTTTGTTGTACATGTTTCAGTTACAACTGAGCTCTACAACTCCGTGTTTTATTTGGTTGTGGTTTTTGTTATGGTCTCCTGTAGGGAAACTTTCTCTGTACTGCCAACTAACTCTCAAATAACAACATGGAGACTTCTTATTAATTATGAAAGCTTGGCCTTAACTTAGGTTTGTTTCTAACTAGTTCTTATAACTTAAATTAACCCATTTCGATTAATCTACATGCTGCCACTTGGCTCATGACATTTACCTCTCCTCCTGCATGTCCTGCTACCTCTACATCTGCCTAGTGACTCCCCTCCCCTTTCTCTTCCCGGAGATCTATCTGTCTGGATGTCCCGCCTTTATCTCCTGCCTAGCTATGAGCCATTTAGCTTTTATTAAATCATACAGGATCCAGGCACCATGTGTATTTCCCATTCTTATATGGCTTATTTTTTAATTATTACTTTACTCTTTCTTCATCTTATTATTTTTAAACTATTTTTTTGACTGTCGATACCCATTTTCGTTTTTTTTTTTTTTCCTTCAGCATTTAAGCACATTTTTAAGCATTCTGTACCTATTTAGAGGTTTTGTTTTGTTTTTTGTTTTTGGGTATTTTTTTTTTTTTTTGGCCTGGACCTGGCTTTACTAAGTGCTCATCATGTTCTCTGAATGCTTGAGCCAAAGCTTAAACTGCTAGGTGATGGCTAGTGCCTCCTTTGCTTGACTCTGGCAGCTGCCTCCACATCCCTCCATTCCCTGAGAGCCTAGCCTCATGCTGGCAGATACTGGCAGGAGCCATGTATCACCCCAGCTCTGGGAAGTTACTGAGCTTTTCCAGAGTCCCCCTGTGTAGCATGAATCTTAAAAGGTCTTATTAATAAAATCAAACCTGGAGCCAGGTATTGGGGTGAACACTGGAAGATCAGAGAGACAGAACAGGCCACAGCTATCTCACCTCAGCTGGTCCTGTTTCCTCAAACTGGAAGCCTCTGAGTCCTCATTCAGAATGAATCTCTGCTGAACTGCTGCTAAAAGCCTAAAAGCTTAACCAGCTCTAGTTCCTGGTTTTCACACCTTATATACCTTTCTGCGGTCACTTCCTGGGATTAAAGGAGTGAGTCACCATGTCTGACTGTTTCCAGTGTGGCTTTGAACTCAACAGAGATCTGGATGGATCTCTGCCTCCCAAGTAATTGGATTAAAGAACTTGTGGGCCACCATTTTCTGGCCTCTATGTCTATCCAATGGCTTTTCTGTCCTCTGACCCCAGATAAGTTTATTAGGATGCACAATATATTGGGGGACACAATGTATCATCACACTCCTGTCTTCTTCCCAGAAATCTCTCTGCCCAGAAGTCCCACCTATATCTCCTGCCTAGCTATTGGCTGCTTAAGTAACATATCTTTACACAATGTAATCAAATATCTCACAACAGCCTTCCTTCTTCTTTTGCAAAGAAAAGTTTCCTTGCTGAGGGGTGAGAGCTGCACATATTTGTGGCCATAAGGACAGAAATTTAGAATGCAATGAGGGATTATGCTTGTTTAGTAAAATGTAGTTGTGGGTTTTCCTCAAAGATTTATGATTTCCTCAAAGATCTGTGATTTTCCTCTAAGATCTATGATTTCACTAGCCCTATGTGTTTGAATACTCCTTTCAAGGCAGTTGAGCCAACCAACTCAGGGATAGAGAATACCAGTGATTCCACATGTCATCCAAATGGTATTTTTATGTATTTCTATTTTTTATTTTGTATTTGATTGGTATAAACATTTTACTACGGATTTCACTGGTATTTCCTTAAAGAATATGATATTAAAATGTATCAATTACCCATTTAGTTTTTTCTGTTACCATACTCCTTTCTTTCTTTTCCCATTCATCTTTTCTTTCAATTGAGAAATTATTCCTTAGTGGCCTTTGAGATAGTCTTTTTATGTAGTATTGGATGACATTGAACTCATGGCCATCTTCCTGCCTCAGTCCCCAAGTGCCATGACTTCCCAAAGCATTCTTTATGTCTTTGAATTTGAGTACTCTATCAGTTATATATATTACAGTTATTGCCTCCATTTGATGTTATAAGGCTTGACAAAATCAATTTACTTCTTTTCCTTCATGCTTAGTTCTATTTGTGTGCCATTTAAAAATATTCGTCTCCAAGGTCACAGTCATGCTGTCTTATAGAAAAAATTTTTATTGTTTTTCACATTTAGATCTACAATCATGTAAAATTGATTTTTGTGTATAGTGTAAGTTAATGGTGAGGATTCATTTTTCCCTATGGATATCTCTAGTTGATTCAGTGCCTTTTTTTTTTTTGAAAAGGCATTATTTATCGACTATTCTGTTGCACACACTTTTTCCCCTGTAAATCATAAATTTATGTCTGGTGAACCTTCTTCTGGATTGTCTGTTAGTTTATTCTTTCATGTCTGCTTTTGTATCCTTTCATGCTGTCATAGCCATTAGTTTTACAAGATATCAGTTTCATAATGGGTAGTACAATTTATTTAAACTTTATGTATGATTCTTTTAGATTTTTTTTAGATTCTTAGAAAGATATTTTTCATATTAATTTATATTTGGTGCTACTATTATTTTTTGACATGTATGTTTTATAGTTTTCAGATGCTTTTTTTGGTTTGAGAACATAGTTCAGTGGTAAAATGTTTGTACAGCATGTGCAAGGAACTGGCTAAATCCATAACATCACACATGAACACACATACACACACACACACACACACTCCTACACTATAAATAAACATTTATAAGTATTATACCTTGAATCAGAAATTATAGAAATTAAATCTTTACTTTTTTTTGCTATATAAATTCTTTTTTTTTTTACTCTCAACTCAGGAAAATAGTTTCAATTAAATTATCACAGCTACTCTTTGCAAAACATCTTTCTTTATTCGTTAAAACCATGCCTCATTTGGATAGCTAAGAATCCATTAACTTTATGTTACTGTATTATTTTTAGATGCTTTTAGGAAATTTTGTCTAAATATTGTTTTCAAACATAACACATCTATTCACTGTCTATGATTTCAGGATTGACTCTTTGTCCTCGGCTTCAAGTGCTGTTCCCCCAAATACTGGCATTACTAAATCTCCACCTTGTCAGTAGCTTGATCAAATAGTACCTTCTCAATTAAACCTTTGGAGGTAACTTCAAACTTCATTGTCTTGCTCTACTTTGGGGTGTATAATCGCATTTTCCTGCTCTGCTTTGGAGTATGTAATCACAAACTGTACATACACACACACACTCCCACACACCCATACATACATATATATGTATACATGTATATATGTATACACACACACACACACACACACATATATATATACATATGTATGTGTATGTATTTATATATGTATAGTGTTCTTCGGTGACAGAGGTCTTTGTGATCAATATATTTTCACTGAAGGACAGTTCTTTGCATATGGTGGATGTTCAACAAATATTTGTAGATTGGATTTAGTTGTGGCAAGATTCCCTTCATGGAATCACAAGATTGAGCACAGTCCACTTCTGCATGTGTTCTTAGACACACGGGACATATTTTATTGAAAGGGTTTGAATGTTCTGTAGGAATCAGTTGATAGGCATAGGGGACTATGGAACCTTGTAGAAAGAACTAATCCTCTTCTTAAGTACGAGACCATGATTCAATTATTTATTGTCCTATTGCCTGCAGCGGAAGGTGATTCTGGTAGCATTTTGATGCTGACTACTATTTCTGTCAGGATTCATATGGACATGCTTCTGTAAGAGATGAATACAGATTAAATCTACATGTGCCTTACTTACAAAATTATATATCATAAGTATGTGTGTGGTTAAAAATAGTGATCCTCAGTTTTAGTTGTGTATTAGAATCGTTTGGTGCAGCCTATGAAATATACACCGAAGAGAATAACCCGAAATATATTTGCTTTTTTTATACAGGGCAATAATCATCTGCATTTCTCTCAAGTTCCAAGGGCACACAGGCATTACTCTTCCTGAACCACACTAAGATCAATGCTGTAAAATAACTCAAAGCATGGGAGTTATGCTTCAGTGTTCCTTTGGATGTAACCTCTAGGAGGCAAGAAAAAATTTGCATTTTCTCCTTATTTTCCCACTTTGGTACAGAAAACATAACACAAGTTGATACTTTTAAATGTTCTATGAGTTTGGAGGCATCCACAGAAATGAACAGTGATGCCCTTAAGAGGTGCAGTGCTCTGTAGCTCTAAGCAAAGGGCATAGAAGGGAGGAAGTGTCTCCTTAACCTCCTTTATTCTACCATAATTTATACATTCATATCTTCTCCCTCCCGTCTCTCCCTGCCCTCCTCTGTTCTCTCTTCCCTCTCCTTCCTCTCCCCTCCATTCTTCTCACTGACAGTAATAAGGTGAGTAGTTTGGCTATCTTCTTTGCTCTTTCTGAATATCCTAATGTCATGAGTGAACAGAAGCGAGAGTCCTGGTTAATTCACACAGGTTATTTGTTTTTACACACCTTTCCCTCCAACAAACATGTTGGAAACAAATCTTCAGCAAGCTGGACCTGCATCTTTGAAGCATGAGGCATTCAGACTCACTGGCAGGAGGCTTGGAGGGAATTTATAGTGTCATTGTGCTGCCAAAGTTTTATTTAATCCTGTTTTCAATGATTGGCCAGAGGTATCCTGTAAGTTGAGGTGGCTCTGCATGCTAATAAATATCCCAAAGGAGCTCTTAAGATTTCACCTAAGCTTAATTACAATGTGTAAATATGAAGACAGCCCCGTTATTGATGTTAATCATACTGCTAATGCAGGAGGGGAAAGGCTAGCAATAAAATAAAATTTGGTCAAGGAATGGCCTATTAGCCTATCCAAAGTGAAAGAGTCTCCTGCTGGCTACACATGATTCCAGATTACCTCAGATCTAATTACTGTCTTCTTCTTGCCACATTCCATCCCAGTGCTCTGTGATGTTCTGGGCCAGGTTTGAAACATTTTCATGCCATTTATTTTCAATTCTATAAGGTATCTTATGAATTTCAAAGAGGCCTTGGCTTAGATGAAGTGTGATCTAAGTTACTCAATATTTTTTAGTGACTACGTTGCTTGTAATCCATCCTTCAAACATACTTTGGGTAGATAAGCTGTAGTTCTGTGCAGAAAGCATGTTGGAACCTGCAGGGCAATACTTCGTTTTTTTATTTTTTATTTTTTATTTTTTTTTTTGAGACAGCGTTTCTCTGTATTGTTGTCCTGGAACTTTCTCTACAGACCAGGCTGGCCTCAACTCCCGAGTGCTGAGATTAAAGGTGTATACCACCATGTCTATGTCCAGCCTTAGATTTCTCTATGGTCATCCATTCAACATCCACTATCTACCTACTTTGTTGCGTACTCTGTGAGAGTAACAGTACGTTTTGTTAAAGGAACTCAATCAGAGGAGGCAATTAGATGCTCAGGGGAAGAAGCTGGGGGCTTGATGATATGATGATGTGCTACTGACAGAGGCATGAAGGAGTATTAGGAAATATAGAAGAATAACAACCTATTCAACATAGAAAGGATAGACAACATAATTCTTAATGGACATGATAACCCAGATATAGCACCCATATTTAGGATGGCTTAGAGAACTGGTTAGAAGAAGTTATCAGGTACAAGCAGGATAACACAGCTGGATGACACAGCTGGAGGCACAAAGGTAATCCCCACCGGTGTCTGTGGAGACTGTTGGGAAAGTAAACATCACTAGGTTCTGTGCATGACGTGGTGGTGTTACACAGAGAAGAGGCAGATTACATGGGTTCAAATCCTGGTCCTTCTATGAACTTGTTCTCAGACTCTAGACAGGTAATTTAACTCTTTAGTTTTATGTGGCTTAACCTTTCTGTGTTTCTTTGTCACGTGAGAAATGGGAATGATATTACTTTTCTCAGAGCCATTTCCAAGCAAAAATAATTTATTATGAAAAATGTGTTTCATATAATAAGTGAATACTACCAGCTACTTTCATTTTATCACTAAATCCTTAACCATCATTTCCGTTAATTTTGCCTACAATCATCAGCTATAAATATGTCTTCCCAGATGTTTTCATATCACTTCCAAATCTACCCAACTCTAGGACTTGGGGTCTTCACAATTATGGTACATTTCTCTTCTGCAAAGCATATCTCAGTCTAGTGAAAAAGTGGGACAGGGTACAAGAGGAGTGATTGGATTCAAACTCAATGATGTTCCTTGGGGAAGGCAGGTAGGAAATTGTAGGCAACCAACTTTTCCCATTTCTGCCTTAGACATGGCTTTATAAGAACTCATGAAACCAAAGACTGTTGCAAGCTGCACAGTGAATATGCTATCCTCATACAATTGCTTCTCATGTTAAGCTTTATCATAGAGGATGACACAGTGGGCATATTTACAGTTGTGTTTGTGCTTCTCTTTAGAAGTCAATATTGAAGATTTCATCACTTTGATCCATAAACATCACTTTGATCCATAAACATAAAATCGCCGCATCTTAATGTTTGAACACTCAAGTTTTCAATCCAGTGTCTTCCAGCTGTGAGAGATTATCGAGGTCATTATTTTAGACCACTGTGGGATAGGATGAATGAGTCGGAAGAGAGAAGTCAAGGACTCGGTGTTTGGGAAAGTAAATAAATAAACCAGTAGCAGTTGATGGAATTTTGTAAGGGCTTGTGGGTTACAAAGCAAACCTCTGGGACTGAAGTTTGCATGGGAGTCCACACAGTATCTGAGATATGGATTACCAGGTGGCTTGCAGGACAGAGATAACAAAGGCAGCATTCAGAGGAATAGGGGGTTCTTGGAAATGGGCATGGATTTGTAGAAAGAATACAAAACTACACATTCCACTCTTTTACACAAAAAAGCACCATTTATCATATTTGCTGCTGCAAGTTTATCCTTCTCATTCCCTGGAAGACATCTTCCTCTAAGAGGCAGCATTGAAATGTGGGGAAAATAGCTTGAGAAATAGGAACCAGCAATTTTTCCTTCCTCTGCAAATGATGCGCTGTGAGGTGACAGTGCCACTAAAACAGGCCTAAGAAGGTTTTTACTTTGTTCACGACTGAAAACATTGCAAAGTCAATAACTGGGGCTACTGCTGTTCACTAGGCAGCTGTCATGAAATGCCAATTCAGGCAGTATTATTATTTCTTCTATTGCCCCAGAGTTCCTGTCCCTTTCCTTAGCCCAGCATGTGGGAATCACCCTTGTCAGTCTAGGCAGACCTTGTAGTGTTTTGAAGAACAGCAGGGTCAGCTCCATATGGCTCAGTTGATTTGTGCATTTTCTGGTAGAGTGTGTGTGTGTGTGTGTGTGTGTGTGTGTGTGTGTGTGTGTGTGTGTAAAATCACTGTGTTTCTATCTCTGTTGGGGATATCTGATTAGAAAGCTCCAATATGAGAGCAGCTAAAATTATCTGCAAGTTATGTTCGATAAAGTGGGAGGGAAACTCCTATGCAGGACATTTCTGCCAATAAACACTGCCATGGCCAGTTATCTCCATCTGAAGCCTCTATGAGCTCTGCCTTGGGGAAGGAAAGGGGCAGTGGACTCTGTCACTGATGTGCCAACTCCTTAAGTGATGATGTCTCCAAGGTTAACTCAGTTATTCTGTCCCCTCCCATTCCACTTTCTCTAACAGAGGCCTGGTTTTCCAAGCTTCACGCTCTGTGTTTCACACAGAAAACAGGTTGGAGATAATTCCTGTCTTCTTGACATCGAGGGCTGTGGATAAACACATCCGTAGGAGAGACGAGCGGAATGAGGAATGTTCACCGAAGCATGGTATTTAACTGAATGCCATTTTCTTAGAACTACTCGGAGAGTATAAAGGAAAAAAAATTCTCTGCCTTGTGAGCAAGTAAGAATGTCTCGGATCACTGGAGCAGGAGCAAGCCTGGCTGGAGCTTCCGCTCAGACACGGTTCTGCAGAGTAACTGTGGGAACGTTTTTCTGGCCCAGTGAATTTTTAAACTTAGTTAGTTGAGAACTAATTTGATAAGTGGAACCTTTTGTGAAACCACCCTTACACCACACCAAGGAAAACATTAAAAGATAATCTCATTTAACAAGTTGTAAGTTCAGATGTACATATACTTATAAAGCCTTTAACTATAGACATTCTGCTTAAAAAAATATTGGAAAACCGATGTGATAAATAGGTATTATTGATGTGTGAGATATGTTGGATCTGTATTTTAGGTTATTTTTTCCCAGAATTGAGAAAAACTGACTCATATTCCTGTCATACACCATAAGGTCTTCAACTGTGTAAATCACAATATCAATATCTACTGATAATTTGTATTTATCTTTCCAAATTGAGTCACTAAAACATTTAATATTTATTTGTGGGTTGGGAAAGTGATTTATAATGGGTAAAGTTCTTGCAGAAATAAGCATGAGGATCTGGGTTCAGATCCCCCATACCTACTGAAATATTACGCATGGTGGAGTACAGCTATAATCCCTGCCATAGAGAGGGAAGACTGGAGGATTCCTACTGCCTACTGGTCACTTATTCTAGCAAAATTAGTGAGCTTTTTAGTTGTTTCAGTTAAAGCCCTTTCTAGAAAAATGTATAGGGACAGCAACAGAAAAAGACACCAATGTCAGTCTCTGATCTTGTTGTATAGTACACACACACACATCCACACCCATAAGAATAAGATTGCATGTTCAAGTGATCTTTGTGTCCTTAGTAGGGGAAATTCTAATTACTAGAAGTCAGAGAACAGGTTTCTCTGCAAGCTTAAAACTTAGAGAACACTTCTGGTGTATTGTGAAGTTATATTATTCAGTCATATATATATATTATTTTTATTTTTAAATTTCTTCATACTATATATTTTGATCCTATTAATTTCCCTCTTTAAGTCCTCCTTGATCCCACATCCCTATCCTCCCAGCTGCATGTTCTTTATCTCTCAAAAAAAAAAAACCATACAAACACAAAAAAAGACAAAAAAAAGAAAGAAAGAAAAACAAAAACCCAACCCAACCCAAACCAACCAACCAAACAAACAAACCAAACAGAAACTATAGGCCATAGTCAAAGAAAGCACAGGAAAGTGTCATCTGTTTTATATTAGCCCACTTCTCCTGAACTGAGTCCTGCTGTGAAGTATGTTTGGTATACTCAGTGTCAATCCTTGGGGAAAACTGATTTTCCAGTTCCTAGCCAGTATCAATTATAAATAATTTCATTTTATTTTTTTATTAAATTTTTTAATATAGATATTTTGTTTACCATTTCCCTTCTTCAAACTCCTCCCAGATCCTCTCTAACTCTACACCCATCCAACTCCACCCAAGTTCTTTCTTTTTCTTTAGAAATTAAACAGGCAAACAAACACACAAAAATAAAGAAAAAACACAAAGAAACACACACATAAAACAAACAAACAAAACCTTAAAAACAAAAGATCAAAAATGATTGTATACATGCAGAAAGATGGGCAGGGGCAAAGAAAATTGACAGGACACACACACACACACACACACACACACACACACACTAACATACACAAAATATGACCAAACAAAGCAAAATGAAACAAAACATTTACACAAGTACTGTTGAGTTCCTTTTGTGTTGATCATCTATTCCTGGGCATGGGGACTAACCTAGAGTGTGGTTTAATATACCCATTGAGACTCTATTTTCCTTTGCAATCAGATGTCAGTTGCAGCTGGCTTTTTAGTTAAGAGTGGGAGCTCCATCTCTGCTTCTCGGTACTAGGACCCCATCTAGCTTGAGCCTGTGCGGGTCTTGTGCATGTTGCCTCCGACTTAGTTAGTTCCCATGTGCATCAGTCTTGTGTCTTGAAGATCATGTTTCACTGGAGTCACTCATCTCCCCTGGATCTTACAAACTTCCTGCCCTCTCTTTCTTATAGTTCCCTGAACACTGAGGGGAGGGATTTGATGAAGACATCTCATTTAGGACCGAGTGTTCCAAAATCTCTCACTCTCTGTGTATCTCCAGTTGTGGGGCTCTGTGTTAGTCCCATCTACTGTAAGAGGAAGCTTCTCTGACGGTGGCTGAGTGAATGCATAGTGACATCATCTGAGCAGCTGTGACAGATTTTTGTAATATAGAATTTTTTTTATTATAGAAATGCTGGGAATATTGACAAACCCCTTTAAACCTGACATTCTGAAGGTTGATACAGGAGGATGGTGAGTTTGAGCCCAGCCTTGGCTACATTGTGAGACCTTGTTTGAAAACATAGAAAAACACAAAGAAACTGAAAAGAGGATTTATTGTTATATAAATGTAAGATGATTTATTCAAATAAATCTTATCTTTTATATGACTAAGTTTTTCCCTAAGCAAAAGTATGGACTCACAGTAAGCACTTTCATGTTCAGTTTCACAGAACGCAAGCTCTGGCAGATGTCTTCGGTATGTGGAATTCACTGTATCAGTTCATTTTTGCACTGGCCCACCAATATTATTTCTAGTCAAACTTTTTTTTCTTTTCTTTTCTTTCACAATATAGTTTAGTTCTACATATCAGCCACGGATTCCTTTGTTCTCCCCTCCCACCCCCCTCCTAGTCAAACTTTTTAACCCAGCCTATTCACCAGTCCATTCTTTATGATGGCAACAGAAGCATGAACTCTTTGCTGTGGTTTTGGCTTCCTTTCTTATAAGGAAGCAATTTCCCTTGAACAAAACCTTGGCTGTGTTATCTCCAGCATGTTTGAATTAACTTTGTTTGCATCTTTCTATAACATTTCCGTGCTTAATTGCCCCAGAGAAAATCTGGGTTATGTATTTATATTTTATAGAAAAATGACCTTGTGAATTGGCTGGAACATGATTTTGCAAAATTGTATGTACACCCTCTTGAGGGCTTCTATTATCTTAAGAAAATGAAATTAATGACTAATACATACTGTGCTATCTCTTTTGAGTGACTTTAGGAGAAATAAAAGGATGCTCCTCTTCATGTTTTAAATGCCAGTGAAGTAGCCATCTGTAATTGTTGAAAAACTGCAATGCCCACATAGTGTAATTTCCTGTATAGGTTTGAAGCTGGTGAATGACATCATAGTCATTTTTATTATTTTAATTCTCAATAAAAACCCGGGGGTCATTTCTAATATGATTATTTAACCTTCAATGAATTATAGCTTAGTTAACAGAAGAGTTATTGCTGCTCACTTACATTCAAAACTCCTAATATAATATGTTACATGCTTTCATCTGGTGTTGTAGCTGCTGTAACATTCCCTTGGTCCTATAAATAATCCCTCACCCCTGATCCTATACCAACCCTCGTTAAATTCAGTGGAAATAAAAATTCACTAAAGGAGATAAAGACTTGAAAGAGAAAGGAGAGCTAGCTGCCTAGAAGTGTATCAGCTAGAGCGAGAAGGGGACAAGAGAGAGTAATGCCAGGTGGACATGTTAAACATGCTATGCACATGTCATAGTGAAATCTTAATCATATATAGTTATATAGGCTAATGAACACATGGAAAAAAAGAATGTGTTCTGTATTTGTTACTGAACAGTTACCAGCTGACCATGCAACAGGTCTGATACATACAACATCAGCTGGATGTGGCATAGAGGACTTTAGGGGAAAAAAGTATATTCACTGTGAACATTGGACACATTGGGTTCAGAAGGATTTGTATTTTTAAAATATGTTAAAACGTTCCTCAGAATACACCCTATCTGTCTTATGTGAGCAAGCACTGAAAATCCTTATGCCTACCACACTAGTTCTTTCTTTCTATTTTCTTTTTAGTCATGACCTGTAATTTGTGCAGGGCTCATTAGCAATGGTTTTCACAAGGTGTTAGTTTTTGGTTTCATGAGGTGTTAGTGAGGCTTCCTGGGGCTGGATGATGCATCTTAAAGTTGTTTCTCTTACCTGACAGGTGCTGTTACCTGGACTAGAAACTCTGCCAAGGTTTGAAACTGGCAGGCTTCTTCCTTTGTCCTGAGGGCTTCTGCACAGGGTTTCTTGGGCTTCCTTACAGCATGGAGGTTCTTTCCCAAAGACAGAAGATGAATACTGACAGTTTGTCAATGCCTCTTACTGAATATGATACAGTATCTTTTCTGTCACATTCCATTTGTCAGAGCAAAGAAAGCTTCCACCAATCCACAACAGAAAACACCTTGGGAGGATAGTGAAAGACTCTGAGTCATTCTTAGTCATCACCACAGAGTCATGACCTCAGGGGGCAGTGCAACTGGAAAATACTTTCCAAGTACCAGGGAATTGTGGGGAAATGAGTTCAAGGTTAACAAAAACTAGCCACCACAAACTGATCTAATGTGCATAGGTGTAGGTTGGGTGCAGAGCCATAGGGAAACAGCTGAGCCTACTAGGAAAAGTGACATGTTAATTATCCCAGGAATGCTAATATTTGCTTCAGAACACATTTCTGTATATAAGGGGCGGGGATTGGGTGTTGAATACAAATCATTAAAAAGAAATAGTATAGGGGAAGAATCTAGAATTCTGTAGAACATAATTTTAAAGTTAGTTTCCATATAGCCCTTCTGGGGTCCCTTCATTTTTCATGACTTATGATTCATTTAGTCAATTCCACCTTCCCCTCTCTTCTTTCTTTCCTTCCTTCCTATTTCCTCTCCCCTCCCTCCTGTTTCTCCCTCTCTCCCTCCCTCCTTCCTACCTTTCCTTCCTCATTCCTTATCTCCCTCCCTCCTTTCCTACCTTCATCCCTCCTTGCCTCTTTCCCTTCCTCCTTCACTCCCTCCCTTCATCCTTCTTCCCTTCCTTTATCCCTCAGTCTTTTTCTTCATCCTTGCTTCTTCTCTCCCTCTTTCCCTTCTTGCTCCCTTCTCTCCTTTCTTTATTATTTCCTCCCTTAGTTCCCTTCACCTTTCCTCATTTAACAAATGCTTATTTAGTATCTACTACTTTTCCAGCACACGGTTAGCTAGTATACAGTCTGTTTACTCCTACTGCTGCTATCTAGATATAAAACATGTCAGGACTTACATTCACTGTTTCTCCTGTCTCAGATTCTTGAATAACAGATGACAGCCTGTGCCACTGCCCCACATTAATGACCTTATGGATTGCTGTTGAATTGTGATTTTTACAGTGATAGTTTTCACTCCCTTCCTGTCCACACTGATTCGGGGCTGTGGTAATGATATAACAATAAGCAAGATGGCATTTATCTAAAGGTCAGATCTGTGAGGTAGTCTCTCTCTGTCCATAACAGCCTTCTTCACAAGATGCAGGAGACTCCTTGTGGGACCACAGAGATACTGAAGAAAAGTCATTGCCCAGAGGGTTGTACCTTCTTATGTCAATTCATTAAAAACATTAAGAAGACACTGGATTGAATTTTCTCCTTTAGGCATTAATTTAAATAATTGATATCAACTATTGATATTTAAATAATTGATATTGTTTTATGACATGGTTTGTACAAGTAGTGACTGTTCAGATTATTATCATCATTCTTTCTTTCTCTCCCTCTCATTCTTTCTCACACACACAGACAATTCACAATGAACACTTGTATATTATTATTTTATTTGGAAATGTAAACATAAGGTGAAAATCTTTTATTTGTACATTAAAGTAGATTTTATAGAACAACATTTTTATAATAGTGAGAGGCTGAGTGCTACAACCCACCTATGATTTCTGTTCATATGTCAGTCCTCTAGTGGAACCTTTACAGAAAAGTCCACTCTCATGCATGTCTGCATTATAAGGGCAAAAGAAACATGGCACCTTTGCCCTGCCTGTGCTATCTCCTACAGGAGTAAAGAGTCAGACATTTTGAGGAGCCAGTAGTGGAACATACTGGCTGAGCTCTTGATGGAAAGACATGAGATTCTCTGGACAGAATGAAGCCTGGATTTGCTAGAAATAACGATCTTAGTTTGTGAGAAGGCATTTCCCCTTTACATACAATCTGTACAATATGTATTATTTGGGGTTACTGTGCTGTGTTTTCTTAAACTCTCCCAGGTTTTTCTCAGCTATAGAAATGAAAGCTCATTAGCTCTAGTTTGTGCTTCACTGTGCTGTGTGGGTTGCCTGAAGCTGCACACCATGAGAGAGGAGGCTTCTAATGGTCCCCGCAGTGAATTCATCTCAGGGTTTCCCAAATGAGTCTCTAGTAGGAGTAACTTAGGCTCCTAGTCTGACACAGTAATTAAAGGAAACTGGGGAGATTCATTCAATTCATAATTATTTTTAGGTCCAATATAGCTTGACCTTACTAATTCAGAATTATGGAGAAAGGTATTATTTTGGCTTAATGAGAAGCATGAAAAATGTAACATTTTAAATTGAAACAGAGCTTTATTACTTGAGGCCATATTCAAAAACCACAGACTAATAGCTTAACACCTTTTGTGGATGCTCCTGGGCCTGCTTTAATGATGAGATAAGAATGAGTCTTAATTTGCTCCCAGCCATTCTTCTCCTTGGCATGCAAACCCAGTGGTCTTCATTGTGTTGATTTGCAATGGAACAAATTATTTTAAATTTATATATTCATGAATCTTTTCCCCTTTAAAATCATAAAAGTGACATATCACCACCACAAGAAAAAGGATAATAAATTTCTCCTTTCTTCTAACTTGGACCTGCTCTGTATCTGGTGGTAACAGCTTGTTGTGAATTCGTTCGGAGCCAGTTTAGCTGCCTTAGTGAGAAAATGCAGTAGATGGTCACCAAGCATCTGTCAAGTTGACTCGGAGCAAACCCCAGCTCATAAACAGCTGGGTTTTGTCTCTCACAATGACTGACTTCTTTTTTACTACTTCCTCGTACATTTGATTGTACCTTTGTGGCTTTGCTTCTTTGACTGTGATATTGGCTTCTATAAGACTTGCCCATCAGCAGATTCCCCATCTCTCTTTTCACAAACGGGGTGAAGTTATCAGCCTAAATTATGCTTCATTCTGCATTTCCTCAATGAGAATTATCCCACTGTGTTTTCCATGGCCTAAAACAGATGATACAAATCTATTTTACAAAACTTTGGTACTATATATGTGGCTCCACTGTAGTGTTTGCTTAAGTCACACACACCTTCAGTTCAATCTCTAGTATTGCATAAACAAAGTGTGGTGTCCTATGCCTGTAATCCTGGCACTTTGGAGGTGGCAGTAAGGTCATTCTCAGCTACTTAGAGAGTTGGAGGTCAGTCAGCCCTGAGAGAGACTCTGGCTCAAAACAAAAACAAAACAAAACAAAACCACCCAAAACTAACAAACAAAAAGAGATCCTTCCATGTGGCTCTAGTCCAACATAACTATTACTAATCAGATGACTTGGGTCCTTTACCTCTATAGAAATAGAAATCATGGGTAAGCAAAGGGAAGTGCTGGTCCTTGGCAGTGTTTGTAACTCCTACATGCTGAAAACAATGCATGAAAACAGTAGATATTGAGAGCACAGGAAGTGGCACCATATAGTGTCCGCAGCTCTTGACTGGGCCTTGGGTGCTGAGATGTTCAGCCTTGCAGTGACAAACTGTATCATTTTGCTGTAGGTCTAAGAAGTCAGGGTTCCCCAGTACCTGACAGGAGCTAATGTCATAGCCTCGGCATTTGTCTAGGGTCCTTGGTCCTTGAAGCTGCTGCTGCTCCCTTCACTGTTGTGCTGATGGCACAGCCGTTGCTGCTGTCTTTGCCTTCTGCCACCATTGACACTGCTGCTTCTCTCCAATGTCGTGGCTCTCCTGTGCATCTGCAGCTGTACCTGCACTGATGTCAAGACTGCCAGCTGCTCATGTGGGTCTACCATTTCTAAAGCTCTGCCTCAGGCATACATTTTTACCATGTCACCTGGCACTCTGTGACCACCATACTGCAGCTTCTTTCCTTCTGGTACCGGCTGACTTAACCTTACTAAAGACAGATGTCAAAAGTAGACAAGAAAAGGCTCCATAAAAGAATCCTTTTGGGGGGTTAATGTTGCAGCACTACGGGCTGTATTGCAGGAAGTGTCTCGTGGTTGGCTCACAAAATAAGGAAAACGGTCTACTTAGATAGCCAGAGAACGGATATTGACACCAGTCACAGAATACCTTCATGCATATGAAGGGTTGTAGTTACACTGATTAAAGCACTATTGCTTTTATACCAATCACAGCTGTCCCTCTATTAGGTCACTAGGGGAAGTGCTACCTTCTAGTCTTAGTGGAAAGGGCTAGAATGCCACTGAGAGTTCATCAGTGTTACTGATAGCAAAAAAAGTGAAGTCTCTACATAAACTCTAAGGTAGCCATGACTGGGGTAACACCTTTAGTACATGCAGCTGTGTTTCAGCAGCAAGCAGCTGTGATTGTCATGCAACTTCAGGATACCTATGGAGTGTTCAAAATGGCGAGTCTTGTCATAAATTCAGTCTGCCTATTTTCCTGAGTGGTAGTCTTTCTCAAGGGAACCAAGGCACCGGAGAAGAGTCTAACAGCTTTTAGTTATGGAATCAAATATCTCATCCCCCAAGGTATTCAGTCATTTTACACAGAAAACAAACATCAGAAGTAGTGAATGGAACAACATGAATGATGAATATTAACAATGATTAGTAATGCTTTAGCAGTGCATAACATCTACCCCACGCCACAGAGAGTATTAGGTTCCCCAAATTTGCATCATAGCCACATTTTACTTGTAGTTTCTGCCTTCACAAATTTAATACTCCAGGTAAGTTAGCCTGTTTGAAATGCCAGGTTTGATTTCATACCCATTTGGCCTCTGTTTATATTCATCCTGAGTATCATCCTAGGATTCAATTAAACAATAATTTTAAGTAAGTCCTTTTCTTGGGACATTGAATTTGATATTCTAGAGACCTGGCTTGCAGAGATTAAGAAAGTATTCTTTTTTTTTTTTTTTTAAAGATTTATTTATTTATTATGTATACAGTGTTCTGTCTGCAGGTATCCCTGCAGGCCAGAAGAGGGCACCAGATCTCACCACAGATGGTTGTGAACCACCATGTGGTTGCTGGGAACTGAACTCAGGACCTTTGGAAGAGCAAGCAGTTCTCCCAACCTCTGAGCCAAATTCTTATTATACTTGGAGCTAAGATGAAAGATGTCAAGTTCATACAAAGAATTCTAATAAAATTATTTCTGTCCTACCTCCCACTGTTTGTATCCACAAATAAATAGATCTTCCATCCTCATCTCAAAATGGTTATTGACATCTTCTTTCCCTAACCCATCCTTTCTCCCTTTCTATGTCTCAAGTCCCACACTTCATATTATACAAGGCATTATAGTATATCTAGATTACTTAATACTCTCTCCTCTACATAATATTGTATTTTCCCCCACTAGATTGTAGTTTCCTCAAGGACAAGAACTATGTGGTCTTTGCTTAAAGCCTCTGAAGCACAGTGCTGGAAAGAACTTTAAAATACAAGCATAGTTTATACACTCCGTTCAATTGTGTACATACAAACTTTTAGAAACTTTTACTTTGGATGAGCTGGGTGTTAGCTTGAATCTTCTGCAAATTGAAATTTGAGGTAAAAATGTCCATTGCAGTTAAAGATGGTCTTTCTTTCAATTTTCTGAGGAGCTGGGGGCATCGTCTTACATCTATGACAACAATTAGATGACCAGTGTAGTAGCCATGAGATAAAACACAATATAGAAACCTATAGTTTCTCCAGTAACAAATTAAAAAAAAAAGAAGTCAATCTCCAGCCTTTGTAGTTTTTTACACACAAGTTGATTCATTGTTCTCTCTTTCATTCCTCCTCATTCCTCCCTTTTTCTTCCTTTCTCTTTTCTTCTTCCTGAACAGCCCAGATACTCCAACTTTTCTCTCCCATAATGTCTGATTCAGCTCTCGCCTGCTAAATCTTATCCTAGCTAACAGAGCACTGTGTTCCAGGTGCATTTCACTCAAAGCCAGTTGTTTTCTGAGGAGGAATTCTGATGTCAGCTGTTGACATAAAAATGTTCCTATCTTGTCACACTTGAACAATCCCATTTTCATCTTGCAGAAGTAAATATGAACTCGGCTCCTGGCTGGGTTTGTAAGACCTAAATGAATGAGGTGTAATCTCAAAGCTACAGCCTGATTTGAAGGAAAAAAAAAAAGAATGGTTCAGAAGTCCCTGAAACTAAGTTATTGTTTGTAAGAGCCAAGCATCCAAGCATCTGCTGGTGCAAATGGAAACAGTTCATCTTGTAAGTAGTCTCAGAGTGATTTCTCTCTGACAAAGCGAAGAGATGGGAAAGGAAATATGGACCGTGAACTCTAGAGTCTTGTTCTTGCTATGTAATTTAAGGTCATGGGCTAAGCACATTTTCTTAAATGAAACAAATAGTGCAATAAATGGTAATGGAAACAATACATCTTCACTTTTTGATGTGGATCTGATGTGATACTATTATTGACAAGGGAAACAACTGATGCAAAATTGCTACAAGTAGAAGATGGGATATGGGATTCTACATGAAATACAGACTCTAGTTCCTGGATGTCTGTGTGATAGAAAAGAAATGCCTCTGAATCTCAATGTTTCGGCCTTTTCCAAGCTCCTTTCTTCTCTCCCTCCCTTTCTCTACCTTCCCTTCCTTCGCTGTATGTGTGTGTTTAAAATACATGTTTTGTAGTTCATGTATATACATTCCTTCATATGTATATTATTTAAAGATGCTGAGCATCACCTCAGCATGACTGTTGAACCTCAACTCCGTAAATATGCAGCTATACCTTGACAAAGCCTCTTGAGAAAGTATTTTTATACCTTCATTCATTTGACCAAATACATTGCTTCAGCAGTGTTTTGTTGGTGTAGACATATTTGTTTTTATATGTGTGAGTGTATCATTGCAGATATATATATATATATATTATATATATATATATATATATCTATATATCTATATATAGATAGATAGATATATGCACCCCACATATGACCAGTGTCTTCGACAGGCCAGAAGAGTGGATCCCCTAGAACTGAAGTCACACTGATGGTTGTGAGCCACCATGTGGATCTGGGAACTAGGCGGCAAGTGTTCTTAATTACTGATCCATCTCCCTGGCACCATACTTTGGGAGTTTTATTATTAGTTATCATTACAGATTTTACTTAGTTTCATCCCTTGCTAACTTGACATCCCAAGAGTTATTTAGTACTAAAATTCTATAGTCAGTGACAAATGGGAGGAATGAAAAACAATGCAAGTAGATGCCTTTTAATTGCTTATTTATTGTCTTTGCAGTCTGATTCTAATCCAGAGATTGTTAGTTTTCTAACCACAGAAATTAACTTTTGCAAATTCTAAAGTTTTAGAAGCTCAGTGTATCAGAAAGGTTATTTTTAGAAGAGACAAAACCAATCCTTGTTTAAGATGAGGTAATGGTGTGTGGGGAGAGGGGGCTGTTTGGAAACATTCAGTGCTAATGAATAATGCAATTTGATTTACTGGAGAAATGAAAGGGGATGGCATTCTGCCCTCTGTTAATGTACAAAAGATAATGGCTTTAACAGTGTATCTGCAAGTATCTAATACAGCTTTTTTTTTTTTAAATTCCAGGTCAAGTTGTCATCCTTTAAAACTCATTTAAGACTAGCTGTCATATTAAAGTGCATTTTTGAAAGTAAAGAAAATCTAAGATGAAATTGTGCTCAGTTGCTCCTTCTTCTCATTCCTACCTAATACTCTACACCAAAGCCAAATGTGTTTCTTAAGTGAATGTTTAAGACATTAACAATTGAGAATCCTGGTGACAAGAAGATACAAGATTAATGATCCTAGTAGTTCAGGCGACCGTGCTGTCCTACCACTGCTGTTAGGTTGATGCTATGGTGACATGGGTTTTCACAAGTTGCATTTATATTTGAAAACTCTTACTCTGTACATAGTGCTATGTTATCCCCTGGCTCAGGTATATTTCAATAAAAGAATCACAAATTATGTGAAATTAAGAGATATGAAATATGCATGAGTGTTATTATATGAGAAGAAGCTTATGGAAGTGTGGAGCCTGAAGTCTTCATAAAAGAGGTTTCTTGCATTAAGCTTCAGGTCTTCTGTCTGCAAGAGTGTGCATCTGTCATAGTCAACAGAAGTCTTCTTAAGTAGAAGTAGACAGTAAAAGTATTCGTTAGAGTTCTGAAAAGCAACCTGAATAACTTGTTTGCAATGCAAATGCCTCCCTCTGCTGCTATTGGATGATGCTCTTGTACATCGGTTTAATAAAATGCTGATTGGCTAATAGCCAGGCAGGAAGTATAGGCAGTGCGAACAGACTAGGAGAATGCTGGGAAGAGGAAAAGGCAGGGTCTAGAGAGTCACCAACCAGACACAGAGGAAGCAAGATGACAAGACAGAATTGAGAAAAGGTACCAAGTTACGTAGCTAAATATAGATAAGAATTAGGGATTAATTTAAGTGTAAGAGCTATTCAATAATAAGCCTGAGCTAATCGCCGAGCAAAGCAGTTATAATTAATAAATGATTCTGAGTGATTATTTTATAAGCAGCTGCAGGACTGCAGGACCAGGTGGAGACTGGAGAAATCTGACTATACTCTGTCTTTTCCATATATGCATAGTTGTGAGTACTGCAGTTGGGATGGGAAAGAATCTTTTGAGGAAGTGGAAGAGAAGCTTGACCACAGTGGGAAGAATGTTGTTTAGCATTATGGAGAAAGAGAGGCAGGTCACCAATCAGAAGCATAGTTGTGACTTTACTCCCTGTTTCTTTATCTGTAAAGTGGCCAGTTATACTCTCACATATTAACCCACAGTTTATATTGTAGACTTTGGGAAAGTCATTAACAGGGTAGCACACATTTATCTTCTCATTTTTGAGGTCGTTTGGGAGGTTTATTGAGTAAGGGGAATCTCTATTATAACTTTCCTTCAGATGACTTAGAACACAGTTCCTCTTTGCATGAGTGTAGAGTGCTTAGATATGAGAAAAACTGAAAACTGATGACTTGAGAACTGAGTTGGAGAATTGTTTCTGTTACAGCAGAAACAAGGCAATACAGTTTATTTTCAGTCAAAAACAAAGTAGTAGGTCAAAGTCAAAGAATGCATAGCCAGCTGTGGAGTTTTGTGAATGAACCAAAGCTGCAGGTATGGAAATGTGAGGTGCAAGATCAGGAGCAGAGGCAAGTCAAAGGTAAGCAGAGGAATGGCTCAGCTCAAGTTCACTAACCATGATAGCACATCTGCCTTGTTCCAGGCACAGTACTGAGGGTGAAGATAACACCCAGAGCTTAGGCAAGTGACGTTCCTGGGAGAAAAAGTAATGGAGGATAATTTTACATGAAACCAGCTTTGTGGTTTCATGTAATGTTCAGCAGATGAAAAGAAACAGACTATTCTGGTACAGTCTTATAAAGAAAAAAAAAGGATGTAAGAAGAATATTATTCATTCCTCCCACCTCTTTCCTTTTCCCTAAACGAGACAAAAAAAAAATCCAAGAAAAAAATAGCAATGGAAATTGAGTCCCATATGTTTCTCTTGTGATTTTAAACATATTTTCTTTCATTTTTAGAAAACATTATGGACATTCCTTTATACTTCCATACAGGATCTAGGCAAGCTTCCTTGGGTTTTAGAACCAAGACTGACTGCCTTACAAACAAGGTTCACCATTTCGCCAGCGAGTATAGGTGCTAATCAGATTATGTTGCTGACACACTGGGGCCGAATCATCCAGAATGATAAGCACATGCCTGCTGTTATATCATTTTGATGCATCATTTGCAAATGGGAAGGTTCTACCTCCACTCTGATTTCTGATACAAAAAAAGGGACAACTGGTGGCCAGGGTAATGCCTGAGACAAGATGTACAAGTGAGTTCACTTTGTAATTCACACAGATCCTAAGGAAATCAAGGGTATAGATTGGGTTCAATAATTGATTGATGTAGGGGGGAAATTGTGTGTCATAGAAAGATTTGGTATTGTCTATAATTTCAGTAGTTACCTGATTCTATAGTTTTGATAGTTACCTGATTCTCATTTAAAGGAAGTTATTTTGTAACTTTATATTATAGAGGAATGATAGTATAGAAAAATAATTGTCTGTGGACTGGCAAATTTCAACCAATGTTGTAGAGCCCTGGCTGACTCCCTTCCAATTCTCCCATCCCAAGATAGATTTGCCTTCATTTCTACATTCATATTCACTTTTTCTTTCTTTCTTTCTTCTTTTGAGATGGGTTCTCTCATTGTCTTGGAACTCACAAAGTAGGCTTAATTGACTAGCAAGTGAGTGCCAATGGTTTGCATGTCTCCATCTGCCCAGTGCATGTCACAGTGCCCAGCTTTCATTATAAGGGTTCTAGGATTAAACTCTGGTCCTCATGCTTGTAAGACAAACAATTTACAGACTGGGCTATCTCCTCACCCCCCATTTTCACAGTTTAAAAATTCTGCACGAAGTGAAGCCTTTTGGAATATTCTCTTGACTGCTCAAGTCATCTGCTAGGTTTCCTGTGTTATAAGTAAAATAAAATATTTGGCCCATGCCTTTTTACACCCACCTGAGAGTCATAACTGAGGCTTTGCTTAAAGATGATCTTTAAAGCCTTGTGCTACCTACGGTTGCTACAGTTGTGGGTGTCACTGCCACTGTGACTGCATTCCACTTCTAGCATGACTCATGTTTTTGTACCTTGTCAGTGTCCAACTTAGCCTTAAAGTAGGAAGAAAAGAGCAATGCGATACCCAGAAGAGCAATACGTTAAGTGACTTTGATTAACATACTCCACCTGGTGAAGCAAAGGCAAAATCCCATGCCCTTATGGCCCTTTTCTCCCAACCCCTTTTAGGACAACCAGGAGTTAGATTCACTTTGATACTCCACAGCAGAACACAGTAGAAAAATATTTCTTATGCAACACATCCCATGAATTTTCCAACCCACCCAGACAGATGTGATGTTTGAAGAAGCAGTGCCATTTGATTCAAATTCTTCCTTCATTTCTAAAGCTTTTCCACAGGCTGTGATTTTGCTTTTTAACCACTAATACCTATTTCTCCTGCATGCATACCCCCTCTTGTGTTAGCTGTCACTAACAGCCACTCTGCTGGTGAGATTTTTCGGATAATTTTTGTAAGAAAAGCTTGTGGGTTCACTCTGTTTTCCTGGAGATGAGAAAGCAAAACACATTTTACTGTTTGCTAATAAGATATCTGCCAACTTTTAGGCAGATTGTGATCAAGAAGTTATTGCCTCTTTATCTTTCCTTTCTCTTCAGAAAATATTCAGCAGTTTCAGAATATTATGCCCTGAGTTTTTAAACCATCACCAGTATTTTCACATTGAAATGATACTAAATAGCATGTTTGCCAGGAAATTTTAAATTTAGTCTGAGCCATTACTTTTACTTCAAGGTAAAACCAGCCCAGTGGCATATATTTATGACTGAAATCATTTTAATCAGCTGCTAAAATCAAAATCACTCCCTTAATTGATAGCATTTTTAATGATTTCAGCATCTATTACCCGCTGTCTGCTGGCTTTCATAAGAATCAGTTGCTGTCTTTGTGTTCCTGCCATGTCCATTCACCACTTCTATGGGTGTTCTCAGTCCTTTAACTTCCTGGTTACTTATAACAGAAGCATGTAATGAATACAAATATATTCTAACAGAAAACAATCCAGATTGTATTATTTTTCTCATGACTTCTAAATTTAAGTCATTCAGAATATCCCCAAACTCATTCTAGTATGCTGTGGTCCTTCACATAGAGCTGACTTCCAGAGTTGTAAGTTTTATAAATAAAACAACAACAATATCAAAATTCAGTACCATGCTGGTACCAGAAAATTCTTGGGATTTTATTTACTCAGTTATTTAAAAGATTTTATTAGTTTTTTTTTTTTTTTGTTTTTTTTTTTGTGGTTTTTTCGAGACAGGGTTTCTCTGTGTAGCTTTGCGCCTTTCCTGGAACTCGCTTTGGAGACCAGGCTGGCCTTGAACTCACAGAGATCTGCCTGGCTCTGCCTCCCGAGTGCTGGGATTAAAGGCGTGCGCCACCACCGCCCGGCTGATTTTATTAGTTTTTTGTGACA
Source organism: Peromyscus eremicus (assembly GCF_949786415.1). Taxonomy (NCBI): domain Eukaryota; kingdom Metazoa; phylum Chordata; class Mammalia; order Rodentia; family Cricetidae; genus Peromyscus; species Peromyscus eremicus. Next base: position 11,550,923 of record NC_081416.1, read on the forward strand.
GCTTCGTACAACCTGTTTCAATCATATTTACTCCCACTCTCTCAGTCTTCCTAGATTCATTCACCCACTAACCTTACCAACCCAACCCTGTGTCTTTTTTTTTAATGTACAAAGGCTGATTTGTGCTGCCCAAACATTCTTGGATATTCTGGGGCATGATAGAATAGAGAAAATTGGCTATGTTCAAAACACACTTTTTGTTTGTATTCATTCACTGCCTCTAGTTCTTACACTTTTTCTCACTGCTCTTCCAAAATGATCCCTGAGCGTTGGGAGAATGCAGTGCAGTATATATCTTTTATTTAGGTTAGGCCTGAGTATTCTATACCTTGGTCAGTTGTAGGTCTGTGTGTTAATCATCATCAACTACAAATAAAAGCTTCTCAGATGAGGGTTGTGAGATGCATTGATTTATAAGTAAGTTTATATCATGTTAGGAGTAGGTTTAATATTCAGTCCCATTTGGGAGAATAATAGTAGTAGGTTTTTCTCAGAGCCTATGACAGTTGTAGCTATAAGTTCTTGGCCCAATAATAGTGTAAGGTATGGATTTCATATTGTGGAGCAGGACTTAAATCCAATCAGAAAGTGGTTGGTTACTTCCATGATGTTTGCACCAGTATTGTACCAGTTTGCTTTTCTTGAAAGGCCAGTCACCATTGTAGTTTACAGGCATTGTAGGTAGGTCGAATTGGTATCTCCTCAGGTAGCATACATAGCACCCTCTAGCACTATGAAAGCCAGCTAGTAATAGCAGAAAATGCTTTATTCTCCTTCTAATGACTATGAACAAGAAGACTATTTCTCAGTTTCTTTTCTACATATCAAAATCCCCAACCTCTCCTCCTTTTTAGGCAGTATTTCTCTGTGTAGTCTTGGATGTCCTAGAACTTGCTGTGTAGACCAGGCTGGCCTGGAACTCAGAGATTTGCCTGTCTTGCCTTCAGAGTACTGGGATTAAAGGTATGCACCACCACACCTGGTATAATTTCCTGTCTTTATAACACATCCTTAAAGACACTAACGTTCTTTTATCTGGCTGATTCTTAGGCTGTAAAACATTGTTTATTCTCTCTCTCTCTCTCTCTCTCTCTCTCTCTCTCTCTCTCTCTCTCTCTCTTTCTCACACACACACACACACACACACACACACATACACACACACATACACACACACACACACACACACACACACACACACATATATATTCAAATAAAATGCTGATAGTTTTAACTGTGGATACAGGGACATGGTCCCATGCAGACTTGAGCATGTTTTATTACAGAAAGAGATGAGAATGCTCTCCAGTGTTCAAATTTTTAAAACTGTTTGTTTAAAATAGAAATTCATCTGTATTCCTCCCTTAGGTCAAAAATTGTCTTCAGGATAGGCATCCACCATTCCCCTTGGGGCTTTGATGGATAGTTACATAATATTTCTTTGTTAGCCTCAATGTTTTCATCTGTAAAATGAGAATGACAGACAGCAACAGGGCTGCTTTAAAGATTAAATTGACTGGAGAATGTGTTCACACTATAATGTACCTTCATTGGCATTTCTGGTAACACGAGTGTCACATACAGAAGCATGTGAAAGTTTATTGTCACCATCAATGTAGGAAGACACCCCCTACCTGTACAAGAAGAAATACATGGATAATTTGTCTGAGCCCCTGGGCATATGAAAAATTATGCAGCATTATGGCCTGAGATATAGCATCTACATCTGACATAAAAGTCCTAAAATAAATTGATTGTGTTTTGAACTTGAGAAAGAAGCATAGTAAGGGGGTCTGCAATATAGGTTTTCCCTGTTGGCTGAAGTTCCTGTAAATGCATGCTATTTTCGCTCTCTTATACTCTATTGATATTAAGTCCAAAATTGGCTACCATTTTCCTAGTTTGAGTCTATACAGAAGTCCACTCCAGTTCCTTGTTATCATGACAATGAAAGGAAGTTTGGGTGTCCTGCATGTAGGGGAAGCATGTAAAGAAGCTGGGACATCTTTGTCACTGCTGCTGCCTTTCAGCCTTTGCAGACTCCAGCTCTTGAGAGACAAACAGAGTAGCCCGGTCACAAACAGGCATCCAGCAGCCAGGCATTGTGTCCTGTGCTGATCGCTCAGCCCTTGCCTTTTGCTTCTTTCTCTTTACTCTAAGCTGCCCAGTCTGTTGTTCACACCAAGACACATAGTAACATACAATGCTTAATTGCATGAAATATTTCATCTCTTTCAGTTCTGTCACTGGTAGAAGTGCGTATAAAAGACCCAAAAGAGTAATTTACTTTTGCACTCAGAATCAGATTCTAAATGTAGAAATTAATGAGACATTTGCTTAGTTCTGAGATGAAGCTGCAAAGGGGAAGTGAAAAAATGACTTCATACTACATCAACCTTCTGCTCTTTCTTCCTCTTTCCCCTTCTCCCCTGTTTTCCCACTTATTATTTCTCTCTCTCCCCTGTGTTGTTTTTTTTATATCACATTTGGGAATTAAAACCCATCTCTGCTTCAGAGGTAATGATTTTTTAGTCAAAGACAGCTAATTATTAGTGATGTTCACATCTGAAAACTGTGCATTCATCCTCTGCTTCTGTTGTATCTTTTCTAAAACCTATAAATGCTTTTGTCAGTGAGGCTGACAGGCATATGTTGAAGAATCAAGCAGAGAGGCTCTGCTCAGAGAAAATCAATTTTTAAGTAAGAATTGCTCACTACAATTGAAATCAGTGTCCCTTCAAACACCTCGACCCAGCTCACAGTGAAATTCAAAGAAAAGTTTTCTCACTGTTTCAGGTTTTAATTTCATACATGTAAGGAATGGAAAGGCCAGGATGTGGGTGTCATCCCTGTCTTCAGCTTGTCAAACATATCACTATGGAATGAATGATTGAGCCATTTGGCTTCTGCAACCAAGAAACATGAGAACTGAAATGTTCTCAATCCTAGAACACGTGCTGAATAGGCATTGGTTAAGGCAGCATCCCCAGGGCTTACATGTCAAATACAAAATGTAAGTCAGAGGCAATGGGACATAAAGTTCTGTGCTGTACCTGGTACTTGACAAATGGCTGAACATAAGCATAAATCAGATTAGCTAGTCTCAGGGAATACTGATCAGGTGACCGAGTGGCAGCTTGCTTTTTGTCATGAGGTAGAACTGAGCTGCAGCAGTGCCTGGCTTGGATAACATGCCCTGAAGCAAAATCATCTTAGTAACAATTGCAACTTTGAAAAACATGTTTTTGCAAAGAAGCTGATATTTTAATTGTGAACATAATACAGTGTCATAGTTTATGCATTACTGAGTACTGCAATTACAATTATAGAGTTCAGTAATTTTTCTTTATATTTTTTAAAATTTTTAGTGGAAAGTAAGTTTATTTATTTTCCCATATGTAGAAATTCCAATGTAATTATTTCTTTCTTTGAGAATTTCACACAATATATTTTGATCATATTCAACTCATTAGTAACCCCCCATTTCCTCCTCCTACCCCCACCAACTTCACTTCTTTTGTTTTCTTTTTTAATGATATGTAAAGTCCAATTTATATGAAATATACATTTAAAAATTCATTATGTGGGCTGGGGAAAATGGTTCAGCAAGTAAAGTACTTGTCCCACAGGTGTGAGGACCCAAACTCAGATCCCTAGAATGCACTTAAAAGCTGAGTGAATCTAGAGGCCTGCCTATAACCTAAGAACAGGAACTAGAGAAAGATTTCCCAGAATGAGTTTGCTGTCCAGACAAGCCAAACAAGTGAGAGACCCTGTTGCAATAGGCAAAAGAAAGCAATTAAAAAGACACCTATCATCAACCTCTTGCCACACATGTGCACTACATACAAAGGTGAACACACACATGGACACAGGTGCCCACATGCTATACACATGTACATATGCAAAAATGTCCATCACAGTTTTTTACCATAAACTTCTTTCAATTTTCAACTTGTTACAAATATTCCTTCTTTCATTTTACTAATGCTTGTTTCTGACTACTGAATATCAGATGTGTACCTCACGTTTCAAGCAAGGGCAAGTGTATAAAGTGGATAGGATGAAAGTAGAAATGGGAATAGACAGATGGGGACTTAAGCTCTCTCGAGTTTTCTTTTTTTTTTTTTTTCTTTTTATTTTGCAATACAATTCAGTTCTACATATCAGCCACGGATTCCCTTGTTCTCCCCCCTCCCGCCCCCCCTCACCTTTCCCCCAGCCCACCCCCCATTCCCATCTCCTCCAGGGCAAAGCCTTCCCCGCAGACTGAGATCAACCTAGTAGACTCAGTCCAGGTAGGTCCAGTCCCCTCCTCCCAGGCCGAGCCAAGCGACCCTGCATAGGCCCCAGGTTTCAAAGAGCCAACTCATGCAATGAGCACAGGACCTGGTCCCACTGCCTGGATGCCTCCCAAACAGATCAGGCCAATCAACTGTCTCACCCACTCAGAGGGCCTGATATTTCATGTGTTTCCGTTCGTTTGGCTATTTGTCCCTGTGCTTTATCCAACCTTGGTCTCAACAATTCTCGCTCATATAAACCCTCCTCATTCTCGCTAATTGGACTCCCAGAGATCCACCAGGGGCCTAGTCATGGATCTCTGCATCCAGATCCCTCAGTAGTTGGATGAGGTTTCTAGCACGACAATTAGGGTGTTTGGCCATTCCATCACCAGAGTAGGTCAGTTCGGGCTGTCTCTCGACCATTGCCAGCAGTCTGTTGTGGGGGTATCTTTGTGGATTTCTGTGGGCCTCTCTAGCATTTTGCTTCTTCCTATTCTCATGTGGTCTTCATTTACCATGGTCTCCTATTCCTTGTTCTCCCTCTCTGTTGTTGATCCAGCTGGGATCTCCTGCTCCCCCAAGCTCTCTTCCGGGTGGTATGGCCGTAGATGTCTCTCGAGTTTTCTTAAATCCTGCCATGCCTAATCACATTCCTTTGATCTCTGCCTGCCCTTGGAATTTGTCTTACACACTTTTATACATGTAGTAGCATTCTCTCTGAATAATGGACTACACTCTTAATGCTGTGCAGGCTGTGAGGAAGACTCTGTTTTTAGGATAGGGTGAGCATTTGCTTCAGTGAAGCCGAGGCTTGACAGATGTGATCTTTGGAAAGACCTGGCAAGATTTTTTCTTTCTGAACTTTCTACTAGGTTCTTTTTTCCCTCCTTTGGTTTTTCAAGACAGGATTTTTCTGTGAAGTTTTGGTGCCTGTCATGGATCTCACTCTGTAGACCAGGCTGGCCTTGAACTCATAGAGGTTTACCTGGCTCTGCCTCCCCAGTGCTGGGATTAAAGGTGTGTGTCACTGCTGCTGCCCAGCTCTAATAGGTTCTTTAAAAGATGGGACCAGGAGTAGGGCTTTACACTATTTCAAGGGATGTCTTCATCACAAGAGAAATTTTGCAAGGCCACCCCATTTACACCTGTTTAAGAAATTACAGAATCTTGATGAGGTTTGAATAAGGAAAATATGGGCACATGAGGAGGAAACTTGCCTTAGAATGTTTATATAAATGAAGAACTACTTAGGACCAGTGCTCCAGCCAGGAAGCCTTATTCAATACAGAAAAGAAGATGGTGATGGTAGATAATTAGAAGCTCTGCTGGGGAAAATTGCATCATGAATGAACTTGCAAGTACCAGGGATGTCCTCCTGGATGGAAGCAAGGAACAGACCATGCTTCAAGAAGGGCAGTAGGGAAAAGAAGAGAGAGCATTAACTTCCCATATGTCAAGGTTACTACTGACTATCAGTAAACTTGACAGAATGAGGGTACCACCGAGGGAGATCGACAGCCTCGAGGAGGGTGTTTGGGAGCTCACTTGAGATAGGCTAGCGTCATTTCAATTAGAGGAAAAAGCCCCTCCTGGGGAAGTTTGAGCCTTGTCTCATCAGTGCAGCTTGTGTTTTATAGAATATTTCTCGGCACTCTGCTTTGTATGCTGCTGTTTTAAGTGATAGGACTTTGGGCTGTTTCCCTGGGGAGGTTATTACAAGTTGTAAGGATATTTCTATGTGACAATTGTCTTAAATAGGAACATTTTGAGACTTGATTTTATTTACTGTAGAGCACTGCAACCATTTGTAGTGCTGCTGTAGGAATGTTAAATATTAATGATGTTTCCGGCTCTGCTGAAGCCCCAACATCATGTGAGTGTTTAATTACAGAAAAGTAGTCAAAAAATGCTGCTGCTCTACTACACCCTTAAAACATTATCCTCTTGCAAATATTTCTAATCAAAAGAATTATCTTGGTTTGGGAGAAGGCTCAGCTGGTAATATGCTTCCTGTGCAAGCATGCGGACACATGTTTGTATCCTCAGCACCCATGTAAAAAGGCACATGTGGCAGTGCATACACTGGGAAGGGAGGAAAAGGAGTATCCCTTGGGCTTGTGGGCTTGCCAAATCAGTGAGCTTAAAAAGCAATGGTGAAGCCGGGCGGTGGTGGCACACGCCTTTAATCCCAGCACTTGGGAGGCAGAGGCAGGCGGATCTCTGTGAGTTTGAGGCCAGCCTGGGCTACCAAGCGAGTTCCAGGAAAGGCGCAAAGCTTCACAAAGAAACCCTGTCTTGAAAAACCAAAAAAAAAAAAAAAAAAAAAAGCAATGGTGAAATTGACCTTTAGCTTCTGTAAACATATCCACACAAGTGCTTATTCATTTACATATACATAGAAACATGTACACATGCATATGTAATGCACAAGAAAACAACAGCAGTTATCTACCTGCTTTTATATACAGTGACACCATGCAATTTCTTTCAAAAAATTAGACAGATTGTGTTGGATACTAGGATTGGAGATAGTTGGGGCAAATATACTTTTCCATCCTCTATTTTCAAATTAACCAGTTGTACCCTAGCCTATAACATCCAGAGATAGTATTTTTTTCATCCATTGTCATTCTTATTAGGCAATTTACAATGACCTCTCTCTCATTCATCCCTATTAAAAATTATAATTTTGAACACACTCCATTTTAGAACTTCAGAGCTGGTAAGTAGATCCCTTTGCTCTAAGAGAAAAATGTATATAGTAAACTCTGATTTTAGGTGAATTTCAACATTGATGAGTAATAAAAATCATCTGCTTTTCCCATTACTTCTTTTTAAAATTTTCATTATTTTGAAATTAAAACACAGTTATGCCATTTTCCCCTTCCCTTTCCTTCCTCTAACCACTTTCATGTACCCAATTCTTCTACTCTCAAATTCATGATTTCTTGAATTTAATGGTTACATTATATATTCCTAAATATACAAATAAAAACTGCTTAGTCTGTATAATGTTGCTTTTATATATAAGTTTTCAGGACCAACCACTTGGTTTTGGATAACCAACTAGTGAACTCTTTGCTGGGGAAAACTATTTCTCTTGTTCTCAATATTCCTTGGTTGTCTGTGGTTCTTTGCCTATGGTTGGATTCTCATAAAATTGCCTTAATCAGACACAATACAGTAAGCTTATGGAGCATGGAAAAATGGAAGACTGATAACTGCCCATATTTGTGACAGAGGAGAGAAGGATGAGCCTGGTGAGTTGGTCTTTTTCCATCAGTATCACTATATTTTCCCTTTAATCATTTTCTATGGACATTGATTTAGAAAGAAATCATGTTGGATAACATCAGAAAAAAATTAAAAGAAATTTCAACAAAAAATAAAGAAATTATTTTTAATGTAGTAATGGAAAAGATGATAATAATTATCTTCCAAACGTAATTTAAAATTGAGTTAAGAATATAGATTGCACTTTGGAAAGGAGTTATTGTGCTCTGAAAGGGGTAATGAAGTTGATAGCAGATCACTGATAGGCTAGCCTTTCTCTAGAAGATAAATATAAGTTCTGAAGAAAAAAACATTGGAGGAACAGGAGATGAATCAACAATAGGAAGACATGAAAGGAGACTCAAACCTTGAAACGATAATTATACTGAAATGTGTATTTCCACAAGCACACTGTATTCCATTGGTCTGTGTCTGTTTTGTGACAATATCACACAGATTGTGTTACCATGGCTCTGTAGCTTAATTCAAACTCAAGCTTTGTTCTTTCTGTTTGAAACTGCTTACACTACCCAGAGTCTTTAGTGCTTCCATTTGAATTTTGAAAATTTTTGCCTAGGTTTGTGACTAATACCTCTGGAATACCTGTGGGGTTTCACATCTCCCTTTTCATACATGACACTAAGAATGTGTGTTTCTTGAACTCCCTGCTTCTTGAGATGTTTTGATTAATTTTTTTTCTCTTTATATGGTATGAACTGACTCCTCTCACTCACCACCATCTCCAATCTCTTATCTCTGTCTACTCTCTCCTTCTGTACAAATCTCTTTCTTACCTTCAGATCTGTTTATTTTGTTTCAGGACTTGAGTTTCACCAGGGCTGTCTGTGTGACTGTGAGCTTAGAACTATCTATCCATTGCAGCCTGATGGGTTCCACAGAGGAATCTCAACTGAATACATTTTTCTTCCTTCCCTAGAATCTATTTCGTCAAGAGGTTAATAGTAAGGGGCAGAGACTAGTAGTTGGCAGGGCCAGTCTCCCATGGGCCCTGTGCTGCCGACTACAGATATAAGTTCATGACTGAAATGGTTTTATCAAGACCAGAAAATGATATTTTGCAGTCCTTCAGCTTATTGCCTGGCTCTTACAACGTCTATCTTTCAAAATGTAGACTTTGCTTTACTATGCCTAAAAGGATCTGGTACTTTCATTTGATTTTAGGATTAAAAGCCTTTTTACTCCCTGATTTTCTCAATGACACACTTTTCATTCTCAGGTATATTGTTCTATCTCTCAACATTAGTGTAGATTCTTTAATTTTGGTTACTATTGATTTCCAGTCTTATTCTGCTGTGATTTTTTTTAAGGCATAAGAAATTATTTGACTGTTTTGAATTTGTTAAGACTTGTTTTGTGACTTAGAATGTGATATATTTTAGAGAATGTTCCATGGGCTGATGACAAGAATGAATATTCCATATTTGTTGATGGATTATACCATATGAATCTGTTAAATCCATGTCACCTGTGTGGCAGTTTAATTCTGAAGTTTATTTGTTGGTTTTTAGTTAGGATTTATCTAAATAGGAAATTACGGTACTAGTACCACCTAGTATCATTGGTTCAGTATTTATGTCATCTAGTATGTCCACTAGTGTTTGTTTTATGAAATTTGGAGCCCTACCATTTGATTTACATCTGTTACAGCTTCAGAAATTTGTTTTGTTTCTCGTGCCCCCTTGATCGAGACTGTCTTTCTCACTTGTTTGTGTGTAATATTACTCTGAGGATCTTCTGCAGTTCTGGCTTTGGTAGTCATGAACTGTCTTAGTCTGTGCTTGCTTGAGTTTTCCTCATATTTTTTTAACTGACAAAGAAATTATCTTGGTTGGTAGTTATTTATTTTCAGGGCTTGAAATATCATTCCATGCATTCCTGGCTTTGGGGTTTGCTAATGAAAGAGCTAGTGTTATTCCGATATGTCTGCCTTTGCAGGAGAACTGGTGTTCTCTTTCAGGTTTCAATATGATATTGCTCTGTAGTTTTGATGTCTTGACTACAATATGCTGTGGAGAGGTTCTTTTCTAGTCATTTCTATTTGGGCTTCTAAAGGCCTCTGTGTTTGAATGTCCATTTCTTTCTCTAAATATGTATAATGTCCTGATAGTATCTCATTGAAAGTTTGTTCCACATTCTCGCTAATTGGACTCCCAGAGCTCCACCCGGGGCCTAGCCATGGATCTCTGCATCTAGATCCCTCAGTAGTTGGATGGGGTTTCTAGCATGACAATTAGGTTGTTTGGCCATCCCATCACCAGAGTAGGTCAGTTTGGGCTATCTCTCGACCACTGCCAGCAGTCTGTTGTGGGGGTATCTTTGTGGATTTCTGTGGGCCTCTCTAGCACTTTGCTTCTTCCTATTCTCATGTGGTCTTCATTTATCATGGTCTCCTATTCCTTGTTCTCCCTCTCTGTTGTTGATCCAGCTGGGATCTCCCACTCCCCCAAGCGCTCTTTCCCTCGATCCTCGCCCTTCACTACCCCCACTCATGTCCAGGCTGTTCATGTAGATCTCTTCCATTTCTCCGTCATTGGGCGATCCCCATGGAGGGTTTATATGAGCGAGAATTGTTGAGACCAAGGTTGGATAAAGCACAGGGACAAATAGCCAAACGAATGGAAACACATGAACTATGAACCAATGGCTGAAGGGTCACCAACTGGATCAGGCCCTCTGAATGGGTGAGACAGTTGATTGGCTTGATCTATTTGGGAGGCACCCAAACAGCAGGATCGGGTCCTGTGCTCATTGCATGAGTTGGCTCTTTGAAACCTGGGGCTTATGCAGGGTCGCTTGGCTCAGCCTGGGAGGAGGGGACTGGACCTGCCTGAACTGAGTCTACCAGGTTGATCTCAGTCCTCGGGGGAAGCTTTGCCCTGGAGGAGGTGGGAATGGGGGGTGTGGGCTGGGGGGAAGGTGAGGGGGGCGGGAGGGGGGAGAACAAGGGAATCCGTGGCTGATATGTAGATCTGAATTGTACTGCAAAATAAAAATAAATAAATAAATAAATAAATAAATAAATAAATAAAGTTTGTTCCAACCTAAAGCATTAACTCCTCTTTTCTATGCCATATGTTCTTATACTTAATCTGTTGATTATGTCTTAGAGTTCTTTGACATTATGGTCGGGCTTGTTTAAAAATTTTATTTTTTTATTTTATTTTTTATTGAAAATAATTTCTTCTCTTATACAATACATCCCAACTACAATTTCCCCTCCTGTCACAGCCAACTCCTCCCCACCTCCCCTATCCTCCAGATCCCTCTCTTTTCTTTCAGAAAGGAACTGGTATCCAGGAGGCAACAACTAAACCTGACAAGATAAGATGTAATAAGATAAGGCATAAGCCCACATATTGAGGCTGGACAAGGTAATCAAAAAGGAGGGAAAGAGTCCCAAGAGCAGGCCAAAGATTGAGAAATACACTTTCTCCCACTGTTAGGAGTCCCACAAATACACCAAACTAACAGCCATAACTTTTATGCAGAAGACCTGGTGAATATTTTTCTTTTTTGTAGTATTTCAATTTGGTATTTACTCAAGCTTCTCCTGTATCCTTAGTCTTTCTTCTGCCTCTGTGAGTTGAATAGTGATTGTTTCTACTGTGATTTATTTTGTCATCTTTTTATTTTTTTCAAGCACTCCATTTACTTGCCTAAATTTTCTTCTATGTTGCTGACTTCCATCTTCGCTTTATGGATTGAAATTCTGTACTTGTCTGTATCCTATTTGAGTAATTGATCACTTTTGCTAGTAAACTTTTGAAATCTTTGACCAACATTTTATCTATTGCTGTATTTTTTGAATTCAGTATGTAGTGAGCTGTGATCTTACAGAAGAATCATTGTCTTGCTTCTTTACATTTCTCTTGTGATTTTTATATCTATTCATTTTAATGTCCCTTCTAGTTTTACTTCTGGATATTTTTATTGAACAATCTACTCTTGAGTACTCAATCCTCAGTATTACTCAGAAAGGAGAAATAAAAATTTTGTAATAGCAAGACCAATACACATCAGATATAAAAGCCACTTAAAAAGGATTCAAGACAACTAATACATCACCAGTGACCATAAAATAGAAAGTGAAAAAAGTTCAAGTGCAGTATGAAGCTAAAATCTATTTATGACCAATATGGACGCAGTAAGTGAATTGGATAAAGGAAGGAGAGAGAGAAAGAAGAAAAATAGAAGAGATTCAGGGCTAAGTAAAGAAAGGACAAAAACATAATGAAGAATATTATAGAGAGGAAGAGAATAAAGCAAAAGATAAAATAGAATTATAAAGGAATACAAAAGTGATTACTTAATAGTGAAAAGATCAAAATTAAAATTAGTTAAATGTAAAAAGAGGATAAAAATAAAAATAAGAATTTTTTTAAATTTAAAATAATAGTTAAAGTAAGGATACTAGTAAAGGTATAACTGAGGGGAAAGGAGCATGAACACAAGGTGCTAAAGCAAAGTAAAAGCAAATAAAAACAAAGGGAAAAAGTAGAAGGGTTGGAGCAGCTGCTTCACCCTCTGCTGACCAGACCTTGGCTTTGCAAGTCTTTGATGTTAGCAGATTCTTCCACTCTTCAGAGACTCCTCACATCCTCCCCTCCCCTACAAGACAGGTGAGATGTGTGGTGGAGAAAGAATCACAGCGATGGGCTCTTTGCAGGAGGAGGACGTACCTTCCTAGATCACAAACCTGAGCATGAATTTCCCTTCTAGAAGAATGCAGTGTTGGGTGTCAAGAATGCCAGGATTCTTAAGCTCTGTAGCAGTGACTGCTCCACTTGAAGGCCTCTGGTTCAGGCCTGTCAGATTCCAGAGTGATACCTAGTTGGATGAGGCATGATGCCAGCTCTTGAACTTGGAGCAGCCTTTCCCCGACTTCCTGCACTGAGCCTCCTGCCTGCTTCCTGTGCTTCCCAGCATTATCAGCATCTGCCCCTCATTCACCATGATGCCATAAGACAGGCTGTCTTTATCTGGGACACGTGGCAGTGCATTCAGGCTTCCTGATTTGAAGTTTGTTTCCTGATTTCAGGTAGTTAGGGCAGTTCAGTTTTAAGAAGTAGAATCCTCGCTAGATGGCACCCAGTATTTACCCTCTGAGTTATTTAGAGTGACAAAATGAGAGTGTACTCTACTGCTTCCCTGTCCAGAAGAGGACTGCCTGCCTCATGACAACCTGTAACTGGAATTGAGGCCTGTGATGGCTATAGGCTTGTCCTGAAGCTAGTATTGCTGGTCCCTTTGAGCACTGCTCTACCTTTTAGAGAAGGATTCCAGTTTCTCTGCAACACCCAACCTTCACCATTCCAGCCCCAGGAGCTGCATGGCTGGAGCTCCCTTTGGCTTGGCTCACTAATCCTCAGTTAGATGTTTGTCTTTTCAGCTGTCCTATCACAAGAATACCAGAGTTCTTATTCTGGATTTCCAGAGCTCTTCCTCTTTGGTTTGGGATAGACTGCATTCTTTCCTATACTGATTCTTCTTTTTCATTTTTTATTAGAAATTTTCATCATATAGTATAGTTTGATCACACCCCCTAGAACTTCTCCCAGACCCTACCCACCTTCCCATCCATACTGCTTCTTAACCAGGCCACAGGAAATCAACTTCTATTCCACCATTTTACCCAGAAGTCCTAAATTATGGCTTGCATGCTTAATAAATAAGCCCTAGGAATGGAACATTGTGTGTGACATTTTCATCACTTATGAGACTATCAATAGCCAAAAACTGTTGTAAAGCTTATGTGAGGTAATGCAAACATGTTCAACATAATATCTAACATAGAGGGAGTGCTCTGTAATGCTTCCTTTTCTGTCTTCTTTCTTGGGCATTTAGAACATTTGAATATAAATGATCCTTAACATAGAACAGAAGGGAATATTTTATGAGAGTAAAAAGAAACTAGTTTCTGATTTTTAAGTCAAAGGCCTCTGGCAATTTCAGTTCGGAGTTTAATATGTTTTACATAGTCCTTCAAAGTTCAAGACTGTGCAAGCCATGTGTAGGAAGCACTGGTCACTGAGGATATAGTTATATATCTCTATGTTTTTATACAGATGGTAAAAAGGGGAGTTATGCTTACAAGTGTTTATAAATCATTCAGGTTGTCTAAAGGATTGTAAGATTGAAAGCATCTGTCACAAAATTATAAATATTTGTTTTTTTATTTTATAATTTAATTTAATTTTACATATCAGCCATGGATTCCCCTGTCCTCCCCCCTCCCACCACCCCACCTCGCCGCCTTCCCCTCAGCCCACCCCCCATTCCCATCTCCTCCAGGGCAAAGACTCCCCTGGGGATATTTGTTGTTAGAGATAAAATTCACTTTGAGATGTTCTCATGTAAATGATACAGTTCTGTGTCTCACTAATTTGAGGCTGTACAAGTCCAGATCAAAAACCCTGAAGATTTAATGTCTGGTAAAGTTTGGCTCCTCTCAGACCTTGCGTTTCTGAGGCAATTTCATAAGGTCCCTCCCAGATGTTTGCTAACAGTTCTCTTACTAGTGTGTGGAGAACAGGAATTCTTATGAATAAGAATGGCTAATACTGGGACTGGACAGATGGTTCCAAAGCCTGTAGCACTTGCTGTTCTTGTAAAGGACCGGGTTAGGTATCTAGAACCAACGTAATGGCTTACATCCTTCCATAAATCCAGTGTGAGGGGATCTTGCACCCTTTTCTAACCTTCCTCTGCACCAGGCATCCACACAGTATGCATGCAGACATGGAGGGAAAATACTCATTATACATTAAATAAAAATAATAAGCAAGTCGTTTTAAATATTAAGAATGGTAAATACTATTTAATATGTATTTATGTGGCTATGTCTGAAGCTTTGCATTGCAATCTAAGGAACACTTCAATCATTGCTTAGGCAGTTGCCATGTTAGTGAATAAGCTTGTGACGCTGTAAATATGCTTGTTGCACTTCAAATATTTCTAATTGGTCGGTAAGATAAATGAATTGGGTTTCATCAATCAACTGTCACTCTACCCTCTTGGAATCTCAATTTTCTATAAAAAGGAAATTATTGAAATAACATTTCCTTAAGACTCCCTTATCTTTATGGCTCTCTTTTCTAATTGAATAAAATATCTCAACCTGCTTAAATTAAGTGGTCTGGGTTGTGGGTTAGAGTGACAATTTCCATTAACCTAGGAATTGGTGAAAGCCATTAAATTCTGCATTTGTAATTTCTTAATAACCGTCCTTTTAAAAAGGCACTGGCTTTCTTATTAATTATCGCTCCCCTGTGAACACCCAGTTAGATGTGGCCTCTAGAAATCGCCTTTGGAGCCCTGGATAACTTAAAGCACTTCATGGCATCTACTCTCCTTGATGGACAATACATACGATGCCCCCTGTTTAGGTGACACAGCCTTCCTTCTCTCTGTTGCTGTTGCTCTTTTGTACTGAGTTCTTCAATTCAGCACTTTTAGTAGAACCAGATACAGAGATGGTGATATGCTGCATGAACTTCAATGCTTATCAGGGTAAACTCTTCCTAAGAACTGCTATTGAACCGAGCAGAGTCTTCTCTTGCAGACCACGGGCATTGTTGCCCGTGGAGCTCAAAGTGGGTGACAGAAAGGCAAGCAGACCCTTCAGAACAGAGAATCACTTGTCCTTCCCACTCCATCAGCTTTGTGTCACAGAAAGAAACTCAGTATTTTGGTTTGGTCTCCATTGTTACATAGAAAGAGAAGAAATGCTGCTTCTCATTTTCTTTTTTTTTAGAATTCTGTTAATGAGGCTTTCTTTTGCTATCTACAGTGCAGATAATATAAGAAGAGCATATCAGAATGCAACTTCACATATAGTTTTGATGAAATGAGGCAATAACTGGCATACTGATGCCAAAGTAAGTATTTGAGTATCAGCAATGATCTGCAGATCTAATATTTTCTTTTATATTTCACTCATTTGAATGAGTTGTATTCAATTCATCCTGTATCTGATGATATAGGGTGGATATTATGTGATCTTTGGTCCTGTTGATCTGTCTTTGAGAACAATCAAATGTTCTTCTTTTCATTATTTCTACTAACACTAAGTAGAAATCATAGAAATGCGTGAATTTTAACCAAACTCTGATGCAGTTAAAATATAGGAATATAGTTCTGTTGAACTTAATGTAGCACACAGAGCCTTATCTTTTGTAGAATATTTGTTAACTGTTCTTCTGTGGATCTTTTCCAAGTATTACTGACCTCATGAAGAATCAGAGACCAAATCAACCCATCAGATGATGACAAAACACAGTGTTTGTTCTAACCCAGACAGGAAGTTTTTCTCTTAAACGTTGAGTTCAGATGGATTTCTGGAAATGGCAATAGTTTTATGAAAGATGTGTGTCTCCCCACCCTTGAAATCTAAACTAGTTTGCTCATCCATAGAACTGGGCACAGTTCTCTGTTTACATTTCCACATTCCATGGACTAACTTATTGTGAAATCTCAAGCTAAGCTGTCTTGGGTAATAAATATACAATACATTGAAAAATGATCATCCTTACCTTGGAAGGAAGAAACACAATTCTGTTAGTAATTTCTCTGTCAGTATTTATTTATCTCTATGTGTGTATGCATATTGGAATTTTTCTTCTAAGTCAACACAGTGATAACCAGAGACATTATGCCCTGATTGAATCGAAATATTGTATTTTCCTTGACTATATTTTAGTAATAGCCTTTTTGTGTTTTAAAAATCTAATTCAAGCTCTTATACAATGCAATACAAGAATATGCTGCAACTCTTAGTTAAATGTGACCACTTCCAGTTACCTAAAGACTTATAGAAATGAATTATGTGTCTTGGCTTATGTACTGATATTTACTTCTTGATGACGTGAGGTTTGGAACTCCACAGAAATGTTGGGGCTAGTATGTTTCTATGAGTCTTGGGATAAAAATTGCTTTGGGTGGTTAGGTTTTAGCATACTTTTTCAAGACATCATAAAACCTTTAAACCTTAAAGGCTTCAGAAGAATTCAGTTGTTGGGGAGGGGGTAATTTATGTGGAGTAAGAGACAGTCAGAACAAATAAGCATTAAAACACATTGTGAGTTACAAACTTCCTGGTATGGTAATGAGGAGTCCTGGGCCACAGTTATTCTGGTGGTTTCGCCATTTCCCTGAGCACTGACATTTTTATATGACTCAGTCCAGTGTTAGGAATAACAATTTAATTCTCAAAGATGAAAATGTGAGTTAGTCTTTCAAAATTGCCTAAGATCCTAAGTACACAAGTGGAGTGATTTTGTCCATCTTATCTCTCTTCTATCTTTTTTGAACATGCATTGCTTGTGTTAGGAAAATCACCTGCATATCTATAACATAATTTTCTTAACTAAAAGTTAAATACATTGGAATGTCACCCTGGGTTTTATTTATACTTATTCACTAATTGTGATCTAGGTAGCATCCATAATGGTCATTAAGTATTCAAATAAGTTCATAATTTCCCCAAAGACTTAAGTGCAACAAACTCAGTAGCTATAATTGTATTCAAATTTCAATTTAATTGTTTTTCTGAATAAAAAATTGGGGACAACTGTAGGCATTGCTGAGTAGTGACAAATCCATACTTTTTTGTAGATAAGAACTCCTTTCATTTCCAGTATTCAGTGCTTCTCAGAAACTTCTCCACCTTGTTTATTTATCTTTGGGAGTAAAGGTATCTCTTAAGCCTTCAAATACTGAAAATATATGCATTTCCTAGAACACTGGACTCCATGAAAGCAGGTTTTTTTGAGTCGTCCCTATCTAAATTGTGGTATTATGATTGATGACACCCCTTGACACTTGTTAAGGAATTACTTATATTTTTATCACCATGGATTTCCACCCCTTCTCATAAACAAATGAAACCTTTAGCTCAAAGTTCAATGAATCAAGTTTAAATGAAATAAATTAAAACTCTTAGGGGAATGAGTGTTAAGAAGAATGAAGCATTGATGACCTCTTAGCAGTTGTAATTCTCCACATTGAATTATTGACAGTGTGTGACACCATAACCTCACAAATTGCAATCTATAAACAGCTTAGAGAATATGACCTTTGGATTACTGTGGATCTTGTGAGGGCTTAAGCTTATTACAAGCAGCTACCCACAGTATATTTCCTTGTAGGTTGCAGAAGGAGAGAATGCATTTATCTAGAGCAGTGGATACTATTTAGACAGAGCTCAGCAATGCCATATCCAGGCAGAAGTGATAGATAGCGAATGTCAGAAATCTCCTTGGCTGGGGTGGAAGTGTTGCACGTTTCCTCATCATTGATTTGTAGTCACTTAGTACAAAGAACTAATTAGTTGAAGTTTCTGACTTATGCACTTTTCTCCACTTTTGCAAGAGTGGGGACAGAGAATTCACAAATAGGATGTAGAAGCTTTGCCACATTTTTGTTGGTCTTTCTGCCTTTCATTATTTTCCAATAAGCTACAGCTAAAAGTCTCAAATCTCAGGTCTTGCACTCTATTACCAATGATAAAGTCATCTTTAGTGTCACTTTACATTATTTTGGCAACAAAATAAGCAGATATAAAATCTTTACATATTTATTCTTGTGTGATGAATTTGGGTAACAACTCATGGAAATGGTTCATTCTATTAGCCCATCATTACTTCTGACTTGTTTCTTCCACATCCTCCTCTTAGTTTAAGGTCATACTTTTATTAGGTTTCCACCATTGTATTTGTAGTGAAACACATCCAAAATGTCGAAAATAGACCTGGAGTCTTGACAAAAGTTATTTTACTGGTTCTTCTGTGAATGGGCAGTGTGGGTTTAGGCAATTCATTTAATGTTTCTGGGCTCCAACCTCCCTGCATGGTAATTATCACATCAAAAAAATGTTTGAGGCAGTACTATTGGCAGAAATTTAAATATACTATCTCACTTTATCCTCAGGATAATCCTTTTAAATAAGATCAGGCAATATTCTAAACTTCAGCTTGAGGTTACTAAAGGTTGCAGAGGTTATGTCCTATAAAAGTGGCAGAGTTAGGACGCCAGGTTGGGAAAGTTTGGTTTAAAAGTCAGGATGTTAAAAACAGGGTATACAAATGCATTTGCTGACAGAACCTTGCAAGTGGTACCAGTGAGTTTGCTGGAATAAATGGAGATGCTATCTCTAAGTGGAGATAGCTTGCTGCAGCCCTTCAGCTGACTGTGTGACTTCGGGGTGGGAGGATCCTACAATGTTTGAGTTTTAATATAGTTTATTATGAGAAATAAATTTTTCTCAGTATATTTAATTGATGGCAATTGATCTACTTTGTTTTGAAAACATGTCAAGAATCTAGAATGTGTAGGATGAACAAAACATTTGGGTTATTGTGGTTTTCTTCTCATAGCATCTGCTTCCTGATCTCTTGCTCAACTCTGAAAAGTTAGCATACACTCTTCCTCAGTTTTCCCTGTGCTATCCAACTGGCCATCTTTTCTGTCATATTTTGGTATTTTCTTTCCATTTATACTCTGATCACTCTGTGAAGAAAGTTCAAACTTCCCACTACAAATAAATAGATTACTGAATGTCTGTTTTGTTTGTTTGCCTTCACTGTCAGAAACTTAATATGCTAATAGTTGGCAAACTACAGCAAGACATCCAAACACAGACAATATTCTGTTTTTGAAAATGAAGTTTTATTGAAATAAATGTGAGCTAATTGTCTATATGTTGCTTTTGCAACAGAACTGAAGAACTAAAACAGTTATCACAAACATTTGGTAGCCCACAAACCTAAAATGTTTATTATCTGATCTTTTAAGGAAGAAGTTTTATAACACTTGCTAATTCCTTACTTTTAGAACTATCAAATTAAACTCTGTATTTCCAGTTATCACATTTATCATCCCTAACTCAAAACTCGCTAATTGTGCTTATTTACCATACAAATCTACACAAAGACTTCTAAGGCTTCTCAGCTTAGCATTAGAGAACATTGAAACTAATCTTCCTCTGTCTTCCTATTCATTTTTTTTGAAATGACAATACATTCTCTAGACTGGATTAAATAACAAATCCCAACTGTACCATGCCAACACCAACTGTGACATTTGAGAATACAGCACCATTGTACAACACAATTTGGAACCCATCATTATATGACCTAAACTATTTAATGGGCATTTATAATTCTGATCAAACTTATTACTAAAGAAAGAATTATCACATGGCAAGGTGGATGGTAAAATTGTACAAATAAACTCATTTTTTCTCATATACATTCATATTTTAAAGCATGAATGTCTTTTTGTGTAATCATTCATTTATTAACAATATCCTGGCAATTTCTTTAATTAGATTTTGAGCTAATTGGCAAAGGCTTTTTTTCATTTTTAATTTAACATCAAACAAATTTACAATTGAAAGAAGTACACAAGCAACATTTAATGAAAATAATGTGCCCTAGACTTAACAGAAGCGTCTTGCTAAATTTAAGATAGGGCAGGAACTTAATCCAGGGAAGTTAGGAAGGCTTCCCAGAGGAGCTGACACTTGAGCAGGGTATTGAAATTTTACAAGACCCCATGGTTCAAAAACTTCATAATGGTTCTGTAAGATGAATTGCTAAATTATCTTATTAACAAAAATCCCAGAGCCAGATATTGGGGTGAAAACTGAGCAATCAGAGGAATAGGACAAACCACAGCCAACCTCACCTTACCAACTCCTCAGCCTCTCGAGAGCACTACTTCCTGTATACTCATGCCTATATGCCTTTCTGTCCCTGCCCTCTTACTTCCTCTCTCTGACCAGCTACATCACTTCCTCTTTCCACCCAGCTCTATCACTTCCTGTCTGTCTGTACAGACCTCCAGACCTCTATGGTTAACTAGTACTGGGAATTAAAGAGATGTGCCACCACGCCTGGCTCTGTTCCCAGTGTGGCCTTGAATTCATAGAGATCTGAATGAATCTCTGCCTCTTGAATGCTAGGAGTAAAGGTGTGTGCTACCATTGCCTGACATCTATGTTTAATATAGTGGCTGGCTTTTCTCTCTGATCCCCAGATAAGCTTTATTGGGGTGCACAAGTAAAATATCACCACCTTTCCCTTTTTTGTCTAAAATAAAAGTTATAACTAATATAAGAAAAACTATATACAATAAATACAATATATACAATATGTACAGGAAATAAATACATCAACAATGTCTAGTCCATTTGCATTTGACAAATTAAGCGAAAATATTCCATTATCTATCCTATTTTGGTGAGTCCAAAATGTACCTAATTCACTTTCTATCTTAACTTGTATTACCAGCCGAAAAATATCTTTGATGCCTTTCAAACTAACACACTTTACACCTCTTAGTGAGTTTCTTTTCTGAATTTCTTAACAAGGATAACTATAACTATCTAGTCAACTCCCTCAGACACCAAGAAGGAAATAATATTACCTAGTAAAACAGGACGTGCAAACAAGGAACTTCCAAAAAAAGTGATTTATAACAGAAACAGCCAGCTTCCTGGACAGTCACCTGAGGTTCCTCTGCAACATTGGAGTATCCATTCTTCAGCCTACAGCCTTAGCATATCTGACAGACTCATATGTCAAGCAGGATTTTCTAAAGAGCCTTTCCACCTTGTCTTGGCAAGGATCGGCAGTCCTTTCTTTTGTGTCCTGCTTGTCCGTTTTGGACAGACAGCATACTGTCAGCAGTCAAGGTAAGGGCATTTTCTTGCCCAGTGGCTAACTTTTGCCACAGTGAAAGTAAACTCCATATGGGGTTTCTTCAATGCCCATCATTTTTTCTGAAATTGATTGGTGCTGCCAGGAGCAGACATGTCTCATTGTCAAAAAAAAAAAAAAAAGTATGTTATTAAAACATCTTAAATGCCATATTCTGCAGATCTCTGAAGGGTTTGCAGATGACCTATCTATCTAAAACATATTTCTACTTGACCTTGGAAACATATCTAATATGACTACAAGTTTGATTGCAATGACTAACTACTAACTTACATTTCTTTATATCTTAATTAGTTGGTAATAATAACTTTCAAGGACTAACAATTTGCATTACATTGTTAAATGAACTGTATAGGTACAATACTTTGAACAAGATTAGAAACATGTACAGTATTTTCTAACAAAATCAATCTCAAATTTGTATCAATACACACAATTTATATACAATATACAAAAATCCAATCCAATGTAAAATATTTAAAACTAGTAGTTGCCTTTTAAAAGTATATTCAATTATCTAGTCTTTATCCATCATAGTTCTAAGATTAGAAGGAAGTTAAAATTGCAGGATTCAGGATTATAAGTAGTGTGAACAGCTAAAACTGGGGAGGAGAAATTTGTTATTAAAAAAGAAAGAAAGAAGAACCCTGGAATCCAGGCTTCCATATTGAATGGAGAGATAATCCTGCACTGTTTCTATGCAGGAGAGTAACAATTAGATTATACCTACATTGTAAATTCCAAAGGGTCAGAAATGACATTGCATGCATCTGTTTTCCTCCCACAGGGATTGCTAGCTCTCCCTTGAACATAGTAAGCATTTAATAGATAGTTGTTCCTTGATTAATTTCTTCATGGGGATGAAACATTTCTCCTTGACTGGTAGCCAACAGAAACTTGAGTTTTTTCTTTGAGCTTGAAAAAATGCTTATGCCATAGGAATTTAAAAAATAACTGCAAGTAACATCAAAGTGATGTAAAGTACAAAACTCATGGCACTTCTAAGTCCATGTCCTCTTCATTCTATGAGCTAAAAGTTTTGTTTTCAGCTTCAAGCACGAATTTGGCAAGTTCAAAACTACCCAAGGTAGAAATGTTATTCTCATGTAAACCCTTTAAGGTAACATTGGAAAATGCTTATTCTTTAAACTCCTTGAGGGTGATATACTCCTGATGCTATTGTTTGGACCAATGGGAAATGGAATGATCTTTCATCTTTCCAATGTTGTCAATAGAATGGGGTATTTTGCTCTTACTCCTGAGTTTGAAACCAAGAAATCACCAGCTCACCAGCTTGCAATAGTTGTCATCATCAAGAGTAATGGAATAAGATCTCAAATTATGTGTGTGTCATTGGAGCATAAAAAGAAGAAACATTTTAGAATTTATGCTCTGTAGACATTTGTTCCTATGGGAACTGTTTTGTTTCCTTCTTTGAGGAGACCTAATATGGAATTTCACCTTAGGAATTTTTCATAGCTATTTCCCTGTTTGACATTATTATTATAAGAGAGTCAAGGTCATTCCCTCTTTGACATGATTCAGTTTTCCTCACTATTGTTTTGATGCAGATGTATTTAGCTATTAGCAATGTCTACAAGTAGCAGCTTCATCAGTCTTATTTTGGAGACTGACTACTACTACTTTGGATTCTGGAGTCTGGGGCTTATCCAGTTCACAGTGTCTCGGGCCCATAGGAGTCATGCTACAAGTAAATATTATATCATTTTCTATGGATTGGCCTTATACTGTGCTCATCAAAATATCAGATATGATGTCACAAGTGTTAGAGTTTATGCGGCAGAGTACCTTGGCAAGTCAGGGCCAAGGTATTTCATAGAGATCACAACACACAACAAAATTTCACTCAAGACATTTATTGCAGGTGAGGTGGGATGAAAGGCCATCTTGGAACAAGGACTAGATAGATAGATAGATAGATAGATAGATAGATAGATAGATAGACAGACAGATAGATAGATAGATAGATAGATAGACAGATAGATGAGACAGGTAAGCAGACAGAAGGACAAGACAGACAGACAGAGCAAGAGTGAGCCCTGATGGTGGAACCTTTTAAAGGGTATATGAGTTGCATTTGCTGCTGGTGATGACACTTAGTCCTTGAAGGCAGGCTGGGAGAGCACCTGGTTTCTACCAAGTAATAGTTGCTCACTTAGCCCTTTAGAGTAAAGGAAAGGGTCTCACACTCTGTAGCCTATCTTCCTCCTCCACATACAAGTGAAATCTGTCACATAAGGACTTAACCTTTATCTATATTGTACCTGCCACTCTGCCAGGCACAGTCATTCAATAATTCTGCCAACTGTTATCTTTTCTTCATGACAGTGTGCTAAACAGTGATTTATTGCTTGAATACACATTGCCTTCATGGAAGTGATTTGTTTAAAACAACAGTAAAGAGCTAAATAAATTATTCATTCCATGCTAATTCTTCACTTTTATGTGCTGTAGTAAGCGTCAAAATAAGCAGCCTGTAGGGCATTTTATTTTTGCCACATTAATCTTGGACAGTTTAAAAGAAGGGCGGGGAGGGAAGGTGGAAACGTAAAGAAGTCCCATTTTCAAGAAAATAGATTTCTTTTTCCCCTACAGCCTCCTGCAGAAGTAGAGGGTTCTAGCAGATCTGCCTGCTTCCTCTGCCCATAGTCACTTTGTGAGCCCCTTACTGGCGCCCTCCCACTGAGGACAAGGACCCCTTGGTGCACCTGTTCATCATGAAGAATCCTGCTGCTCCTCTTCTCAATTTTCTTTCACTATGGCAAAGTCCCTGTCACAGATCCAGAAAGCAAGTGAGATCTTTCCTGGGAGATTTGCATTTCCAGGAGCAGACAGAATGTTGGGTTTGTAAATTTCACTGATGTTGATTTAGAATTGAAGGCTTATAAAGTGTGAGAAGCAGTGGTGACATAGTTCTCTGCTTCTGCAGCTGATTTCCAGGGCAGCATGGAGGTGCTCCCTTGATTCTCCTTCTGGAAGCATTGTCCTCTGTGTTTGAGCCAGAGACCTAGGGGTGATATTCAATGCATGAAATCTCATGTTAGCAGAGGAGCTAATGGATGGCTGGGTTGTGGATTCTCAGTAGGTTTCACACTGTTTTTTTCTAAGTAGGACTCCTCCATAGATTGTGCTTGCTGATGGGCACTGCAGGAGGTAGGATGTTCCCTGTCACATCTACAGAGGTCACAAAGAATGCAATGCAGAGATATACCCCTATCAAGGTCTTCGAACTGTTAACACAGCCCATTGTCTGCTTCCACATCAGAAGTCAAGAAAATCTAAGTTTAAATATGTACCACCTGAGCCCCAAACCCATACACACCTCTCAGATTCATATGGAATGGATCTAAAGATATGTTGTGAATAAAGTTCCAAGACTGTTAAAAGAACTGTATTGGTGAAATTATTAAAGCCACTCCACGTAGTTAAAAGGGGGGTTTATTAGTGGTGTAACTTACAAATGAAGGGATAGGTAGGTTGCAGGGTCTGGGGAAGACGTAGCTCAGTCTGGTGGTGTTCTCTGGAGAACTCTGCTCGGTCTACCTCTAGTGTCCAGGGTCCAGGAACCAAGAGAGGGCGGCACATCCGGATCTCGGGTCTTCGGGGCCCTCTCTTGGCCCCACCTTGTAAGCCTGACAGTTACTGAAGCCTCAATGGGAGTTGGAACTTCCAGATCAAAGCTGGGGACTGTTCCTTTGTCTTTATTTCCTTGGTTCTGAAGACTTGCACAGTCTCTAAATCATTCATGTTAAAACTGTGCCCTGGGCTTCCACCTGGCTAGAATATGTTAGGAAAACATTTCATTTGCATTCCTGATAGCACTTAGCAGAACAAAGAGTATGGGGTGGTCAGTGCACCTAAGAAGTTAGATCAACATTAGAGGGCCAGGAGTTAAGTTGAATCAAAAAGGAAAGAACAAAAGACCAGAACAGAAAGAACAGAGAGACACAGAGAGAGAGAGAATCCAGCATTTTGTTGTTTGAAAACAAGTATACTTTGAAACTTTTAAGCTCTTGCCTTTCTCTCCTTAAAAAGACGAACATAGTTTGACTGATACACATTTGAA
Organism: Peromyscus eremicus; assembly: GCF_949786415.1. NCBI lineage: Eukaryota > Metazoa > Chordata > Mammalia > Rodentia > Cricetidae > Peromyscus > Peromyscus eremicus. The sequence continues at coordinate 11,576,308 of NC_081416.1, forward strand.
GTTAGAGTCTGATTGTGGAAGTTCAAATCCCACTTCTGCTATCTATGTTCTACTTAGCAAATCTAGGTGAAGGAAGGAGGGAGTAAGAAACAAAGTCTTGAGTAGCTGAGTAATAACAATACAGATTATTACTCAAAATGTTTAAGATACAAAAATGTTGAATGAATTAGTGATAGAGTTCGGATAGTAAAGGGGACTGTAATGTCATTAATGAGTATTTAATAAGAAGTGATGAAGGTTAAGTGAATTAACTAAGGTCTTAGCCAGGGTACCAAGGTTTATTCTGTTACCAATTCAGTTCTGTCAACCACTGAAAAGCGCCACCTGGGTACTGTGCACACGCTTTGGCCTTCTCCCCATTACACAGAGCAGGAGACTTTGAGGATTTCATAGAAAAAAAAAAAGATGAAAGACTCCGGATTGAGATTTAATTCCACATCTGTACCCTGATGTGTTTTTATTCATCCAGGGCTGTCCTTTCCTACATAGAAGAAACTCACTGAATGATTACAGTTCTCGGCAGTGTCCCTGCCAACCTTCAGGAACCTTGCAGATTTGTGCATGAAAGCTAACACTCTTGAATTAAAGGACAGAGGAATCAATAAACCTTTGGATGGGATCATAGACATGTTTTACAACCACTTGTCCCTCACAAAAGAGATACACGGCATTGAATTATCTTTGGCATTTAATCTTTTAATCAGTCTCAGCTTTCAAGAGGAAATCCTAGGCATTTGAGTACCATTCCTGAAGTTGGAATTTGATGAAACAGCAATGGTCTTGTCATGCAGTTACCGGATGTTTCCTAATTCCACTCAACTCTAGAGGTTGGCTGCAGCAACTGCTATGTAATTGAAACATGTTGTGAATTCCTCAAAAAGTTCAGCCCTGATAGAAAAGCCTTCGTCCTGTCAGATCATTGACAAACACTGACACTCAAGGGCAGGAGGGAGATATTTTAAGTTCACCTGTAATAGAGACAGGAAAGGGGATTTGGCATGATGCTGATTTAAACATGAGGGTAGGATCCAGATTGTGTCTGAGTCAGCTGTTTTCTAAAATTTAAAACCTAGCATTAGTGTAAAGCCCCAATCATTTGAAAAGATGGAGAAACGTGGTAATGTTTCACTTTTTTAAAACTGGTGGCAGTGGCATAAAGGGTGACATGGGAGAAGCAAGTAGAGCTGTGGGCACTGTCCTCAGAGCATCCTGAAAACTGGTATTTCTAAAGCTTGAGTGAAGTTAGGTCATCATGGAACTTAAGGATTGGTGATATTTGGAGGGGACAAGGGGGTTATAGTGTTAAGGAAGACACAGTGTTCAGCAGGATGAATACTAAGAACTCTGAAGATTAGAGCAAGTCAAGGAATTTAGCACGGACTGCTTTTCCAGGAGGAAGAGGTCCCAGCGAACACAATGTAACCATGGAGAAAATGCAAGCCTGAAAAGGCATATTGACTTCGTCAGTGCCATGGTGTTTACAGCCGAGTCTGGGCTCAAGTCCATGTTGCCTGATTCATAGCGTAGGACTGCAAAAGGCTTAATGAGCATCGAATGGGAAATCCTGTCTGAAGGTGAATTTACAGTGGAGCTAATGAAGTTTAAGATTCAGAGTCTCCATGGGCAAAGGGTTTTGTGAATGCTGGAGTTTGGGAGCTGTAGATTGTTCCAGGTGGGACAGGAAAGCTGCCTGCCATCAGAACATTTCTATTTACTCACTTCTGCTAATCCTCCTGCAGCCTTTTCAGAAGAGAAAATATGAATTATTAAAGACCTATGATCACTTCTGGTCGAACTATGGTTGAAGTAAATATTCGATCTGGGAATTCATTTAATTCTTCATTTTGTATCATTTTTTTCAGAGTCCTAAAACAGTATCACTATGTTCCCCAAAAATCTCTAGTCTATGAGTGATGCTATATAGTGCAGCTGTAGACCTATCTGTTTCTCCCAATGTCATAAATCAAATCTGTCCCCAATCTTATACATACAACCCCCTGATTTATGTACCAAATCAGCACATAGTATATGAAGATTATCCTTTAGATATCCCTCATTCAGTAGCTGGATCTTCCTAAAATATGACCTACATCATTTGCCAAATGTCACACTTAGGTAGTCTTTCCAATTTTTTAAAAAAAAATCGGTTTGTGTTTTTTGAAAGAATAAAAACATGCCAATTTTTATATCAACCATTACCCATGCCATTATAAAAGTTTAGAATTAGAATCGTACATATTTTGGTTCTGTGACTAAAGGATGAAGAATATATTAGAATTGCTTAACTTCCATGAGTTTTTTTTTTTTTTAAATATACTTTACTTGACATGTCAAGCTGTTATTTAAGGAGCTAAAGAGATAGCTCTTCAATGAAAAGCAACTCCTATTCTTGCAGAGGACTCAGTATTGCTTCCCAGTATCCACATGGTAGCTCACAATCATCATTTTTTTTAAGACAGGAATTGAGAAATTTATTTAATATATAAACATCCATAAAATAGAAGAGGAGTTAAAATTACTTAAAAATTTATGTCAAAAATAAAATACAAAAAATAAAGTTTCCTTTCTTATTTTCATTTATACTTTTAGCAATTATCTTAGAATAATTTTTTTCAAGATTTTTTAAGAAAATTTTTATTTATTTTACATACAAATCACAGACCCCCCTTCTTCCTTCCTCCCACCCTTCTAGCTGCCTCCGCCAACTCACCCCTCATTCCCTCCTACAAGAAGGTAAGACTTCCCATGGGGAGTCAGCAAAGCCTGGTACACTCAATAGAGGCAAGTTCAAGTCCTTCCCTGTGTCTCAAGCCTATGCGACGTGTCCCACCATAGGCAGTGGGTTTCAAAAAGCCAGGCCATGCACCAGGGGTGGATCCTGATCCTACTGCCAGGGGGCCTCTTAAGCAGATCAAGCTACACAACTGTCTCGCTTATGCAGAGGGCCTAGTCCAGCCCTGTGGAGGCTCCATAGGTATTGGTCTAAATTGCATGAGTTCCCACTAGTTTGGTTTCAACCATCTTTAACTCCAGTTCCAGGGGATCCTGTGCCCTCTTTGGCCTCTGTGGAAACTGCATGGACCTAGTACACGTACATATATTCATGCCAACACTCATATAGATAAAGTGATTTTGTTTAAATTTCAGTTTCATGCCATACATTTTAATCTAAGAATTTTCTTTTAGACCAACTGTGTCCCACAATACCTTATGTACTCAGAAAAAGCAAACAAAACATCTAGTGAACAAATCAGTTGCTATTGTATTGAGTATTGTTTATAAGTGCGTGCAGTGTTTTCTACCTTTCTCACCTTCAGTTTTTCCCGTATGAAAGGGAATGTTGTGACTTCATCTGATTTGACTAAACTCTGATGTTTTATTCTTGATGCTTTTCTTTTCATACTCTGTGGCAAATAGAAGTACATTGAAAAGTACAATAGAAGTATGGCATTATGCGTGTGTATATATACATATATATGATGCATATACACATATACTGTGATCTAGTATTATTTTCATTTTTATTTCAATATCCTCATGCCATTCATATTCTGATACTTGGATCATCATAATATGCATGTTTTTATTTACTTCTTGTACTATTTTTGGAAAATTGTATCTTTTAGAATTGACTCCTTAGAACCATGAATGACAGTGTAAAACCAAGATGGGGGGGAGAGAAGGAAAGCTTGCTGCATCCCGTGGTGTTAAATGTTCGTAACAGGAAGCACGGGAACAGAGTGTCCCTTCATCATTAACATGCAGTTTGCTGCCTAATGGCATGTTTGCTTTGTGTATGAGCTACACAAGAAGAGGCTTAATATTTAGAGTATAATTCTTTTGGAGAATGATTTAAGAACCAGGAAATCTGTCCTTCTCAGACCGTTGCATCAGGAAGTTGGGAGGATATGCCCATCGCTCACATCTCTTCTGTCTTCTCCTATCAAGTCCAGTGTGTACCCCTCTGACTTAAGCAATTAGCCTTCCTCTCTCCCTGTGTCTCTATCTCTCTTTACTTCTCAGAGAGGAAAGGATTCAAGGAATATTCTCTTATTGTCTTGGGGATAAAATGACCTGTATTCTCTGGTTTGCGCCGACGTGCCAAGTGACTCGTTTTATAAAATTTACTCATTTCTTAAAGTTTCATAAAAATGCATGTTGCATGTTGAGTATCATCTTCCCCTCACCCCAAGAGCAGGGACTGATGTAAAGGAGGATACTTTGAGTATGATATCCCTTCCCTCTAAGCAGTAAGGGAACAGAGGAACAAGGACATGATGTGTAGTTTGTAGTTTGGGGCAGACTAGTCCGTACAGCTTTCAGGAACTACAGTCCCCAAACAGTACATTAACTTGCCTGCTTTTGTCTTTGTTCTTTAGACCAAATTATCTTTATGTCTTCAAGATTTGGCTTTGGATATCTTTGGCTATTTAATTATTTTCCATATTATTATCCATGTGTAGAGAAACCTTGTTATAAAAGTACATTTTCTTCGTATTCAGTGTAATTGCTTCATTTTACCACTTTTTTTTTACTTTGTTCTTGTGGAAATATTTGGTTCTTTTTTTAAGGCAATATCGTCTGTTTTAGCATTTCCCTTATCCTGGCTCAAGGCAGAGTATGCTATATAGAATATCATTTGGGTAGAATGAGTCACAAAGAGAAGAAAGAAGAACATAAGGCAGTTAACATTATTGTAGCACGAATCTTAAAAGATCTTATTAATAAAAACAAACCTGGAGACAGGTATTGGTGTGAATGCTGAAAGATCAGATTAATGGAACAAGCCATAGCCACCTCACCTTGCCAATTCCTCAGCTGATCTTGTTTCCTCAAACTGAAAGCTTCTGAATCCTCACCCGAGTTGATCTCAGCTGAACTGCTGCTAAAAGCTAAAAACTTAAAAGGATCTAGTTCCTGGTCCTCACACCTTATATATACACCTTTCTGCTTCCTGCCATAACTTCCTAGGATTAGAGGCGTGTGTCACCACGTCTCGCTTTTCCCAGTGTGGCTTTGAACTCACAGAGATCCAGACTGATCTCTGCCTCCTGAATGCTAGGTTAAAGGCATGTGCTACCGCTGCCTAAACCTATGTTTAATGTAGTGACTGTTCTGTTCTCTGACCCCCAGATAAGTTTATTAGGGTGCACAATATATCAACCACACATTGTTCTCTTGACATGTACATATGGTTTTGACATTATGTCTCATTATTCAATAGCAGGAAAGGAGGAGGGAGAAATGCAGTGCTTAGGTACCATCAGATTACATTGCTTGGTACTGTAACATCAATAGATTTTGGAGGGAAAGTATGCTTTTGAGTCATTCCTCAATGTGGGGAACATCATTAATGTTCTGTTTTGAAAGATTTCTTTGAAAAAGCAGCTTAGGTCAAACAGATTTGATAAGCTTAGGGTTGTTTGCTAAATATAAAGATCTTGTTTTAGGAGTAGGTTCTAATTGTCAGTTATTAAAAATCTTCTCTTGCTAGTCAGCAGGCTGGAAGGGATGTGTATGACCTGAGCAAGGGCTGATTTTTCTCATGTGATACCATCTGGGATACTTCCATAGCTGTTGGCGGTGGGACTATTGCCTTAAGTCTTAGCTACAGATGACCTCTAGTTCAGCAGGGGACCAAATTCATATACAGAACACAGAAAATTTACTGACAAAATTTCTGCACTTCCCCCCATGGGCTATTCACACCCTGTGGCTTGCTCCGTGTCTTGTGTTCATTCAGCTAGCTGCACATCCCTGTCTCCACAGTATCACTGTGGGTTGTCTTATCTTTTGAGTTCCCTAGAGGATATATAGTAGTGGTTTGACTTGCTTAATTTCAGAGTCATGCAGAGGATATTACATAGATAAACATTACACTAAATCGTGTGGGCCTGCCACAAAACATAAGGTCATTTGGGGATTAAATAATTTCCAGAGGCAAAAAAAAAAAAAAAAGTTAAGTGCTTTTTGCATTCAGTTCACTCTTTGTACTGTTTTTAGTTCTCTAATTGTGCTTGTATGTGCTAGATTACTTTTGACTGAGTCCTTGAAGTGTGTGTGTGTGTGTGTGTGTGTGTGTGCGCGCGCGTGCGTGCGTGACAACCTTTATGTCCCCTTTGGGGCACCTTAATGCTATTTAGCCATTATTGATCCCTATACCTTTTGATGAGTCAAAAGATGTGCAATTACACATTCACTTACATCTTCCAAGATAATGATAACATAAAGTAATCTCTTGGAATCTGCAAAAGAGACTATGTTCATTCACCATTGGGAGTCCTTAATCTGCTGTCAGCCAAGTTCTCCAGGAAGTTAAATGGAAAGATCAACTCCTAAGGGGACTTAATTACGGTTCCAAAAGTTTAAATATAAAATTATGTTTAAAATGACCCAAAGCATTGGGGTTGTAATTAAGTAATATGATATATGCAAAATCCTGTCATTGATCCTCATGGTCAAAAACACACAGAGACACACACAACAGTAATAAATAAAACAAAAGACCCTAATATACTATTATCTTGAAGTCAATAAAGATATAATCTTATACCTTTCCATTAAAGAAATATGTTTTCCAGAATTGAGTAAAGGAAAGCACATGCAAATTAGATGGAAATTATGACTACCACCATGTGTGACAATGCATGGTTTTAGATGAAATATTTTGACAAAGCAGTCAGTGAGGGTACATCAGTGATTCCCACTTAGCTCCACCAGTGGTCATACTCAGTGGACAGTTACACACAGTGATTAGGACCATGAATATCATCTTAAACCTGTTCCCCAATTACCAGTTTAGATTAAGGTTACTTAGCTTTTCTGGGCCTCAATTTCCTCATCAAGAAGTGATATAATAACTTAAAATATCACTGATGTTGAAATTTGTATGCACATAGAATAAACATTCAATATTGATGATATTGATAAGAGAATTGTATTTGGCATTCAAGTGACTCACCAAAGATCGCATCCTGATGTTACTCAGAAAATGGTTACTCCTGTTAATTTCTTTGTTGACAGAATCCACTTCATACCACAGAACTATAAACTGAAACTACCTGGTGCTCAATTTCCATCACATCCATGGTTTGAGCTTACAGTTTTATCTTCACCAGTGAAGGTAAAAGGAATTGGCTAGGAGGAAGCTGGGTGAAAGAGGTTTCCTTTCTCTAATGGCTTGGATCCTCAAAGGCACATATATGACAGGTTTGGTCTCAGCCTTTTTTTTTGCTGCAGAAAGTGGTATAGCCTTTAAGAGATGGGGCTTAGTTGGAAGGATGGCAGATCAAGGTTCTTGTCTCTTAAGGGAGTATTGAGATGTGGGCCCCTTCGCTCTTTTTACTTCTGGTTACCATGAGGTAAACAGCTTTGTTCCACCATGAATTCACTGTCATGATAGTATTCCTTTCTACTGGCCTTAAAACAGTGAGACCAACTGACCATGGAATGAAATCTTGGAACCTATGAGCAGAACCAAATTTGTCTGCATTACAGTAATCACTTTGGGCATTTTGTCAGAGTAATGGAAATCTAGTCAGCTCCGTAACTAAAAACCAATACAACAACAAAATGAAAATGTATTATGGAGTACTAAAGGCCCTGTTTCAATCTGCTGGGTGTGGTGAAATCTAAGAGTGAGGAAGTGTTGTGGCAGCCTGCAGATATGAAAATAAAGAGTACAGAGGGTTGGCCTTGTTGCAGAGGACAAGTGGTCATCACTTGAGTCTGATGTCATTGACATGCTCAGTTCCTTCTGGAATTGTACCAACTCTGGGCCTCCTTCTATAAGAAATAACAAAATCTCCTTTGGGTGGATTGTAGGGATCTGGCTTTTGTGCTAAAGGAGATCTCTTGGATATCGTGGCTAGCTCAGAACTCCAAAGCTGGTGTACTGATTCATAAACTATTTCCCTTTCCAGTAAAGAGCACATCCAAGCTAATGGTTAAGGATCCCCAAGAAGAGCCAAAGCCTGTCTCCCAGTTCTGGTATTCTGTGCACTCCTACTCAAAGCTATAGCTAAACCTGTGTTTTCTGCCAAAGCTATCTTGACTTCAAAGCCTCTGTGCTGCCATATTCGGGCTCCTTTTTCTTAAAATATAGTGTCTCTATCCTTTGATTTCTGACCATATTACATGCACTTGGGGAATGCCTCCTCTTTTATAACTTCATCACTGATGATACCTCTCTTGCTTGCTTTCTGAAAGGTATGGGTATGTTTTGCTGCATTTTCAACTTTTATTCTCTTCTGGTTTCCAGGTTGTGAGTCTCTAGGGACTGCTAACAACCCTCTTTCCCCTCCTGCTTCTTCACAGTACATTTTTTTTTTGTTCCCAGCTTTTAGCAAGCCTCACGGAATGTTGATTGAGTTAAATGTGCAAAATTTTCAAGCTGAATGTTCTTTCTTCTGAACAAAGATCTTATGTTCCTGAAATTATATAAGTTCTCATTCTTGAATTTCTTACCCCTTTAGGATTCAGAAAAGATCAATGACATCATTAAACTTCTATTCATTATTTTATGCCCATAGATTTTTATCAGGTCAGATTCTCAAAGGATTCACAATTCCCCCAACGAATAAAAATGTCTAAGTTGAAAAGTTGGATAAATACTTGCTGAACCAAAGACGCAATCTGGAACATGCATATTTCAAAGGAAGGCAGTATGGTTAGTTTGCTTCTTTTTACTAAATTTGGAGTACAAAGAAAGTAATCCAAACCAGAACACCTATTTTTTATCTAGCCGTTCAAACTCCAGATCTCTTGAGACTCTTTATAGCTCTTTGTCCCTGTATTGGCTTCAGTCTTGTATCCATCCAAATGTTCTGTAGCAAGCTGTTAGAGTAAGCAGATAGATAGCCTTTTTAGCTCGATGACAAAGAAACCTTTAGGCCTACTAGAAGCCGATGAGGAAGAGGGAGCTCACTAACTTCAATCTTGTCCCAGCCTCCTGTCATCTTCAGTTAGGCCTGTTCCTGTTCACTAGAGGCAGACAAGGGCCCACCTCAGGAGACAGAGATTATGAGCATTAGCTTGGTTGAGCTCTGTAAGTTCTCCTTAGGTACCACAATTACAGAAACACCTGCCTATCCAAGCCTGAATTATGTTACTTTATAGACTAAGATTCTGCCATCATCTGCATTATTCAGATATTGAGCTACTGAGCATTGGGAAAGAGACTTCAGGATTTTGTGGCACAGATTGCTCACTCTTTAGGAGCCTGAGACACAGTTTATTTCTCTTGAGATTAGTTTCCATAGTTGGATCCATAGAGAAAGAGAAAAAAAAATACAGATTATTGGCAATTGAAAAAAATAAATAAGTATATCCCATTTTCTTTTCTGATGTTTTCATTTTTTATTAATTTTTAATAAATATTGTACTAGTTCTTTCAGAATTTAATACAACTCACTTTGATCGTATTTGCCATTCTATCCCCATCTCTTCCAAGATCCACCCATTTTTCCATCCCTCAAACTTTGTCATCTTTCCCCTCCACCCCCACCATCATGGCCAATATATGCTTCCCAGGTTTTTATAGATATATGGCCTTCCACTGGCATGTAATTGGCTTATTATGGGCTGTACTCTTAGAGAAAACTGCCTCTCTACCAGCAGCCCACGACTATCAATAGCTTCTTTGCTAGGGGTGAAACTTTATGCTCATCTCCCCTCTCCATGTTGAGATTTTGGTCTTGCTTAGGTTTGGACATATTTTGTACACACTGTTCCAACTGCTGGGAGTTCACATGTGCAAGGGTCCTGTGTTGTTGGTTTTTCTTTACTCTTTATTCTTTGGGGCCTACCACCCAACTCCCAAATAAATACATGGAATCTTGTTTCTAACCAGCTTTTCTTAACTTAAATTATCCCATTTACTTTTTGCCTCTGGGTTTTTACTTTCTCTATTCTATATACCTTTCTTTACTTCTTACTTTGTGGCTTGCTATGTAGCTGGGTGGCTGGCCCCTGATTTCGTCCTCTCCTTCGTCTTTTCTTGCTCCTCAATCTTGTCTTCCCAGATTTCTCCTATTTCTCACTCCTCAATCTTCACTTCCCAGGCTTCTCCTATTTATTCTCTCTGCCTGCCATCCCTGCCTATCCTTTTTCCTGCCTTGCTATTGGGTGTTCAACTCTTTATTAGACCAATCAGGTGTTTTATATAGGCAAAGTGACAAAGCTTCACAGAGTTAAACAAATGCAACATAAAAGAATGCAACACATCTTTGCATCATTAAACAAATGTTCCACAGCAGAAAAACAGCGTAACACATCTTCAACTAGTATTCCACAACAGTTCTGCTATGTTCAATAGACACTGTTCTCTTGTAGCTAAGACCACCTCTGACTACTACACTGTTTCTGCCCGGTCTTCCACAATGATCCCAGAGCAGTTATAGGAGGGGATGTAGGACATATGTTCCATTTAGTGTTGAGCATTGCACAGCAGGTGTAGGGGCAGAAAGTAAGAGATGGTAGTGTGTCCCCATTTTCTATGATTTTCCCCCAGATGAAGGCATGTCAAGGTTAGTGGCCAAGCCGAATGTCATGATAAATGCATGACATACTCATAGCATTCTATTTTCCTTCCAGTAGGGTTAAATTGCTTAATTTATGCTTAGGGAAAACTATTTCTTTCCTTGATAAAAGAAGCAGAAAATTCCAGTGCTGCTGTTTAGACAGTGAACAATGAATTTTCATCCTTTGCTCTATAGCACTTAGATGTTGCCAACACATGCCTGACAGAATTGCTTTCCCAGAAAGTTGATCTGAGGGCTCCATAAATGCTCAGAGTTTTGTTTCTAAATTATGGTTTATGGTAACAATGAAAAAATACTGTCATATTTAAAATTGTCATGTGGCTAATAATTTGCCTAATGGAGACTATCTGTTATTAACCAACAATGTTTCCAAATTAATTAATTTTAAGCAAACTCAGAACACTTTTCCAGCTATGTTGGTACAAAAGGTATTTAACTGGCTTTTACTAATTTACAGTGGACCTGTCTGTTTAGTCATGCATATACTAGTGTCTCTATTTATATCTACAAAAGCTTTGTTTTGTAATACAAAGCAGAAAAGGGTTGAAGCTTTGAGGGAGTGAAGTGGTATTTTTCTGTCACAAAGTCCTCAGTGATAATTTCTCACCTTTATGCAAAAAAGTGAGTGGTCAACGTTGATGGAATTGTTCAATAAGGAGTATGGAAGGCTCTGGACAAAGGGCTGCATTGGGGTCCCAGTCTGACTTTATCTCTACACTAAGCAGAAAACCTTTGCTCATTTCCTTAAACACATCACCCTTTCCCATACAGACTACTAAGGAATGGATGACTGCCACACAATGGCTCAGTAGGTGGGTGCTACATTTTCTTTAAGTATGAACAAAGTAAGGTTTTGTAAGGCAAGAATGTGACCAAAAAAAAAGAAAGAAAGAAAGAAAAGAAAAGAAAAAAAGAAAGAAAAAAAAGAGTCACAGCAAGAGACAGATTTCATGTGGTAACAGGAGTTCTGAGACTGGTTAGGAAGGACACTTCTGATATGCTACTGTGGAGAGTTCCAGATATGACTTCATGCTGAGAATGTAGATATTTTGTTAAGTGGAGGTTATCAGCCCACAATTATTTGGATTATTATTATTATATAGTTTGAATAGCCATAGATACTCGAAAATATCCTGTGATTTGGAGTGGAACATAAGAAAGTTGTCATCTGGATTAGTATTTACTGTTTTAATCAGGATTATTTGGGCAACTATACAATGAAATCAAGATATAGTAATAAATAGAAAGCTTATAGACATTATTTCATATAGGTGTATGTTTGTCAAAATAGCCTTCATAGAGGCTGGGGAGATGGTCCCATCAGTAATGTTCTGTTGTTTAAGCATGAGGACCTGAGTTTTGATTCCCAACACCCAGGACAAAACAAGGTGTAGTGGCTTGCATCTGTAACCTCAGCACATGGAAGCAGAGATAAGCACATCACTGGAGGTCATTGTCCAGCCAATCCAGCGGAATCAGTGAGTTCCAGCTTTAGTGAGAAACCCTATCTCAAAATGTTAGGTGGAAAATGATAGAGCAAGAAACCTGATATTGCATATTTGCAGGTAAAACCTCCTCTCTCATACACACACATCTACATGAACACATGCATATAACACACACAGACACACACATAACTGACAATATTCTTGCTTCCACTGAATTTATAGTTAAGTATCATATACTTGAACTAATAAAATCCATACATGAAAATTATTTATGGAGTAAAAATAAATGATCAGTCATATATTATTTAAATAAGTTTTACCACAGTTTTGTTGATTTCTTTAACATTTGAAAATATAAAAGCTGTAAGATGATATAATATCAGGATAGGCAGACAATTAGGTTTTTCAACTTGTCCTTACTTTGGAGCAGTGATTTGTGCTGTGACCCCTTTAACACATGAGAGTGTTATTAAATAGCACTACTAATCAGAAGAGAGCAATAACTCACCAATAAACAATTTAACAGCTCCTACATAGTATCGCATCAGTTAACTGTCTAGGAGTGAGGTGATGAGTAATGCATACACCCAAAGGTGAAAATGAAGGGAAGAGAGACCTCATATAATCGATTGAACACATCACTGAAGGCTGGAAGTTCGTCTTTCCTTCTCGCTCTGGTTCTAAAAACAGAAAGGTGAGATTGGTTTGAACAGCTATGCTGAGAAACATTAGAAAGGACGCCTCTCCTGTGCAGTGTTGATAAACTGCTGGACCGTATCTCTGGCGTTTTCAGTTTTCCTAGCCCAGCAAGAGGAAGCAGAGAATAGATTTCCACTTTTGTGCCCACCTGCCATGGGAAACTCTTAAACAATCACTGTGTGTGTGGGCGGGCTGGCTCACACCATTTCACACTGGGTTAAAGGGCTGCTACTCCTGAGCACCTCTGAAGTCCCTTGTCACATGAATGGGAGATATGGCCCCTAACCATCTGAACTTCATTATTTAGTTTATTGCTACATTGTGTCATAAGAGCAACTACGTAGAAATACTTTCCGCCCATACCCACATTTTCTTGGTAGGGAATTTATAGACCTATTTGGCAAAATCACAGTGAGGTGGAGTTGCAACATCATTCTCTGTCTTCAAACAAACAGCCACCCTGCTGCCACTGATCAGCATTCCTGGGTTGGCTGTGATTGAAATTTAGCACTTAGAGTGACTTAATTGGCACAAGGATCTGTTAAGCATATGCCCCACCACAGGCATGCCATCTGATGTACCCATAGGGTGCCCCACACCTCACACATGCTCATGTCTTGCTGAAGAAGGGAGTTTTGAAGAGATCATTGATGGCAGCTCATACTGTGGGTTGGGAGAGAGCAGCCTTAGAGGACAGGTCTGCAGGGATCTCTGTTGGTCTTCTGGGTAATATAGCTCTCCATTTCCTAGAAAGGAGTCCTACTTGACTTTCTGTGAAATGTTAAGGATCATTGATGCTCCTGTCTTCTAAGTGAGGCACTGTGCCAGTAACCTGGAATTTGGAAGGATTTAGCACGCTTGGGCAGCCACTGCCTCGGAATTCAAGGTTAGAACATTGTGTGCTTGCTGTGGCTATAATTGATCCCAAGGCCTTCAGAGAAAATCCAGGACATTGATGTGAATGGATTTTTGCTGAGTTGAAACATTATAGCAGGGGCAAAAGTTCTAGGGCTAGGACATGCATACCACCCGGAACAGAACAGTGAATAGGCCCAGAACATTCTTCCCTCTTGTCCAAAGAGTGAACAGGCAGAGGAAGAGCAGTGGTTGTGAGCAGGTGCCCTGGGGCTCCGGTACTCCATGAAATCAGGTGGAGCCTATTCATGGTTACAGGTACCAGTGATGCTCGCTCTCATCTCCATGTGCTGTGATGGCCAAGCCTGCCAGGAGCACTGAAAAGCAAGGCTCGGGTCTCTGAAACTCCTGTTTTCTTTTTGAGTTTTTTGTTTTGTTTTGTTTTGTTTTTGTACTGTTTGGATCACAGACCCCAAGCTTCACTGTCCTGTTTGGGTTCTCCTCTGGCATGAGGGAAAATTCTGGATGATCAATTAATGTTTCCTGCATTCTGAACAAATGAACTAAATAGTTCCATTTCCTCTAAGTGAGGCTAGAAACAGGTAACAAACCAAAGGGGCCTTTGCTATGAAGCTAAGGGGAATTTGTTTGGGGTACATTCTTTCCCAGAACCTGTTCCTAGTTTGGAGGCCTCTCCATACCCAACTTTATAAGTCTCAGGGATCATGTGTTCCAGAACTGCTCCATTACAGTTACAATGCCATTGCCTTGCCCATCTGTGGTATAGTAGCTCCCATCTGACTATGAAGTCAAAAGAAATAATTAATCAAATTCACAAAGAAAGGCATGGAGCTAATGCTGAAGATACCCATGCTAATTTATATGTATTTTGTATTTATGATCCATTTTAACTCTTCACAGTAATGGTTCCCAGGAGTTAGCATCTTGCTCTCTACTGCCACTATCAGATGGGCACACTGAGGTTCAGGAATCAAGGATGGTGGACCATGTGGCCCAGCTACGGGAGGTGGGAACTTTACCACTGACATTTCCTGAATATTTACTCAGGGGATAACTTGAAGTGTACATATGTGACAGTTTTGTAAGCTTCCTGGGCAAGACATACATGGACAAAACAGGCATGTATGGGACAAAACTGGCTGTGGTGTGCACTGAGAAAGGTGGACAGGGAAGCTGGCCAGAGAAGATCAGTACCAGGCTGCCAGCCCTTTGCAACAGAAAAGCAGTAACAATTTATCCAATTATGTTAAGCGCCCATTAAAGGAATCCTAAGCCCTCCCTTGGGCCATTTCAGTTCTAAGAGATTGTAATTGTTTGAGACTAACCATGATTTCTTCTTCTGCCTTCAGGTGATTCTCATTTTGACAAAGCTGTATGACTATAACCTTGGGAGCATCACTGAGAGCTCACTTTGGAGGTACGTAGATAAATTAGGCCATAATTACTATGTTGTTTAAGCCTGGTGTCTGCCAGTGCTGTCTCTTGAAGTCTCATTTCCTGGTGGGAAGGTTTCTGGTTATATGCATGCTTTTCTTTCTTTTCATTCTATTTCCTTTAGAGATGCAATGGACTTTGTCTATTGGCAGGCAGGAGAAATGCCTTCTTTTCCTGGTCAATGAGACTGTTGTGTTCTGCTCTTCCTGAGGTGCTAATGTATTTTGAATTCCATAGTTCTCCCTGATCTGGGAACTCATGAAAAGAAAGGGATTGGGCTTCCTGTTGTAGAAGGCCTTACCTCAGCCTCTAACTCTGCAGGAGCCAGCCTCCCCTCAGGTGCAAGATTTTCACAGTTTGCTGTCCATGGTCCTGCAGCTCCCTAGCAGCGCACAAGTGGGCACACAGACATTTGTTATGCATATACACCTTTATCTCAGGGCTGCATGTTGTACTTTATACACATACAAATTGTGTGGAAAAAATACTGTGTCAAATGAATGTATACAAATCATTTATGGGAAGAATATCTCATGAACAAAGATGTTTTTAGGGTGTTATTAGTCTGAGTTAAAAAAACAAAAAACAAACAAACAAAAAAACTCCTCAGTAAACCAACACAGTCTATTTTACTGTTTATTTGGTTTTTTAAAATAGTGCCTGATTCTTGTTAATCTAAATTCTGCCCTTCCCACCAGCCTATTTCAGATGGCCAGGCCCCCACTAGCCTCTGGAATCCAGGAGAGCGCTATCTCTGAATAGTTATTGCCATCTCATCTGGCAATCCCAGAGAGACGATGGATGGAGCTTTGTCTAGATGCAGTCGAGGGGTGGGCCAGGGCTAGTGCTCATCAGTGCACCGAAAGCATGGGCGTTTGGGTTGGTGACTTGATAATCATGAAGTTCTTTAGCACATTAAGTGCCCAGTGCCTAGTGCATTATTTAAACTCAGTAAACCTTGATCAGAATGTTCATGAGTCAGTAAGTTTATGTCTCCTGACAGTTTTTTCTAGTGTATGTGCATTCACAAGAATAAAAGTCCATACCATGCATCTGTCATAAACAGTGCAGACTGTACATTAGACAATTAAGAGACATACAGCCTTGTCTCAGAGAGGCAGAGGGCATTAGCAGACAAAGGTCTACCTACACTGTGGGAAATACATAGAACTACACAGGAGAAGGTGGTAATAGACCACTAAAATTCAACGTCAGCATGCTTCTTTTTATCTGATGAGACATATTAAGAGTGTGTTTTCTAATCTGAGAGAGAGAGGTTAATGAAATAAAAATGGCACCTGCCACCACAGTGCTGGAGAGGCAGAGACAGGAGCATTACCGGAGCTTGGTAGTCACCCAGACTAGCCAAATAAGTCGACTCCAGGTACATGAAAAACTATTTTAAAAAATAAGGTGGAGAGTGATCAAGGATGCATCCAGTAAGTTGACCTCTATTGTCGACACAGCACAGGCATACATGTGCATGTTCATCCCCTATCACACACAGAATCAAACACATACACACACATAAACTAATAATTAATATATATGTAATATTATATAAATGAGTAGAATTTTTTTAAGTACTGAGATACTTATCAGCATATTTTTCTACTTCAAAAAAAACTAAGCAATTGAGAAATGTCCAACAATCAGATCCAAACCTTCAGTTGAGCCTTATTGTTTGAAGGTTCTACCAGCTGAATTATCAAAAGATTCAAGTGTCAGATGCCCTCTGGGTATTGGAGTAGGTGGAGGCCAAGAGGCAGTTGACCTTGTACTGATGTCCTTAGGACTTACAGCTCTTTGGATCTATGAGACAGGGATGACAAGCTACTATTGTACCCAATTAATGAGATTTACTCCCTGTTTGGGCTGCTATCGATTGCTCCTTAATCCTACAGCAAGTTGCTGATTTTGTTTTGTGTTGTGTCGCTGTTCACTCTGGGAGTCAAACTGAGAGGGACTGGGTGATCTGACACAGAACAATTAACTGCTCCTGAATACCAACTCTGATAGTGGATTAAGCTTTGGGACTTGTGGGGAGAGCTGGTTTTACCATTTGAACCAAGATAAGCTTAAAGGTTTAGATAAATAAAAATGTCAAATCAAGATACAGTATCTCCAAGAAGAAATATATTCATCTTTCCCCTCTCTTGTCCAGGGTAATCAGCACTCAGCTGAGATAGGCTTAGCTGGTGAGGAAGCTCTAGGCAGTTCTGAAGGAGATGCAGGCATGTGCTTTTAAAGGCACACACACCAGCAGTGCCTTTGTCTGTAACATGAATTTCTAAGTGGTCTTATTAAATAAAAACTCAGGGGAGCCAGATATGAGGGTGAATTCTGAAAGTTCAGAGAAGCAGAACAAGCCACAGCCAGCCTCACCTCGGCAACTCCTCAGCTGATCTTGTTTCCTCAAACTGGAAGCCTCTGAGTCCTCATCCAGAATGGATCTCAGCTGAACTGCTGCTAAAAGCCTATGAGCTAAAAAGGCTCTAGTTCCTGGTTTTCACGCCTTATATACCTTTCTGCTTCCTGCCTTCACTTCCTGGGATTAAAGGTATGTGCCACCATTGCCTGGCTCATTTTCCAGTGTGGCCTTGAAATCGCAGAGATCCAGATGTATCTCTGCCTCCAGAATGCTAGGATTAAAGGCAGGCGTGTGCTACCACTGCCTAATCTCTATTTTTAATATAATGGCTGTTCTGTTCTCTGACCCCCAGATAAGTTTATTGGGGTGCACAATATATCAACATTTCTCCTTTTTTTGTTTAAAATAAAAAAGTTATAACTAATACAAGAAAAAGTACATACAATAAGTACATACAATATATACAGTCAAAAATTACATTAACAATGTCTAGTCCATTAACATTTAACAGGTTCAGGCAAAAAAAAAACCAACAAACTCCATTATATACATTAACAATGTCCAATCCATTAACATTTGACAAATTCAGACAAAAAAAATTTCATTACTTATCCTGTTCAAAACAAGTAGTTCCTTTTTAAAAGTAGATTCAATAATTGACCTTTTTATCTTATCATATCCATATTCTCTCTTCTTTCTTTTCTGAGTAGATTCAAAAATCTACCTTTTATCGTATCATTTCTATATCTTGCCTTTTTTCTTTTCAGAGATTCAATAATCTACCCTTTTATCCTATTATTTCTATATCTTTTTTTTCAGAGTAGAATCAATAATCTACCTCTTATCTATATCCTCTTTTCTCTTTTTCTGATTCTTTTTTAAAACAAGAACCCTGAATCTAATCTCCTTTGTTTAGCTTTTATTTTGATCATTAACAGTTAACAACTTGTAATCAACCATCGTAAACAATGACAATATCCATAACTCTTTAAATGACCAAAAACCACCCACCCCATCTCTTGGGAATGTGGGCATCATTTTCTTAAAATTACTTCTTGCTGTCTGGGGGTGAAGGCATCTTTAGAGGATCCTGAAAAGAAAATTTTTGGGTTAATTGTCAAGTTCTGAGAGAGTTGGTTATATTATTTGTCCAGTATCTGCATAATGGGAAAGTGCAGAGCTTGTCTCAAGTCCTTGTTTGAGTAGTCTGTGAATCTGAATCATCTTAGCTAGCCATCTCAAAATTGTCCTGAGCAGTTTGTAATACAAAGCCAATCTTCGGGTGGTGTTAATCAGCTTAATGGCTTTATCATAGTCTGTGTTGAATCCTTGTTGTGGGAATCCCATCCTCCTCTTTTTGTAGATTGTAAAGTCGCTGTTAGGCATAGTCATGGTTCCCTGCAGAATTTTTTTTTTTTTTTACTTTTTAAATTTTTACTAAACAAAAAGAGGGGAAGTGTGGTGATATTTTATTTGTGCTGAAATATGGTGATATTTTATTTGTATGTTAATAAATAATGTTTGCCTGGAGATCAGAGGAAATAGCAAGCCATTTTAAGTAAACACAAAAGTCAGGCAGTGGTAGCACACTCCCTTAATCCTATCACTTAGCAGGCAGGGTATCTGTGTGTTCAAGGCCACACTAGGGAATATAGCCAAGCATGGTGACACAAGCCTTTAATCCCCAATACCAACCATAGAGACCTGGAGGTCTGTACAAACAGACAGAAAGTGACAGAGCTGCGTAAGAAGAGTAGGTAAGGTAGCTGGGCTAAGAGAGGCCAATGAGAGGGCAGAACAGGAAGGCAATAAAAGCCTGGATAGACAGGAAGTCAAGACATGGCATTTGGAAGCTGCAGAGCTGGTGAGGTAGGTTGGCTCTCACTATTTCCCTAATCTAAGGCTTTCACACCTATATTTGGCTCCATAATTTTTTTTTTTATTTAATAAGACCATTTAGAAATTTGTCTACATTTGTCAGAGAGGTTTACTGTTGAGGGTGACTGGTCAAAATCATTGTGTCCCAAATCCCACCACTTGGATGGCAAGATCTTTCCTCTTCCCACTCCAGAAGCTCCAGGGAACAGCAAAGAGTGCCTTGGGTCAGATTGTTAACTTCTTGTGTTGAAGAATATTTTCCTATAAAACCCAGTTTGTACTCAGATGTAAATAAAAGGCTATGAAATGGAAGTACACATTCTAAAAATGATGTGTGAAAATGGGAATTTCCCATAGTATCAACCACCCAATGATATAGTTTGTTTCTGTGTTTGCGTCCATGTACCACCGCTGCCCTGAAGGCCTGCAGGCTGCCATTGCACACATGTTCTCTATCGCTATCCTTTGCATTCAGGATTCATCTGAGTTTTCTAACTTCTACTTTTCAGGCCGTTATCTATATCACATGGCAGTAGTTTTGGTTCCCAGACTTCCATATTTACTTTATTAAGATTAAATTGCTAATTTTCTAAATCAAGGAAGTAGTATGTGTTTGTTATAATGAGCCAGCCAATGCAGCAATGTCTGAAAACAACTTTCAATACTTGTTCACTTTCCACACAGGTGTAGGTTTCTTGAGGTTGGTGTTATTAACAGTTACTGATGATTTTGTTCAATGTTTAGGGCCCAATTTAAGTGTTAATCTATATACTCAACTAGGAAT
Source organism: Peromyscus eremicus (assembly GCF_949786415.1). NCBI lineage: Eukaryota > Metazoa > Chordata > Mammalia > Rodentia > Cricetidae > Peromyscus > Peromyscus eremicus. The sequence continues at coordinate 11,596,339 of NC_081416.1, forward strand.
AATTTCGTGTGTGCTTGCTTGTTTAAAATGCAGGAGTACTCTATTTACTCAACTCTGGCAGCCTATTTTGTTTCACTTGAGAGTGAATCAGGGGTATGTATCCAAAGTAATGCATTTAAAAATAATTCTCAGTTATATGTATCCCAATATGTGGAATACGCATATTGAATTAAACTTATTCAAGAAGTGTTTTCCAAAGAGCAGGAAATGTTCTCTGTATTTATTCTTGAACCAATCCTATAAAATCAGCCCTCTTAGTATCTCCAGTTTCCACAGGAGAGAAGTGAAATATAGGGATATTAAAGAGCTTGTTCAGTGACTGTGTGATTGTACAGAGATGGCACTCCTCAGGCTCTTTTCTTAATGTGCATGCACCTGGCTCTTGTTTACCTTTCTGATGTCTCTTTAGTGTCATTAGTCAATATTAGATATGATGTATAGTACTTTAGAAACATATTTGTAGACCTGTCCTTGTATTTTAATAGCTTGATCTCTGTAAAGTACCAACGAGTTCTAAAAATGCCATCACTATTCTAAAACCTGCATTATAATGCAAGTAAGTATCTGAACTACATTCCAAGAAGGTTGGAATAACATATTCAGTAACAATAATTGAATGCAAAGCTCTTTAGGATTTCACTAGGATTGAATGGTCTCAATACTTATTTTCCCCACTGTTTTTCTCTCAGTATATTCTAACGAATATGATATAGATTATCTTCACAATTTTTGATCGGGCAGTCTTGTGGACTGCCCTTTTAATCATACAAAGATACTTGCCTCTTCTTCGTTAATGCCATACTGCATCATGGGTCTTTGTCTTCTAATTGTTGATCGATGTTTGCTTACTTCATTCAATTAAACAAACAAGTACCCACTTCTTTACACCAGGCACCATACTCAATAGTCAGTGAAAATAAACCTTCTTTCTAGAAATTCATAATCTGATGAAGAGCAGCAACTATGTGTAGATGGAAGTGTGGTAAGTTCAAGATAAAGCTGTGCACAAGATATTATGTTTGTCTGTTTCCACTTGAGTTTAGAGAAGCAGACTGTGGTTGTGCATGACAGTGTGTATATAAAATGTCTCCACAGGCTCAGGTAACAAAGGATTGCTCCAGCTAGTGCTGGTACTAAGAGACACTTGCATCATGCAGACACCGGGTTAATCCTTTGAAAGGGTCAAAGCAGAATGAACTATGAGGAGATGGCACCTAGTTGAGTAGAGAAGTCACTGATGACATGTCTTTGAAGGCTGTTATATATTGTCCCTGTTTCCTTTTCCTCTCTCCCTGATCCCTGGGCACTGCAAAGAGAGCAGCTTCGTTTCACCACATACTCTTTGCCATGATGTCCTAAAAGCAATGCAGACAGCTAAGCATGGACTCAAATATCTGAAACCATGAGGCCAAATAAATCCTTCAGTTAAATTGTTCATCTAGATATTTGTCAGAGAGACTTAATGGTGAATAATACCATTATGTCTTAGTTTCCTCTTTGTTACCCTCCCCACAAAAAGAAAATGACCATACTAAGTATCAGTGAACTCTGTTTTTTTTCTTTTTTTGTTTGTTTTTATTTTGAAACAGTATATTAAGAAATGGCTTAGATAAAGAGCTATCAGGGGAGTGAGTGTGAGTTTTCTTTTAGGGTTTGATCCCTGGTAGATTAACCATGCTATAGTAGATGACCCCTCATTTATGTGGAGCTGGGCAGCAAATTGAACTAAGTGGGTTTTTAAATGTAAAAAGGGCTTGGGAAGTGGGATGGGAGGTGGAATTGGGAAGAGTTATAGGAAGTATTGGGGCTGTCATAAGTATGCTCAAGTATACTATATGTGTAATGTGTACATATGAACTCACAGGGACAGTGACAGTAGCCACAAGGACCTACACAGGTTTAAACCACATACAATCTCAGAACCGAGCAGGGGAAGTGAACACAAAATTCTAACCCTAACAAATAAGCTATTTGCAGTAGATACCTGCTGGGACAGTAAAATTAAGTTTTCTCCAACTGAGTCACACTAGGTATGTCAGCCATTCTCCAGGACAGTCACCAATACAAAACAGACTCTGTATTCCTCTTGTGTGCATTTTGTCTTGTCTCATCTCGGTGGTTCTTTTGTATCATTGATTTTTTTTTCCAGACAAGGTTTCTCTGTGTATCATTCCTGGCTATCCTGGAACTCACTTTGTAGACTAGGCAGGCCTTGAACTCACAGAAATCCTTCTGCCTCTGCCTCCTGAGTGCTGGGATTAAAGGTGTGCTGCTATCAGCCTGGCTCATTGATTTTTTTTTTTTTTTTGTAATTTGTGTTGATTTTTTTTTGAGGGAAGGGGTGAGGGAGACAGAGAGAGAGAGAGAGAGAGAGAGAGAGAGAGAGAGAGAGACAGAGACAGAGACAGAGACAGAGAGACAGAGACAGAGAGACAGAGACAGAGAGACAGAGACAGAGAGAGACAGAGAGAGAGACAGAGAGAGAGAGACAGAGAGAGAGAGACAGAGAGAGAACATAAAGTTGGGTGGATAGGAAAATAGGGAGGATCTGGAAGGAGTTGGAGAAATGTAAAGAATATGATGAAAATGTATTTATTTACTTTTTCTTTCTTTTCTTTTTGAGATAGGATATCTCTATGTAGCCTTGGGTGTCTTCAACTCACTGTTTAGATCAGGTTGGCCTCTAACTCGAAGAGATCTGCCTGTCTCTGCCTCCTAGGTGCTGGGATTAAAGTGTCTGCTACCACACCCATACCATTTATTTTTGGTTTTGTTTTTAAGTAAAAAAAATAAAATATACAAGTGCGTGAAATTCTCAAAAAAACTTGTAAAAATATATTGAAGAAAATAGAAGGAACAGTTTAGGGTTGTTAAAATCCAGGTTTGTATTTTAGAATTATTTACATCCTAAAATTTTTTATATTCTAAAATTTTTACATTCTAAAATTTAAAGTAATGTCTTGTATATAAGAAAAACAGTTTTGAAGACAATGCAAGATGATCTTGTGAAATTCAAACATGTTTCACTCCAAGAAGAAGAACATACCCAGATCCAAGTGTGAAGATCCCAGGTTCATGTAGAGGATGTGGTCACATATAGCTTCATAGCCCTTTGGGCTCAGAGAACTGTAACATGAATCTTAAAATGTCTTAATAGAAAACACTCAGAAGCCAGGTATTGGGGTGAATGCTGAAAGATCAGAGAAGCAGAACAAGCTACAGCCAACCTCACCTTGACAACTCCTCAGCCAATTCTGTTTCCACGAATCCTCAGACTGAAAGCTTCTGAGTCCCCACACGAATAGATCTCAGCTGAACTGCTACTAAAAGGCTAAAGACTTAAAAGCCTCTAGTTCCTGGTCCTCATGCCTTATATACCTTTCTGCTTCCTGCCATTACTTCCTGGGATTAAAGGCATGTGTCTTTTCCAAGCAAGATATGAAATCTCAAGTGCTAGGATTAAAGGTGTGTGTCACCATGCCTGGCTGTTTCCAGTGTGGCCTTGAACTCACAGAGATCCATCTGGATCTCTGCCTCCAGAATGCTAGGATTAAAGATGTGTGCTACCACTGCCTAACCTCTATGTTTAATATAGTGGCTGGTCTGTCCTCTGACCTCCAGAGAAGTTTATTTGGGTCCACAATATATCAACCACAGAAAGCTTATTAAACAACCCATTTAGGTGATTTTGGTGATGCTCTGGCTGTGTTCTACTGAGTGATATTTTAAATCTTTCTGAGCTCTGAGAGACTGAGGGTCTGGAGTCAGTATATATCCTATACTCTTTAATGATTGGCACTGTGCTGAGTTCTCCATTTATCCTTTTAGCAAGTAATAGATAAGATACACAGCCATGCAAACAGCATCCTGATGAGATAATAACTTTATCAATGGAAGCCAAGGAAGCTTGTGCAGAATATTCTGATACAGGAAGCAAAGCAACTGGCATTCTGATGTCAAACACAGCTAGGGACTCAGGAAATATGCAGGAGATTAATTCTCCTTTGCTTACATAATCCCTGTGCAAGAGTTTTCACACTGTGTGGTTAAACCTTAAGTCCATGGAGTCCTTGAGATATAGATTACCACCCTCCATCCCTTTGTAGACAAATGGGCATGCATCCTTCTAGGCTCTCAGAGGCTTTTCTCCTCATGGTATGACTCCTTTGTCTGATTATGTCAAATCTTGAACTTACTATGAATTGGAAATCATACATGGAAATGAATATATATAATAAAATATGAATATATAATATATATTATATAATGAATATATGTATGTAAGATTGAGGCACAAAAGATATCAAGAGTACTGGGACATGATTTATTAACTTGTAGCAAAATTGAGTCTAATTATTTGTCAAGAATAATTAGAAGCCCATTTTTTCTCAGATTTTAACATGAATACCAGCTTATTGTTAAAAGGCCATTGTCTGCAGCTAAGAGTGAGTCCTCAATTCTACCATAGCTTTTTGCTGCTTTCATCTACTATACACCGCAGTTTGTAATGATCTTATCATTTTCTGTTGTCTGATAACACCATTAAAATATTTCCTGGTACAAGAAATGGTGTTTGTCTCTTCTGGGAGCCAAGAAACATGTTTAACAAATGGAATTTCAAGTGAGATTTAGCAAATTAATTGAATATACAAATAAATGAATACTTAGATCCATGCTAAATGGTATTACCCAGATGTGAATATCCTGACCATTTCCTGTAAGCTTTTCACAATCTGATGGGGGACAGTGACAGCTAATGAGAAGTTCTTTTAATATCAATAACAATGACTAATAATAATAATAATGATAATTAACATTAATTGATGTATCCTGGTGTTCTGGCAGGGGAAGGAAAACTTCCACAGGACATGTGAACTGAATCATACAGAGGGAGTAGGGATAGCCTGAGAAAGATATATGTAAAATTCTTGAGTACATACTGAGTTCTAGACACCTTCATGTGTTGTTAACATAGTAGGTGGAGAAAACCATACTATATTCACATTTCAGTTCTGCAAAATTGGTTTGTTCAAATTCTTCTCTAGTATGTACCCTGAAATGTAACCCTGAGATAAAAAGCATTTTTGAAAAGTTGAGACAATAGGAAGAGTGGATGAAACAAATTTCAAGGAAAGACAGCGATGGTGTATATAGAGTATTACATTATATTCAGAAACATAAAAGTACAATAAACAAAATAATGGTAATCAGTGAAATGAGGACTAAAAACAGGCTGAATTTTTAAGGCAAGAAAGAATGGACTGTGGAAGGTGGAAAAGGCATTATTTAAATGTTTATGTTTATTTTGTATGTGTATATGTAGGCATGGGTGCCATAGTGCATTTATGGATGTTAAAGGATAGCTTGTGGGAGTTGTTTCTCTCTTTCCACTGTGTAGGTTCCGGTGACTTGAACTCAGATAATCAGTCTTAGCAGCAAGGACCTTTACCCAATGAGCTATCCCCAGGCCCGTAGCATGCTCTATATTATGAATTAGAAATGACAGGTCCTATTAGAGAATGAGAATTTGGTAGAAAGGGAAAGCAATAAAAAGTGACTTTTTCTTTTTTGTCTTGGGATGATAAGTGGGTTGAGTTGAGGAGGCTATGATTTTTTTTTCTTGCATGTTGAAGCTGTGAGTTTTAACAGCTCCAATGGAAACTTCAGTGGGTTGTGGTATATATGTCTTTGGAGCATAGGCAAGAGGACTAGTGTAAAGACATATATTTGGAGGACTCCTGTATAAAAATTTGAAGTTTCATTAATAGGTAAAAGGCATGTATAGAAAGTGAAAGGAAGAATGGAAGAGATTAGTGCTGAGCTATACTTGAGAGCCTGAGGACTTGAAACAATTAAACTTGTAAGTCAGAATATAAATGATCCTGACACATTCACATTGAAAACCACAGAACAGGAATTGGAGAGAGGGCTCAGTGGCCAAGAGTAGGTATTGCTCTTGGAGAGGACCAAAATTCCAAGTACCCACATTGGGTGACTCACAATCTCCATAGGTCTAGCTGCAGGGAATCCACCACCATGTTCTAGTCTGCTCAGACAATTGTACTCATGGGCATATACTCACATTCACACACCTACACACATATACACATAATTCCCATAATTTTAAAATGAAAAAAAGGTAAGATTTAAACACACACACACATATACAAACAAAATATTTGTAGAATTAGCACTAGATTGTTCAATGTGGAAGACAATGGCCCAACAGAAGTAGTGGAGGGAAAGATATTCCACTGGGCTGAGAACGTGCACATGACTGTGAATGTTAAGTGAATTCTACTGCTGATGAATAAGTAGTAAGTTAATGAGAAAGATTATGGGGACAACTATTTCAAGGAAGAAGTTGTCTAAAAAATAAAATGAAGAGATGATCAATTGTTTCACTTTATTGTATGTATAAACCTAAACATGTCTGTATTTCTAATTGATAAAACCAGCAGGGAGAGATTGAAATCATGGGACAACCGGGACTTGAGTTGTCAAGAGGGGTCTGAAAGATGATTGGCCAGCCATGATCTGGGAATTATGAGAGAGGGAAGTAGATCTTTAACCAGGAAGGGAAGACTGACTACAAGCACACATTGGAGCAGTGTGTATTAGACATTCCCTGCTGTTGGGTGCATACCATGGGGAAAGCTGCTGGAGAGGCATGGAGAGAAACTTCCTAGGGGCAGGCAAGTATTGTGATGAGTTCCTTTGGCCCAGCTGGGCTTCTACATGGGTAGGTGGGACTGATTTCCATGAAACATACAAGTTGGCAGTTGGCTTTATAGCCCTGTAACATTTAGAGAAAAAGAATGATGTGTGTTGTCCAGGCTGAGGAGTTTGGGGTAAAGGATTTGTGGTAGAAGTAGGAGGAGAAAAACAGTGGAACAGTGAGACCCCCCACCCAGAACCAAGCATTTTTGAAAGCCAGAGAAAACTTAAGGAGTAACATTCAAATGATCATTTTTTTTTTCCTTTTGTAAAACTTAGAACAGATCTTAGCTCCCTAGGGACTATGGGAAAAGGAAATGGGTAGAGTGAGTAGAGTTATTTACAAAAGCTTTGCTTGGAGCTCCTGCACACAAATCTGCTGTTCTATGGAGGAGGTGCTGCTGTTTTTCCATATCTACATCTGAGCAGCAGCATCTGCTCGTCAGATGCCTCCAGACTCCTGAGATGACAGTGAGGGACAGCCAGTCTCCTCATCAGTCAGAGACTACACTGTATTTCTAATTCTGGTTAAAGTACTTTTTGTCAGTTACCTCTCAGCTTAAGACATAAGACTTGCCTATTGCCCACAGTTCTGTCACATTAACACCATTTAAAAATGGAACTTCTGGCCTAAATGCCATGCTGATGCACCATCAGACTCCCTCTGTCACTACATTAATTTTCTCCTCAACTCTCTCTGGCCCAAGACAAACACTTGCTCGCTTGCTCCCCACCCCCCTCCCACCCCGTGTGTGTGTGTGTGTGTGTGTGTGTGTGTGTGTGTGTGTGTGTGTGTTACTCAGTTTACTTTACTGGAGTCTCAGATGACCTCAGATGATTTTGATTGGTTTGATTGCCCTTCTATTACATGCCTACCTTTCTTGACCATCATTACCCCATTTACTAAAACTCTCCAGAAAGGAAGACCAATGTGTATTCCATCTTATAGCAATAATGCTTGTAGGTTGTACCAAAATGACCGGTGGTCTTGGAAGGCCATTCCATGTATGGAGCCTGTCCTTGGGTTTTAGTCTTAAACAGGATGAATGTAAATCCAAGCTCTGTTGACTTACTTGTTTTAAGGACATGGGGAATTTATTTAAATCCCCTTTCATTTTTATCTCATCCAAAAATGTGTTTTTGTCTCATAGGATTCTGGTTGCACTGTGATGACCACATATATCTTACTCAACACACAACAAATAATGGAAACAATCAGACAAGAAGAGGGCTTTTACACTTATTTCGTCATTACTTGAAATAGTTCTCCCCCCATATAATTTCCCTAATAAATGGTACTAATAGCCATGTATGGTGGTTTGAATGAGAATGGCACTATCAGTTCATATATTTGAATGCTTGTTTCAAAGTTGGTGGAACTTTTTGGGAAGGATTAAGAAGTTTTGCCTTATTAGAGGAGGTGTGTCACTGGGCATGGGCTTTGAGGTTTCAAAAGTCCATTGCATTCTCAGTTATCCCCTGCTTTCTCTGTCTTGTGACTGTAGAACAGAATGTAATCTTTCAGCAACCACTCCAGTTCTATGCCTGCTTGCTTGTATGCCTGCTTGCTTCCTTGCCATGGTGATCATGGACTCTAACCTCTAGAGTTAAGAGCCCCAATAAATGTTTTTTGTTTATTGTTTTTTTTTAATGTTCCCTTGGTCCCTGTGTCTTATTATGGCACTAGAGTAAAACACTGTTTTGTTAATTCAAACTCTCCTGAAAAAGTTATCAACGTATGCATTTAACTCATCCTCAAAAGAACTCAGAAGATTGGCTCTAGCCTTATATTATTCCCATATATGAGTAAACTGATGCACAGAGAATTAGCCAGCATCAGGTCATCAGGAGGTTAAGCAATAGCGCAGATATCTGACTCAGGCATGCTAGCTCCCGAGCCCATGCTCTGAACGCACAGGAACCATCTCTTGTCATAGCTCTCCCCTAACCGCAGACAATGAAGTACTCATTCTTGTTTCACATCTAATATTCTTTGGAATATTATTTCCTGGACATTTCTTAGCCTTACTAGGAGTTGGAGGTTACATATTACCTCATTCACCATTGTATCCTATTACCAAGTACTATTCTTGTTTTATAGCAGATAATTGGCATATTGATGAATTTATTGATGAATTTATTCAATGAAATTTTTCATTGAAAAATTATTTTTGTCATGTGTGGATTTAATTAACTGATATAAAACTTGCTCCATCCTATATATCATTGGAAAGCAAAGGTTTACAGAAGTTTGTTTATTCAAATGTCAGGTTGTTTTAATTTGTTGTCAGTGCACATGTGTGAGCTGACAGATATTAATTTAATCTCAGCATGTAATTGACACTGTCATGCTGTGTGGCTGCACCTATACCCCCATGGGTGCTAGAAGCTAATGCAATGTGAAGGGAAGGCAAGTATACTCAGCTAACATTCAAGGGTTGTCTAAGCACAAATGTAACAAATGTCCATTGGTTTCTTATTCTGACCCCACCATACTATACCCCCCCCCCAGAAAGGAGATCATAGAATACAGCTGTAGACAGTGTTCATCTGTGAACAGTCAGGCCAGCAATGGAGCCTGCATGCAGGGGGGCTGGGTTGGGCTGTATGTATCACAGGACATCAGGGATGAAGGCCGAGCTATTGGAGAACTTTAGAAAACCTTTCTTATTTCAGGTGAAGTTTCTGATATAGTGTTCAACCATAAATCATGCAGAGCCCTTTTAGCTCTGTTCTTCTCTTTCCAGAGAGAAATGGTGTGCTGAAGAGTTATTCCTCAGCACGACTTTCTTTCTTTCTCCTGCTGGGATGTGTTAGCAAGGTCATCACCTTTGGTTTATTGGCTTCAAACAATCTGTGATTGCATGGGATTATGACTTCTTAGCTTGCAGAAGCAGGAGATGCAATCAATTCATGAAAGATACAGGGCTTCTTTTTTTCTTTAAAAATGTGTATTTATTTCTGCCAGCATTTCTAGGGACCAAGACTTAAAAAAATAGCTTTTGATAAGAATTTATCTTTGAATGTTCTGTTTCATCACACTTTCACATACGAAAGCTGAAGTGGGCCAATGTGAGCTCTGCTCTAATTCTTTGAGTTAGCAAAAGGTAAGATGACATCACAAAAGTCTATCTTTGCATCATTCGATCCTTAGCCAGAGCAACTGGGAAGTTTATACTCAGTATATATCCAAACATATATCTCTTGAAATGACCACACACTTGTATTAGCCATGATTTGGGGTAGAGAATAAAGTTGTTTTCATTGGAACAAGGAATATTTTGTCGGAAAACCTTTGGAAAGTCCCTGGTATTTATTGCAATATAAATTTTCTTACTCAATTTTGCATCATTTCACAATTTCCTGCTCCATCCCTGCTCACTTTGTTACCACTCTCCTCTAGTCGGAAATCTGTCACTTCTGACCTCAAAAAAAAGTTAGAATTCAAACTACCTTCTTCTTTCTAAATTGCATGGGGACATTTTCTATTTAGGGTTGCAGAAAGCATAGACATGCCACACCTTCTGTCAGGCAGCAGTGGGCCATGGCCCACAGTACAGCCTTGTCAATTGTAATTTTGCTGACACAGGGTACCTGTGGCAGCGGCTGCTGGCCTCTGCAGGCTGCTTTTTGTCAGCTCTCCAGAGATTACAGGCTGGTGCTGTGTGTCTGAGGTTACATATGAACTCATGGACTCTGCTTGTCCTTGTGGCTTTGTTTGTTTGCATTAGCTTTACAGTATTTGCAGAGCTGGTAGAGTCTTACCCCCAATCGGTTCCCTAGTTCTTCCTTCGTGGAGCAGTTGAAGCATATGATAAAATTCTTCAGTCAGTCACCAGGAAGCATGTAGGGTTGGGGCTGGGGTGGAGAAGTCAGCTCCTTCCTGAACTCCAGGCAGTAAGGAGCATCTGAGGCAGCTGCTTCTATAACAGTGCTGATTGGCTCCTCTGTCCTCACCAACGTGAGGGTCCCAGGTATTTGTGGTTAGATTAATTATTATACAAGTGCCTCATGTCCTCTAGATACAACTCTGTGGGAAATAATCATTGAAAATTTGGGACATTTCTCTTATTAAACCCACTGTCGTGTGGTAAGGGGTCAAGGTACAGTTAGCAAAGTAGCTGTAAATGTCATGTTATGGGTTAGATCTGGAATAGACCTTTGTAGACCAGAGCAGAAAAAGCCTGGTCCTCATCTCTAACACTCTAAGCCTACTTTTTTTTTGTTGATTTCATGTTATCTGTCACCTCCTAGTCCCTAGGCACACAAGAAACAGTGCTGCCCAGAAGAATCCATATGGAGTCTTTTTTTTTTCTTTCTTTTGGAACACTAAGTTTGAATGCAGAACTTTGTATATTCTATATAGGCACTCTACCCATGAACTGTCTCCCTAACTCTTTCTGTTGCTATTTTCATTGTTTCTTTTTTGTTTAATTAACATTTATCATTCAAAAATCTATTTGAAATACTTCTTGCTAAATTGACAAGAGTAGTCTTGAAAGCATTCCATAGCCCAACAAACCTTATCCCCATACCTCTGCCTCCTAAGCTATTGAAATTCCAGGCCTTCACCATCTGACATGATTTCCTTATGGATTCTTTGTCAGTATGACAAAAATAGTTTGAGATAGTTATTAAATTTAGCCAAACCTTGGTTAATATTTCCATTCCTGGGCATCTTTTTCCTTGTCTAGCAAATGCGTTTGTTGATAATTCAGCTTATTTAGTTAGGGAGATACAATGTGCTCATTTAACATTTGATGGAACTTCTGTGTATTAAGCCAGGTGGTTAATTTATCAGAACTGTTATGGTCACAAAGAATAGTTGGTGAATTATTTTGTGATCAGTAGTCTCCTACTGAATCTGAGAAGTCTATTTTAGGTTCCCATGGTGCTTTGGGCATTGAGTCTTACATCATAGTCAATGACCATTTTACTGTTGCTGCTTCTTCCCAATGAAATAAAGGTGCAGCTGTCCTCTGGGGCTTATGTTTAAATTCCATCACAGAGGCATATCTGATACGTGAAGGGAATCAGTATTTAGGAAATCCCTAAATGAGACCTATGCTTTCAGCTTTCTTTGGCTCGTGAAGACATTTCCCCAGCATATAGGTTTGCTCCATGAGAAAAAATACTCCAAGCTCCAGATGAATAGCAGGAGCTCATTAAATGTGACCATACTCTATTTCTAGTATGCTCCACAGGTTCTTCTTTTCATGACCACTGTATTAGTTACTTGCCTCATTGCTATGAAACAATACCCACAAAAGGAACATGATAAAAGCAGAGTGATTTTGTGGCTCATAATTCCAGAGTCTAGTCCATAGGTGCAAGAAAGTCATGGTGGTAAGAGATTGGGGTCATAGTGCATCTGCAATCAAGTAGTGGAGAGCGATTATTGCTGAGCTCATTCCCTTTCTACTTTGTATTTAATCTAGTACCCCAGCCCATGAATTAGTACTGCTCACATTTAGATTCTATCTCCCCATTTCAGTTAATCTGAATTAGAAAACCTGTCACAGGTGTACCCATGGGCTTGTTTCCGTGACAATTCTAAATTCTGTCAAATTTTGAATCAGGTTTAATCTTCACAGTGCCTGAAGACATGTGTGCCAACCCATTGTGAAACTGTCTGAGTTAAAGAAAAAAGTTGCCCTGTGACTTTCTAAGAAATCCAAGCTCCTGTCTTGACTCAAGTGCCTCTTTTCCATGTTTCAGCTCAGATTACTACTGTTTATTGGGTATACAAATCTAGTGAAATGAGTGAGCAACCACTCTGTTGCTTTGCCTTAGAAAATCACGTAACTGGGGCTGGAGAGATGGCTCAGCCGTTAAAGGCAAGGCTCACAACCAAAAATATAAGAAAATCACGTAACTGAACACCCATGAGATTCCTATTGGGACCCAGGTGGAAACAAGAAGGCGAAATCGCTGTGAAGAGCTATGTGCCAAATGCAAAACACAGTGTCGGCTTGAGGCCAAGTCAAAGATTGGAGCGGGAACAAGTGTGATTTTCAGCATTGAATCAATATTCAAGAGTAGTTATCTCTCTATACCCTATTGCAAAGATCACTTTGCAGCTTTTCAGATGGTAAGACATAATGGCTGGCATTCAGATACACTCCAGTCTGATGGCAATAAGGGACGTTTATTCAAAAGAATTGAGTTTACAGGCTGCTAGTTCTTCAGTTTAATTTTTACATTTCAAAGTATGTTGCAGAAAGGTTAGAAATTGGAAATGGAAATTGCTTTACCTACTTGAGTTTCCTGCATACTCTTGCAAATAAAATCTAAACAGTAAACCTCCTGAAATGATCACTACACTGATGAGTCCTTTGAAATGGCATAATCTGTGCATACTGAGGCTGTGTGAATAGAACTAGAGATCCAATCTTAATACTACCCCTACTTGTCTAACCTCAGGAAAGTTGTCTTATGCTTAGAACCTTGGGTTCCTCATTTATAAGAAAAATATTGTACTAGATCAGTGGTCCTCAGCCTTCTTATGCTGTGACCCTTTAATATAGTTCCTCATGTTATAGTGACCTCCCAACCATGAAATTACTTTTATTGCAACATCATAACTGTAATTTTGCTACTGTTATGAATCATAGTGTAAATATGCAGCATATATGATATGTGAACTCAAAAAGGGTTGAGACTCACAGGTTGAGAACTACTGTACTAGGTGAACTTGGATTAGATAAACTGATTTTAAACCTAGCTCCAACATTCTAAATTTGTAATTGTTACTCAAAGGTATGCCTTATTCACAACACATGCCCTGGTATATTTTGCAGTGTCAATGGAAAAAGCATGAGTATTCCTACTTCTTTGGAATTTTCACATTACATGCATCGAACATGATATGTTAAGAAGTGATTGACGGATACTGAGGCAGATAAACTGACCCACTGTGGCTTTGTAAGTCAAAGCATGGCATTTCAGAGCCAGCAGACTGATAAACAGTAGTTTTCTCCACTAAATTAGCTTATCTCTTTGAACCATGAATTCCAAATAATATACTGGAAATAATAATTTCACTACTCAGGTTATAGCTGTTAAAATGTGTCAGAAACATGATAATTTATCCAAGATAGAAACAACCAAAATGTGAGACCTCTGATTGTAGAGGTAAAGAGGAGTAAACACCAGCTGCCATCCTTTGAAAAGCCTCTGCGAGCCTCAGTTTCACCTGTAAATAGACATTATAGAAAATTTTTCCTCACTTCGAGCTGTTACAGATCTCTGGTATATGTGTAGGTCAACATGCTGTAAGTTGTAAAGACAGCCTCAGATATTAGTTATCATTAGAAGGACAGAGAATATATATGCTTGGTAGTTTATTCTATTGTAGCTACAGTGGGGCCTATCAATGTCTGTTTCAGTGTCCCTGTAAATCACTGGAATTTAGGATCCCTGAGAATGTTTAGCTTGCAATTTCTTTGCTAAGTATAATCAGAGCAAAGAATAGTGCTGATCATATAATGGTACTCAATAACTCACTTTAATGAATCAACACATTAATAATCAGTTTTTACCTTATCTGCTCATCTATTGATCATATAACTGACAGTAGGCTAGGGACATTTTTATACTCAGGGGCTTTCCATCCTGGATACAATAGAATCACCTGAGTATCATTTTAAAACAGTATGTGTGTGTGACCCTGCCCAAAACTAACCAACTCAGATCTTTTAGACTAAGCCAAGTGATACAGATAATTTACAAGCAACACTTGTGATTTTAATACGCAAAAGACACAGAAAACCAATGAACACTTGTTCACTGTTTTCATGGAGTTTGTTCACCTTAGCTGCTCACTAATATGGCTGATAATTTGCATCTGGGCATCCCAATTCCCATGAACATATTCTACTATCTTGCATTTGCCATGACTAGGACATTCTACATTAACAAGGCTGTCAATTTATTACTCACAATAAGAGTCTAATTTCTTTTGTATCTACTTCTAAAACACAAATGTGCTGTCCATGTAAATCATAAACTTAGATTCCTTTGTGGTGATAGAATCAAGATAGATAAAAATTACTAATGTGAGAAGCTCCAGTTTAGACTGTTTCAGTCACAACTCTCTGTACTCGGGCCATGGCATCTGGGGTGTAGAGGCAGTGTCTAAATAGTAGCTTGAATTGGTGACTAATAATGATGAATTTCCTTTGTGATACTATTGTAACAAACCTGTTAAAATGCCACTACTATTAGGAGAGAGCTCTTCTTGAAAAGGGACTCATGATCCACAGAGAATGTGGAAGACAGGCTCATTTTTGTCCGTCTGTTGAGAGTGGCCTTAGAGGAAAGTACTGGCTGGATCCCTTGGAACGATGCTGCTTTATTTTTCTAGAATTGTTATATTTTCATTGCTCTTTAGTCCCCGAGTTTCACTAAGGTGACACTTTTTCAAAGGAAGCAGTCCATGTGGTAGGGAGTGGACATACACACAAATAGTGGGAATTGGGGACAAAGGTGACTATCAGTCTAAAGCAAGAGCATACAATTCAAGACTCTAGTAATATGCGGGGTGGCAGTAGTGCTACAAAGTACTAAAGGTGAGGGGTTTAGGTGCCAAATGCATGGCATCAGGAGAACTATCAGCAGACAGAGGTGAATCTGCTTCACTCAACACAGTACTTTCTCAGTCAGTCTGTCATATATCATCATATCGTATCATATCATATCATATATCATATCATATCATATAATATCATATCATATATCATATCATATCTATCATCTATCTATCTATCTATCTATCTATCTATCTATCTATCTATCTATCTATCTATCTATCATCTATTATCTATCTGTCCATGTCTTCCTTTTTCCCCTTTCTTCTCCCCTCTATTTCTTTCTCCTCATCCTTAAACCTTAGGGGATTCTCTCCAGATATTTCAAAGAACATCATACAGTTTTCAAAATAATAATAAACTTTTACAATATAGTAATATGATACTATGTTTTTATCAATGAAGATAAAGGTAGATGAAATTTCCTGCTCTATAAATCAGGGACCTAATGGCTGCTGATCTGTTTGACACACCATTTCAATGTGAGATTACTCCCAGTGTATAACTGTCAGATAGCCAGCCCTGTGCTTTTTAGAGACTGCTGGAAACAGGTCTTGTGAGCATTCTTGTGGCTTGGGAAGAATCCGACCCCTCCCCATTCTTTCCTATCTTACTGGAAAAAAGGGCCAGAATTTGTAGTGTGTTTATCATCTATCAATTGTCTCTTTGTCTTCTTGCTCTTACCTTAGCTTGTAGAGCTGTTTTTAAAGTAATTGATGTTAGTTAATAAATAGGACGGCAAACAGGAGAAAACTATCAGTTAGGAGCCCATTTTGATGGACTGTGCTATCTACAAAAAATTTACTGGGGCAGCATGTGACATACACAGCTTCCAAAAAAAAAAAAAAGCCTTATCCTTATTCTTTAGCCAAAATCATTCTTGAAAGTTTCCATTATTCACAAAGTACTATCCATGCAAACAGCAGGAGGCTGTCCCATAATAATGCTTCTGAACTAGTGACTATTCGGTTCAGGAGTTAAAAACAAGCAAACATCTGTATTTGTGCACTTGGGAAGATCCCCAGCTTTCAGAGAAAGAACTTTACACAGGAGGCCAGTATGGTGAAGCAGAGTTTTCTGCCCTCATTCTCCATCCTTCCTCATTCTTCTCGGTGCATTCTGAGTCCTTGCTCTTGCAGCTGCTTTCCAATTCATCAAATTGAATATATTTCATTACTTACTTGTCTTGTTGTTCCTGTAAACCCCATGATGGTAAGACAAAGTTGCTTTGTATGTCCCTAGCCTTGTGGAGTGCCTGGCACATTAAGCGGGCTCATTAAAATTAATTAAAAGAATGAAGGAATCAGTGAGTAAATAAGGAGCTAAAGACATATTTCTAGAATTTTCTAAATGGGATCTAAATAAACCACTTCAATATTATTGACTCAGGAAGTTCTACTAAGGGAATAAATGAAGAACAAGGACTTTCACACTTATTTTCAACATTAAGGAAGGAGGCATCCTGGGTCTATGATCCAGGATTTCATTCCACAGCATGTGGGTTTTCTAGATTCATATGCACATTGTATTTATGCAATTTCTGCATCAACACAGCTCAGTCCTGGTTCTACAACAGTTGCACCTTAGAAAATGCTAATTGCAAATGGCATTGAGGTCTGTTGAAATGATCATATATCTGAGTGGCAGACTCCTTCCCTTCTTGCTTGCAGAAGGCTTTTGAGCAAATGTGGCTTCAGCAGAACACTATGCTTCCTGAACTTTTGATGGAAATTTTACTAGAAGACTTGCTTGACAAGCTGCATGATTAAAAAATAACTGTTCCTGATTCCTAAGTGCCACAGTGCCTTCCCAGATTCTAGTATGGAAGAAATAAAGCAAAACATGAAACACGATGCACCCAGTTCAAACACATGAATCTGTAAAATGCTTTATGTAATGAAAAGACAATAAGTTATGATGAGACACACAAGCGCAAGCGCACACACACACACACACACACACACACACCAGCTTCTGTGTGTCCCTTGTAGCAGAAGGAGATGAGGCTAGCTGAAGGCCCTGCACAGAATTTGTATTCAGATATACAGCAGCTCTGCCACTTATCTGCAGGGTAAGCAGATGACTGTTTGCTCTACGCATAATGACTCTGTGAGGAGTGACCTTTCCTGGTGATTTTCTAACCAATTAGTCTGAACCCTTTAATTAATTAATTTCCTTAAGCAGAAGAGTTCCTCCCACCCCTTCTCCCCTAGCAATCATTCATTTTACACTATCCTCAAAATTATTAGCTTGGGAATTTTAATGACCCTGCACTATTTATTTTCATCTTCCTTGCTGCCATCTCAGCAAGTGACTACTAAGATCTACACTCGTGTGTGTGTGTGTGTGTGTGTGTGTGTGTGTGTGTGTCTGTCTGTCTGTCTGTCAGTCTGTCAGTCTGTCTGTCTGTGTGTGTGTGACACAGGAACACACAAGCATGGATGCACATGCCCTCAGAACTCTGTGTGGCCATTTATTTGTTTTAGGGACCTTGCTGACTACTCTAAAATTCAGACAAGAACAGCAGTCTAAGTGACAAAGTTTGATTTTCCACCAGGCTACTAAAGCAAATGATGGCAGATCGACCAGAAAGTCTGCAGTTTAGACTTTTTTGGGGTGGGGGTGATCTGCTTTTCCTAAAGCTAACTTGGACTCTATTGTGTCTCAGTGTGACTTCATTAATAGGGAGCAAGGGAGGGGATGAGACTATGTCATTTTCTTTTATATAGCAAGGTCATTTTAATGAGGGGGGGCTATAAACATAAGCCTTATTTCTGTCTGTCTGTCTTCCCCATTGTTCCTCTTCCTGTTTGTTTCTGTTCTCAAACTCCAGGGCTCAATTTACTTCCTTTTCATATCTTTCATCCTGTGATTTGAAATTCTCTACTAACTCTACAGGGAGACCCTGTAATATATAGTGGCAAAGAGAGAGGAGAATGAGCAATGCAAGTTTCTAAGGATTTCTGAAATCATTTGTTCTGGAAAAATTCATTTTCTTCAGACCTCCTAGTATAATCCCTACAAATTCCCTCCTGTGAGGCTCAAACACCCTTTTACATGAGCAGTTCTTAACCCGGGAAGCATATTATGGAGACAAAGTGACACAGAGGGAGCCATTGACTTGCCTTAAGAGACTGTGCCTTTCTTATGTGATCATTAATTAATGTGTATCCCTATCAGTATATTTTCATGTCATGCTTTAATGAATGCAACTCAATTTAAAAAATAATGGGGGTGCAGAAAGATGTGTAAGTACACTTGCCATCATTTCTAAGGACCAGTGTTCCATCCCCAGGACTCATAGAAGAAGGAAAGAAACAAATCCACCAAGTTGTCCTCAACCCTCCACACTGCACCTTGGCATATACAACCCCCTTCCACATTGAAATAAATACAATAAAATACTAAAAGAATCTTTGAAAAATTCTTTCTTCTTTATGTATATATGGTTTTGAAATTATATAAAAATTCTAACAATTTGTAATGTATATTGTTTATATTTTCATATAGAAGGTAGTATAAATTAAGTTTAAAATTTCATCCATGTATATTAATATACACATATACAAATATAACTCTGAGGAAAGAGAATTAATGGATTTCTATGCACCAGCTCTAATGTGTGGGAAATCAGTTATGGTCTAGACAGGATCATGTGCCTGACCAGTATTTCCTTTCTAGGCACTTGGTTCCAGAGAACTCTGGCTACAACTTAAGGCATTTGTTTTTTCTCTTTATGCTCCTCTCATAGTAGCTAGGTGGATAGAATACGTCATGATTTAAATAAGCATTTGTCATTGTCTCTCATGTGTATATGTATGTATATATGTATGTATGTATATGTATTGTATGTGTATGTATATATGTGTGTGTGTATGTATGTATGTCTGTATGTATGTGTTGTATGTATATGTATTGTATGTGTATGTATATATGTATGTATGTATTGTGTAAGTTAGTGTAATCCTTTAGAAATTTAGGAGGAAAAACTGCTGTGATTTGATACCCTCCATCTAATAACATCATAATACTGAAATCCATTAACCATTCTCTTTTGGCAGTTTTAACACCATTGTATCTGTGCCCATGTATTTCTCTCAAATGAGATTTTGTACTCTATTTTCTGTTCTGATTGATTTCTTAATATTTTACTATATTAACATTTAACATACAAGATTTTAAGATGCTGACTATTTTTTAACTAGAAAAATAGCAATTTCATGTGGCATTGTCTACTAATGGGAAATGTTCTTTCCACGGAAATTTTAGGACTAGAGTGGTGGTTCAGAGCAATGGCTGCTTCTCCAAAGGACCTGAGTCTGATTTCCAGCATTCTCATGGTGGCTCACAACCCTTATATAACTCCAGTTCCAGTAGACTGAATGCCCTCTTCTGGCCTCGGAGGGCACCAGGCATGCCCACTGTATACAGACATACATGCAGGGAAAATATCTATACACAAAAAATAAAATAAAATAAAATAAATCTTTTTGCCTGGTGATGGTGTCACACACCTTTAATCCCAGCACTCAGGAAGTAGCAACAGACAGATCTTTGTGAGTTCCCAGACAGCCTGGTCTACAGAGCAAGTTCCAGGACAGCCAGGGCTACACAGATAAACCCTGTCTCAGAAAACAAACAAACACACAAACAAAATCTTTAAAAAATAGTAAAATATAACATTTTGTCAGTTTCCTTCTCAAAGGACATCTTATTTAATTCTCATAGTTACCCACTCATGAAACTGCTTTGCATAATCCTATTTTTCAGATGAGACACTTGAGGCTCAGGGATTTAAGATGTCTATCTCAGTATTCAATTTATCTGGGAAGGAAATGAAGAGACAATCTAGTATTGGAACTTGCTCTCCCTGGCTCAGGAATCTTATTTTTCAAGAACACACACAAAATCACTTAAAACACAAATATTATTAATATCTTCATAATAGCTTATTTTGTAGATTTATTTTATTTATATGCTAATAATCTTAACCAAATGCCTGAAACCTATGTTATTTCTATGTTCCATTAACATTAAGGATGTTGTAATGAACATGACCTTGAAGAAACAAATTCTTGATCTTTTTGAGCTTAGACAACGTATCTACTCATGTTTAGCAATGATAGTCTTACCCATTATAAATCTTGTATTTTAGCCAATAGAACATTATTTTTTCAAATATTTCTTTAATTTCAAAGTGCTTTTTACTATTTTAGAGCAATTTAAATAGAAGATCCATTGCAAGGTATTTGTATAATGCATTTTTTTGTGTTTTGATATATTGAACATGCATAATTTTTCAGGATAGACCTGTGTTCAAGTGTCTGATAAACCTACTTCTATACAGAAAATTTAAACAAAATCACTGGCTTCAATTCTTCTGGAAATTAACCTTCCCTCTAATGTTGCCTGCAGACATAGAGGGCAATTGTTTATTTCTTTTATGTTGTTTTGTTTACAAGGGATAATTTCATCATGAAAATGCAGAAATAGACTCCTAGCAATTATATATGAAATATTCCATGAGAAAAATTCACCTTCTGTTATTTATCTAAATGTAAAGGGAAAAGCTGATTATCTGAGCTGCACCATTCTCACTTCTTTCCCGTGACTTGCTGAGTGGAAAGAACAAGGAGGGGTGAAACATTTCATTAGGGTAGGAGAGACCCTCACTTTGTTCTGGGATCTACAGGGGGTTGTATACCAGTAAGCATTCTGAAAACTGTCCTGAAGGGGCACTTATATCCTCCATATTTTAGCTACTGTCAGAGTAAGTAGCAGCCAGTGAAATCTGTGTCACAGTAAGTAGGAGCCAGAGAAAACTGAGTGGAAAGTATCTACTGCAAAGATGACTAATGAAGTGTATCATTTATCTCATCCATGATGCCCAACATCTAGAACAGGGGCTTTCCGTTTTGGACTGTGCTCAGACACTGGTGTTGTTATGAGGCAGAACCTAGAGTGGTTCTGGGAATGACAGACTAAAACTGCTCTGGCCCAATGCAGGGGTGAGATGCTGTATGGGAAGGGTCCATTATGCTCTGCAGACAAATGCACAGTATAGAATGCACTATGTACCCAGAATTGTGGGTCCCCACCTCCTCCAAATAAGCATTATCACCAGATTTTGATATTTCAATCTGTAAGGATTAAATTACAAAATTATGTTTCAGTTTATAATGTGTGGTAAATAAGGTAGATTATAAGGAAAATATAGTCGAAAATAATTTCAAAATGAATGTGTTCTATAAAATAAGTATGTTTCTTTGGTGTAAACTCATTTTGGGTGAGAAAAATTGATTTTAACTTTGTGTGTAAGAAAAAATATGAAGACAGAACAAAAGTATAAGAAAATTTACCTAGTTCCTGAAGTTGTGCAAAATGAAAGAAAAATATATATTTTTAAAATATAAAAGCCAATAAATAAATATTTACAAAGAAGAAAGAAGTCAACTCCTGTGTTTCTCACACTTCTAGTTGTATCCTTGACATATGGAAAAATACACAGAAAAGATGTTGGGCAATGATCTTGACAATGTCTTTCCTTGTATACTGTCTATCCCTGGTGCTTTCCCTCCATACCTTCAGGGATAATCCCTGCCTAAAGTATGTTAGATAAATAGGTAAAGATATAAGGTCTTCATAATATGGTCAAATGTCAATTTTTCATTTCTTTCCCTTTTATTGTTTTCATCTTTTGTTGTTTTATCATAGCCAATAGACTTAGGCATGTCTTTCCATCATTGAGTATTTCATCGGACTCTTATTTCTCACTAAGGCAAATTATCTTTGTAATACCTAATTGTTAACTTGACATCTAGAAGGCAAACCTCCAGGCATGCCTGTGAGGAATTGTGTAGATATTTATTGTTCTCCAAAATTTTTCTGTGAGGGACCTTCTTAACTGCATTAGTTGATATGGAAAGGCCTGTCTTAACTGTGGTGGGGACCATTCCCTTATTGGGAGATCCCGGACTCCATAAAATGGGGAAGGGAAGCTGAGAACCAGTGTATGGACATTAGTTCATGGCTCTCTGTTCTTTACTTTGGATGTCATAGGACACATTCTTCCAAACTCCTGATGCTGTAACTTCCCTCCATGAAGGACTATAGCCTAGAATTGCGAGTCAAGTGAATGCCTTTTCTCTTAATTTGCTTCTGTCATGGTATTGTCTCACAGCAACAGAAAAAGAAACCATAACCTTAATTAAAAGGTAGATGTTGCTGCTGTAAGTCTTTGTCTCCACACAGAGAAGACAAGTGAAAGATGAGAGAAAGTACTGCATCAAAGACATACCTGACTCTCATCCAAAACACAAAAAACGCTGTTAGAACTCAGTAATATGAAAGCAGATCTCTTTAAATAAAGGTGGGGACAAGAAAAGATAATTTTTCTAAGAGGACGAGTATATGGCATATCAGAATGTGAAAAATGTTCAGGATCATATTCCATGAAGGTGTTATAATTAAGCAATAATGATATACAACTGATACTCCCCATGCCAGCTAGTCTATAAGATGCAACTAATACCAAATGCTGGCAAGACAGTGGAGCAGTGATAGTTTGTGTTCATCTTTGATGGTGATGCAGAATGTACAGCAAATTGCAGGGCATTTTGGCAGTTTCTTTCAAAGTTAAACATATCCTTATGATAAAATACAGCAGTCATGCTGCCTGGAATTTACCCAGTGAATTCAAAATGTATGCCCACAGTGAAACCTGCTCAAGAATGTGAGTAGCAGTGTTATTTATAGTTGCGAAATTTGGATGCAACCAAGATGTCCTTTAGTAGATAAGAGGATAAAACAAACTTTAGCATATCCATACAGTGGGATAGTGTTCAACTAAAAAGCATTGAGCTTTGAAGCTGGAACAGACCTGGAGAAGGTTTAAGTGCATGTTACTAAGCGAAGGAAACCAACGTGAAAGGACTGTATAATGGGTGATATGATGTGTGCCACACAACAAATCAGAGAGAAAGCCACTATTATCCTGGGCAGAAGGAACAAAGGAATGTACATCACACAGAGTCTTTCTAAGAGTGAAACAATTCTGTAAGATACCAACATTTGAAGAAGCCTGTACAACATATAACACCAAGACATAGAAACATACTCTTTGGGTTTTGGGCATAGTGGTATGTCAATGTATGTCCCCCAGTTTGAAAACTACTCCAGGGCAGATGTTGACAGTAGTGAGGTTGAGAGGAGCTACAGGAAATAGATGGGAACTCTGACCCTCCGTTTAGTCTTGCTGTGATCCTAAAGATGTACTAAAAAATAATAAAGACTTTGAATAATTATATTTGACGTTCTCATTGATTTGACTCTGATCAACCGTTGGTTTGCTGTCATTGCTTATTGTGTTCTGTTCTGATTGTAAACTTTGCGGAGGAGGATGAAGGATGTGTGCAGAGTACAAACCTTGCCATGTTGAAGCTAAACAGTCTTATCTTTTGCATTCTTAATGAGGCAATACTGTACTTTCCTACTCTGTTGAACTTCTGAATTAGGACTCGTTGGTGGTCATATGTTTAGCACACGTCATCGACAAGTTGTAACTTGGTCCTTGGCCCAAAATTAAAGTGTCCAAAGGAACTTACCCATTTCATTCTTTCTTAAGCCTTAATGTAAGCTTTGTTTGCTGCCTCAGAAAACTGTGTCTACCCAATAAGACTGTCCATTTACAAATGGCATTTCAGATTCTTGACCTTTTAATATATTTCTTAGTGTTTCCTCCTTCTGGGATTTGGAAAGTTCAGCAGATCTGAGGGGATTTCTCAACTCAGTATGAGACATAGCACACAGGAAAGCAATTTCTTAGATTTCCCTTGTGGGAGTAAGGTGCTCAAATTGTATGAGAAGGGACCCTAGAGATACCTTTCTGGAAACCCAGGTAATGCAAGAAAGAAATAAGCATTGCGTGGGTTGAATTTGTAATGGCTAAGGAATGGGTCTCATCTGACTTACCTGGAAACCAGCACATAGAAACATTATTATTCACAGAAGGTTCCTGGTTTCTTAGAGTTTCCACTCAGTCCTTATAGATTATTTTTATTGAGGCCTCTGCTATGGTTGAATAGGAGATATCCCCAAAGGCTCAGGTGTTGAAGGTTTAATACTACACTGGTTTTCAGAGACAGTTCTTGAATCCACTGGTATGTTCAGGGTTGAATGAACTATTAGGGGCACAGACTAAACCTCTGAAAGAACGAGTTAAATAATTACTCCCTTCAAGTTATCTTTGTTGTTTTAATGTGGCAATGGAAAACTAACTAACATGTCTGCCTGCCAATGCAGCAGAGCAAGGAGAAAGATGCCTGCTATAGGGATTATACATTGGAGCTCAGTAAAGATCATTGTTAGTTTTTCTTACTCTCAGTGCTGACTTGTTCAAGGAAGGCAGGGAAGGGAAGAGGGCAAGGAGTCAAGGCTGTTTCCCTTCTCCATTATATGGAGCTTTGAAGAAATCTTCCTGTTACATTGATCCAAGTGAGGAGTTGGATATCAACCCTATATCCACTCAAATTTAGATATATAATGTCCAGAATTTAACCCTTGGCTGAGGCAAGTGAAGTGATTTATACCTCAGGGTCTTATTCTTGTAGGAAATCTAACAGGAGAAGCAAACACTGAGTTACCTCCTAGGTAACAGGTCAGGAAGGAAACTGGGGCTGGTGTGTTACAGCTGGGGAAATGAGAGCATGGAATACGATTCTGCTGGGGTTCTCTCTGGTCTGATGCTGAAGGTGTCTCAAGACCCCCTGAAAGAGGGTATGACCAGGTGCTAGGAACAGAGTGGTAAAAATCACCCACTTCATAGAAAGGGTACTTAGCCCCTACCCTCTTCTCTCCCTCCTGCTTTCCTGGAGCCAGACAGCATGGGAATGTGAGAAACTCATTAGAATCAAGACCTTACACTCTGTTCATAATGCCCATGTCAGCCTAACTAGGTTGGGGAATTCAGGAACAGAGCGGGTAGAGAAGGTAGAGTTAAGAAGCAAGCCTGATGAATTTAATATAGTCAAATACAGGCTGTTTGTTATTATCTTCAATGGGGCATTTATTTCCTGAATTAAGACAGTCCATGTGATTTAAAGTGACTGTGGGACTATCTATTACATAAGATTAAGCAGAAAGTCAGAGACCTGCCAGAAATTATACACAGAAGCAAGGGAAGATTGCTCCCAAAGAACACACTTTTAAGGAAGACAGAAACAAAGACCATGTTTCAAGCTACCACTCATGCTTGTCCATCACAGTGGTTACAGATGTGGGTGTGAATGCACTGTGGCTTCCTGTAGCTAAGGCTCCCTGTCTGCTTCTGTCTTTCAGTGGTCATTGTTCTCTTTCATAACAGGGTCATTGGGGGTAATTATAGGGTAAGAAAAGCTCTTTGGGGGAAAGTAATCATGTAGCCTTGAAAGAGGGAGGAGAATTTGCTAACTACCCAGAAAACTTTTCTAATATAATGAAAAGTATGTAGGGTGGGAATGTAAAGCCATGATAGACACAATTACACCTGCATGCTATATAATTTATCTTTTAAATCGAATGCTTTTGAGAGTGTGCCATGTGAATAGTCACATAGACATAACAAGACTAAGGAGTTGAGATTGGCTTAAATAAACCAGGAAACCAGGGTGGTTAGTCTCTCTTTCCATGGTCAGCAATTCTTGATCTGTTCAAGAAATGTGGCTTTGTGTTTGTGCGTGTGTGTGTGTGTGTGTGTGTGTGTGTGTGTGTGTGTTGGCTTAGTATGCATGCAGGTGCTTGTGCACACATAAGTAAACACACACACACACACACACACACACACACACAGAGTTCCTGGACAAATGTCACTGTAGACCCTATAGACCATACTGAAAGTTAGAGAAAAATGGACCACCAATGGCAGCTAAGGGAACAAGGGATGCAGTATTAGGTGTGATTTTTGTTAGCAGTTGGTAAAATGTAGGGAGGGGTGAGATATAAAAAATTTTAAATCCAAAAACTTGAATCTAAATATGTCATACCTACTAAATAAGGTTTCGTAAATATTTTATTTTTCTCCATTGAAAAAGACAAAATATCCCATCAATATCTCTTTGCAAAGACTGTTTAAGTATCACCATCTCCAGATAGTGACTCTTCTGCTGAGTAAAATCATTTGTTTTGTACTTCATTGACTCCTGTGCTCTTTCACTGACCTCTGTGTTGCTCTCTCTCTCTCTCTCTCTCTCTCTCTCTCTCTCTCTCTCTCTCTCTCTCATGTGTGTGTGTGTGTGTGTACCTTTCTTGGATCAGTGCACATATACACACTGATTGATGAGATAATACATGTATGTGTGTGTAGCAAATGCCCAGGTTTGACCAGGATTATTCATCTGCCCAGTTCACCCAGTTCTCCAAGGATGTTCAGAAGGAATTATGGCTATTGATAAAAGTTACCAAGGAAGAAATTAGCACTGGGTACTGGCCAGTTTGGCTGCAATTCCTAACAGTTGAATAAATACCACTCATAAGAGCTGTCAAGTATTTTTAGATGTTTATTCTGCACATTGGCTGGAAAAATTCCTTTACGAGATTTTGGGACACTTGAGAACATGGTCAAGGCCACCTGCAATCCATTAATCAGCATCAATTAGATTAAGATGTTAAATCCATTGGTTTGTAGCAGACTGTTGGAAGAGGGACAGATTTGGCTTGTAGAAATTATTTCGAATGGCCAGAGACATTTTGTGTTATCATAGTGGGGTGTACTGTACACACTTATCATGTGGCAACCCAGAAATTCATAGAGTAGTACACAGGGTAACTATTCATGAGAAAAACTATCTGGCCTCTTGATTTAAGAAGCTCCTGCCTTATCTAACTCTAGATTTTATACTCTGGGGTGTATGCCAAACAGATAAGATATATGATCTCTGTCTTTAGAAGTTGTAGAGCCACAATGTTGAAGGAGACCAGAATAATATGGTCATTAGTTGAAATAATTCCTCTGACATTTATTTATTAAGGAACTACTATATGTCAGGGGCTAGAGAGATGGCTCAGCGGTCAAGAGCAGTAACTGTTCTTCCAGAAGACCGGGTTCAGTTCCTGGCACCCACATGGAAGCCCAAAATTGTCTGTAACTCCAGTTCCAGGGAATCTGGCACCCTTACACAGACATATGTGCATGCAAAGCACCAATACAGATAAAATAAAAATAAATAGATCTTTTTAAAAAAGAAAAAAAGGACCTATTTTATGTCAAATGCTCTGTAAGGCTTGATGTTGATCATAACTATGACACAATAGATGAACTCCTTTCCCCAGTAAGCTTAGAGTCTGCAGAGGAAGACATTTTAAAAAGGTAAACAAAGACAAAATTCATCTTGTGTTGGAATAATGACATTTGAAGGCGGGAGTCAGAATTGGCTTGATGTAGAATGATGAAAGTCTTTCATAAGATTCGAAGAGAAAAGAACCATCTTTGAAAACAGGACATTTTAGTTGAGAAATAACTAAGTGAATATTTTGCTTTTTTCTTTCTTCAAAGTATTAATATGTGAAATTTTATGGGAAAGACATCTCAATTGCAGAACATAATCATGTGTTAGAAACAGAACTGGATCTTGAATGATGAGCAGGATGCCAGGAAAAGCAATAATACTGAAATCAACAGCTGTCAATTCATTCACTCCATAATTATGCCTGAGTGTCTTCTGCCTGAACACATTTTAGTGAGCAAAACCGGAAATGGTTTCAGGTCTAAATATATTTATATTTTACTAGAAGAGAGTCCACATAAATAAGAAAAACGAGAAACAATGCATTACAAATGTAAGTACTCAAAGGAACAGATCTGTTTTGTGAGAACTTATGGTGAGAGAATTCTACCTAGACAGATATGACAGGGAAGACTCCCAATAAAGCAATGCCAAAGTGTATTGTTTGATGTTGTGAAGTAGGGCATAAAGAAAAGTGTGAGTTAGACAGTAGCTCAGTAGTAGAGCCCTAACCTAGTGTGTATAAGACCCTGGGTGTGATCCCCAACACAAAAATACACACAGAGACACCCCCCACCAAAAAAGCACCCAGAAATGAAGGTACAAGGAGAGTTCTAGAAAAAGGATTGGCTTGGGAGCTAAGAAGCATGACAAGATAGAGAAACTGAAATGACTCTGCCATGACTCGAGTGGACACGAGGAAGAATATGTGCAATGAAGCCACATGTGTAGGGAGAAGAGATAGGCCCAACTGTAGGGGAGTATGCTGGGAAGAGGAAAGAGAGGACACATATTCATGTTGGAAAGTCTAAGGAGAAATATTTTTAAATTACAGGAGTAAATAAAGAAACATGAGAGGGACAGTGAATATATTAGAGTGGTGTTATGGACTAAAATATTTATTTAACTATGTAAAGATGTGATGCATTTGTTTATTTGGCATTTGTTTAACTATGAAAATATGTGTTGCTGTTTTACCTTGCCTGCCTAAGATACCTGATTGGTCTAATAAAAAGCTTAACCAATAACTTGTCAGAAGAAGGCTAGGCAGGGCAGGCTTGTGGGCAGAGAGAAAAAGTGACCCAGTCAGCCAGCTGGAGGCCGGCCAGCCAGACACGGAGGAAGCAGGAAAGCAGTATGGACAGTATGTAGATGAGATAAATGAGCCTCAGGGAGGCACATAGATGAATAGAAATGCGTTCATTTTAGTTAAAAATGAGCTAACTTAACTAGAAACAAGCCTAAGCTAAGGCCAAGCATTCATAATTAATAATAAATCTCTGTGTCATGTTTTGGGGGCTGGAATCCTAAGAAATGTCCACTACATATGGATAACAACCATCCAGTTCTAGGACACCCAGTGTCCTCTTCTGAACTCTTCAGGCTCCAGGCATGAATATGGTACATAATCATGCATGTAAGCAAAACACTCATGCATATAAAATAAATAAGTTTAAGAATTAAAAAAATAGAAGTAGAAACAGAGTTTTTGAGAAAGATATTCCTGAGAATGAGAGTAGGCTAGTGATCTGGGAAAATGTGTTTACTCAAAAGCAGTGGGCCAGGCAGCTCAAGATCCTTTACAGTGGTTGTTTACACAATTCCTGCTTTCTTTCCTGTCTGGATATTGTGGGTTTGTTGTACATGCTGTTTGTTATATGTAGCCCAGATGTGCAAGGGTTTCTGTTTTTGTTATACATTTATTCTGGTGCTGTTCTCTCTGGTCCCCACTCCCCTGTGACAGGGATCTCTCACTAGTCATCCATATACATGCTGAGATAAATGGTTAATATTGTGCTGGTCAATGGGAAGCCCAGATGATAAGCCTGTGGCAGAGAAAGAGACCCTTAATATTACCTAGATCAGTCATTTTTTATTTGTCTTACACCAAGGCTTTTTATTTGTTGATAAAAAAGCAAAATAAAGGAGAACAGTCACTTTCTTCTCCTGGATCAGAACTGAAATACAATGTAAGACTCTGGAATCATGGTGTTTTCCACTTAGATTCGACATCATTTTTGTTTCCTTGTCTGGTGAACACAATTCTTCTCAACAGTAACCACAGTGAAAGGGATCAGATAGCCATGATACAGAAATGTGAAACTGATTTGTAAATGCTTCCAACTGCCTTTAATTAATGCACATCCCTCACCTTGAAGTCTCCCATGAGACTGTCATGGGTTTTTTAAGTGATCATTTGAGATTACAATATAATTATATTATCATTTTCCCCTTTCCTCCCTCCAAATCCTCCTGTGTACCCTGTCCCCCTTGATCTCTTTAAAATTCATGACCTCTTTTCCTCTTTAATTGTTGGTGTGTGTGTGTGTGTGTGTGTGTGTGTGTGTGTGTGTGTGTGTATGTACATGCTCGTATGCATACACACACACACACACACACACACACACACACACACACACACACACCCCACAGGAGCCCACTTGGGTATTTCTAGGTATATAAATGCAACTTGCTCAGTCCACATAATATTACCTCTATGTATATGTTTTCAGGGCTGACTGGAGACCATTAAAGCCATAATCTATCAAAACGCTGAGCTGTGGAACCTAGTCCCAACTGATACACCTACAGCACAACTCCTTCACCTAAAACTCAGGGTTTGAAGTAGAAGAGAGTCCAGTAGTATTAAAAGTGCCAGAGGAGCAAGGAGTTTGCCATGAGGCTGGGTTTCCTGGAAATGCCATCCCATGTATTTTACAGTTGAAGCTACAGTCTGGACATTATAAAGGGCTTATCCAAGGTCATCCTGGATAATGACAGAGCTTGACTGCCATGTGCCCCAGTTTATTTCACTGTCCTATTTGGCTCTCTCCTTCAGCATTTCAAATGTGAAGGCAGTGGTGTGCGGTTTTATTTTACTGCTGGCCTCCCAAGTACATCTATTGGTCAAATAGCCTCAGGCCCCTTTACTTAAAGGGGAAAGTTTTTCCTGAGTTTTCACTAGCACATCCTTATAAATCACTCCACTGAAATCTAGAATAGCTTGGATAACGATATGAAACTTAACTAGGAGCTTAGCAGTGCGTCACGATATCCAGCAGTTTTAGTTTATCACTTCCCAGGGGAAGGAAAAAAAACAGCATAAGAAACAAGCTAATAAATTCATTTTTAAACCTAGCACCCTCCTCCCTCTCCCTGGTAAATGTTGTAAATTCTAGCCCTTTATGGTTTGCTTGAGGAAGCAAGCTCAATGTCAGACTGTTTTAATAGCCTTTGATTTACTTTTTAAGTGCTTATTAGAGTGATGAATGACAGCGTTTTGAAGCCAATCACAGTCTTGAGACAGGTGGGAGCTTCATGGCCTTTCTCCCAGGGACTGAGGGTTGTTTAGGTTTGGGGTAGACACACATGCTGAGCAGAAACACACTCTGCATTTCCTTCCTTCTGTGAGTGGCAGGTGGCTCTTTATTTCTCCCTCCTGTCACTTAAAAGAATATGGTGACACAGGACATTTTATAGTCTCCTGTTCTCCAATGCAAGTTCTAGTACCCACCAGGTGAGTGGGAAATAGAGTGACTGTTCTGGGAGTCTCTTCCACCCTACTTTCAACACATACAGGAAGAGAAATCCTCCAGTGTTAAGTCAGGGCCTCAAATAAGTATGCAGATTTCTTTTAGCATGTGTCTAAGTTCTGCTAAAAAGCAAACCAGGTGGTTGCGGTGGTAATTGGCTGGCGTTTGCATTTGTTCACATAATAACTGCCTCACCATGCACAGCACCCAGCAGGGTGAACTCTGAAACCTCTCTCCTCAGCAGACAGAATTAAGTTGCATTTCATCCTATGCTCATTCAGGAATCCTCAATAGTCAGGCTCACTGTGAGGGATGCAGAGTGGCCTTTTGAGATGTAAATACTATCGCCTGCACATGAAAATCCATGAAGTCAGTTCCTGGGTCTTTACTTACAAGAGTTTTCAATGAAGAATCAGTGGATTTCAGTTCCAGCAGCATTTTTCTTGCCTTTAAATCCAGCCTCAGTGTTCATCAATTTGTTTAATAATGCCTGGGGAGCCTTTGGTCCCTGAACTGAATAATGAACATTTAGAGTGCCCACTGCCTCAAATGCTTTCTCAATGTGTGCTCCCTTCTGTGTGCAAAAGAGAAACTGACAGGGAAAGGCTCCTTTTTCTTCATCGACATGGAAGAATTTGTTTAGGAAATGATGCTTGGCCAAAGCAAAGATTCTTTAGCACTTTGGTTCTTGAATCTTTATCACCTCTTTATCACCATTATTATTTTTACAGCCCAGTAACAGCACCAGCCCTCCATGAGATTGGTTTTAGAATCCCATATGAAGCTTTTCAAAAACTTAGCAATTTGGGTACCGCAATCAAAGGCCTGGATTGCAACCTCAGAAAGGATAGCTTATATCTCTCTTTGTTGTGCAACCAGGTGGAGAACTCCAAGCATATTATATTGCCAAAAGAAAATGATTTTGCCGTTCTCTAATTAATGCAATCTCTTAGAAAGCTGTGGTGCCACACTTTTGTGTTCTTATATGCTCTGGGAAGCCTGTTGAAATGCAAATGCTCTGGTCAATAGGAGCTCTGATTCCCGAGGTTGGGGTAAAGATCAGGAAGCTACATTTTAACCAGATCTTCCTGTGCAAAAAATAGAAGGGCCATCTCATAAGAAAGAGCTGTGAGGGCAGCCTGTCAGGGGTTGCTGCCATTGCTTTGTTTCTTGTTGACTTGCTCTGATTTAAGGGAATTGGTCAAATTAAGCGCACTGATTGTATTTTATTCTCAAGTTTCTCTGTGTTCAGGAGGTGTAGTCTGCCTGTCAGGCAGGGTTTACCTAAAACAGGCAGAAAACTCCCAAGGCATTATTATATTTCCAAAAGGATTCCATGAGGTCTCAAACAAGCTCTGCATTTGAGAAGCTTTTAATGTAACTTGACACCCCCACCTTACCACCACCAGGAGATCTAATTAAATTGGCTTGAGATGACCCCAGATTGACATCTTTTAACATTTCTCCATGTGAGGGTGATATACAACAAGGGTTGAGAGCCACTGGTATGAGAATTGTGCAAAGCCACAGGATTCTCAGCCTGGCTGTGAAATATCAAGTAATGTGCTGTGTTGAAATCACAGGAGCTGGAAGAGCTGAGTCCCTCAGGTGTTCTGTCTGCTGTGACCACACAGCCCCAAACTGAGCTCAGGAGTGCAGTTTCCTGCCACTGATGGTAGGAGAGGAAATAGAGGTTTTATGTTCGTCCTGTCTCAGTTAGAGTTTCTATTGTTCTATCGTCTATTGCTGTTATAAAATACTAAAATACCCTGACCAAAAGCAACTTGGCAAGGTAAGAATTTATTTAATCTTACTCATTCATGTCAAAAAAGGAGGAGTCAGGACAGGTACTCA
This sequence comes from Peromyscus eremicus, assembly GCF_949786415.1. Classification (NCBI taxonomy): domain Eukaryota; kingdom Metazoa; phylum Chordata; class Mammalia; order Rodentia; family Cricetidae; genus Peromyscus; species Peromyscus eremicus. The sequence goes on from NC_081416.1 coordinate 11,629,507, forward strand.
AGGCAGGAACTTCTAGGCATGCACTGAAGCAGAGGCCATGTTGGAATTCTTTTTCTTTTTTTAGTTTCTTGAGACAGGGTCTCTCTCTGTGTAACTGCCAAGCCTGTCCTGGAACTCACTTTGAGGGACTCTTCTTAATGGCTTTGCTCTGTCTGCTTTCTTCCAACTCAGGACTCACCTGCCCTGGATTGGTATCACCCAACAGTTGCTCCTGTTAATATAAAAAACACAGTTCTCACTTTAAAGGGACTAAAAGTTTATCCTGGGGCAATTTTGAGTGCATATATAGACTAGGGAGAGAGATTTAGTTTACCCCAAATACCGTGTTCTGATGTAGAAGCAGATTTGTGAAGTCTTAGAGTTTATAGAACAAAGAAAGTCGTAAATCACGTCAAATTTAAAGTACACTGGTGAAAACATGGGGGGGGGGAAATGTACAGTACGATGGAGAAAGCACTTTTATAGACCTCCAGTGGCATGCCAGGGCATTCATAGCATTTAGGCTTGAGGAAGCTAGTGGTCTGCTAGGTTAATAGATTCCAAAAGTTTTTTTTATCTTACAGGATGCTAGCTCACACACAGAAGTGGGCAAGGAATGACTATTCTGGGGACTAAATCTAGCCCTAGGTAAGGTTATTAGCCTCTGCAATTCTAATCCACCTACAGCTTCTTTCCAGGAATTCTCATCCACATTACCTTGATCTGTGTAAAAGCTATGCACTACACCAAATGAATTTAAGTGATTTTATCTACTAAAAAACATCAAGAATATATATATTCAGAACTGGAGCAATAATTCTAAGTTGTCTCTACAAAACTAGTTAATTTTTGTATTATAAATATCAAAATACATATTTTTAAAAGTTACTGCTACTTTCTAATGCACAGTAAATAATTTTGTCATATCAACACATTAACCACAAATTAGTACTAAGAGGTCAAGGTTATTATCGTAAAGTCAAACAAAGAAAACCACAGTACATAATTGATTTAAAGAGGAAAAGTGATAGCACATGCTATGGTCCAGAGTCATGTTATGGACCCTGGTGGTGACACACAATGGCCAGCTGGGACAGTGTAGCTCCAGTCAGATATGTGTGCCCACGTGTGCATGCATGTATGTGCATGTGCATGCTTTTATCCAAGACGTAATAGTTTAATAATAGTAATAGTTTATATTAATGGAAAACGCTGAACTCCAGCTAGTTTGACCTTCCAAAGCAGACAATTACATTAACAGATATCATTGGTGGTATTTTTGTCTAGTATACATTTCTTAGCTACTGATGAGATAGATCTTCTGTATGACCCTGTGTATCTCAGGGGAACACTTAAGGGGGTTGAGTCTGTACCAGTTAAAGGTGAGTACCTTCCCTGTGTCTTCTTTTAAGCTTCCCCATAATTTGCTACTGCTGTTACCCATATTATCTATTCTAGCCATGTGTTATCTATCTGGAGTCTGCATATTTCTATCATCTATCTATTGTCTATCTATCATCTATCTAGCTTCATTATCTATTATATGTCATCTGTGTAAATGAAGAAACCAAGACAAAGATGTGTTGAATTGCTTACCTGAATTTCACAGTATGAAAAAATTGTGTTTCATGTATCCAGAGCTCAGTTCTCTATTTCTTACCTTAAGCTCAACCATATTAAAAGCTGTTTACATTTGCATACATGCCAGAGTCAGATATAGCTTAGAGATAAGAGCCGCAGAACACAAAATTTTTTCTGATTTATATGTGTGTGTGTGTGTGTGTGTGTGTGTGTGTGTGTGTGTGTAAGTTGTTCTGCTCTGCTAAAGCAAAGAGGTATTGCTGAAAAAAATACCCTAAAGTAGGAAGGAAGGATTAAAAATTGCTAGAGAACTTTAACCGTCACTATTCCTGCAATGATTGACAACCTCAATCCTCTTCAGTGTGCTACCTTCTAGAGACTCAGCCCTCTCCCCATGTCAGTAACTACATGCAAAATACTTAGAAAAAAATTGTGTCAATATGTCTTATTCAGTATTGTATAGGCATATACCCTGTGGTTTTATGTATGTACATTTATATATGTAAAATATATGTTTTATACATATATGGTACATACACATATGCAGATATGTGGGTGTATAGAGATATATCAAGGACTCGATAGAAGATGATAGCTAAGGGAAGTGGTTTGTAAAGAACTTTAGATAAATCACATTGGAGATGGAAGTAATTTTTAGAATTAAGATATTCTTATAATACACAAAAAACTTCAGAAGTACATGGGCTAAAGAAAATTTAAAGTTATCAACGTGGACAAAAGCATACATTACCACTCCACACAGTAATTCATAGTAACCAAAAAGAACATATGCAAATGCTATTTGTCAGAGGTAAAGTGGGAGAATGACTATATGGATTTCAGAAAGGAAGTACTCTATCTATCTGTCTGTCTGTCTGTCTGTCTCTCACATATGCACACACACACACACACACACACACACACACACACAAACAAACACATGTACTGTGTATGAACATTTCTGTGTTGTACTTTCTGTTTCGGGGAATATTGCCTTGATTTCATTTGTAGTCCCCTTGTGCCCTATGGCTACAGCCAATTTGCAAGGGAAGGTTGGTGACTTGTCAAAAGGAAATGTATCCTTTTCAGACCAGTGAAATCAGCAAGGCTCCTCAGCAAGAGAGAGATGGATTGAGGGCAAGTAAGGCATCTAGGCAGCCAGCATAAAATTACACGAAGACCTTAAGGAATATGGATTCTGCAGCCTTCCAAGAAGCTGTACCATAACCTTCTTCTCATTGAACAAGGGGCTAAAACACTGCTGTCAGGAAGGAGGGTGGTGCAAAGCTCAAGCCACTGCCTCCCTGCTGACTGATGCATAGGTAGCAGGAATGCACATCTTAAGGAAACTGTGATCACAAAAATAGCGGTGCATTTCTTCTAGAGTATCTAAAGGAGTGAAGAAACAGGACAACACAAGACCATGAAGATCAAAATTAGAATAAGTGGTATTTAAAGACAGTTGGAGGAACTGAAATTGAGAGCAGAGTTACACTTCCCAGGGAAGATTTTAGTGTTGTCCCTAGAACTGGATAATTGTTGAAGTCATAAATGGACACAGATCCGTAGGCAAAGCAGACCATTGCAGCCCACACACCTAAGATCGCTTCTACTGCCAAGAAAAGCAGATCTCTTATGAAATCCTTATGTACCCCTGTTCCTGGGAGCTGTATTTAAGGGCTCAGGAGAAATGAGCAATGTGGACAGAAGACTCTGTTGCAAATGCATCCAGGTTAGACCTTGAAGGGACACATTCTTACAATCAGTGGACTTCCTTAGCTATGCAGTCAAGACAGAGACACTCTAGGAGTCTAAATCCATAGAGGAGACACAACTAACCATTGGAATGAAAGATGGTACAGCTTAAGATTCTAGGAAACCCTCAGTGTTTATAGTCAAGGTACACTAGCTGAAGGTTGGGCATCTATATTTTCACAAGTGTAAATTCATGAAGCTTTTGATGTGACTGGTGATGCAAACACCTACCTAATATTTAAGACATATTCCAGACTAATGGGAATTAGGAAAAAGAACCTGCATATACTCACAAATCATAATGCATGGAGCCACCTGACAATATTAGGGTAAAATGAAAGTACTTAGGTGTGGAATATATGAGCCCCAACATAGACACAATGTGAATATGGAGATGCAAATATATAAGGAGACATATATCGTATCGTATATTCTTTATCTCTATCAGAAGACCTTTTCTCAGAGAAAATATTTAAGCGTATTCAAGGTAACACATGATGGGTGTATACTCATGAGGAATACTCTTAAGACTTCAAAAGAGATAGTGATATTTGGCTGTTCATGATACTTTCCTAGGAAATTTAGAATTATAGCTATGCTTTCAACAGTATTAGAGTCTCTGTTTGTGTGACATTTTTATTTAAATCTTGTTCATGAATACTCATGGTGTTATGAAAATAAGATACTATTATTTTACTGGTGATTGCCTAGCATTTAGTTTGTAAATATTAGTAAATGAAAGTCTATAAAATCTACTATAATCCTAGCACAGTAATATGATAACCATTGATACACATACAGCCACATACACACACACACACACACACAGACACACACACACACACAAACATACATATTTACACACCGCATTCTGTATACACACACAGAGACACCACACACATGATACTCACACACACAAACACTCCCACACACACACACTACATACACACACACACACACACACACACACACACACACACACACACACACTCAGAGTATATGAGTGTAGGTGTATGGGCATCTAGAGACCAGAGGAAAACCTCAAGGGTCATTTTTCAGGGAGTATCATCCATCTTGTCTTTGGAAGCAGAGTCTCTCATAGGTTTGGAGCTTACCCCAGTGGGCTAGGATTACAGGCTAGCAAGCTCTAGGGATCCTCATGTTTCTGCCTCCCCAGGGCTGCACTTGCAACCAGATTCCACCAGTCCTAAACTTTTTATGTGACTACTGAGGATCAAACCCAGGTCCTCATAGACTACAGCAAGCACTTGTAGACTAAGCTGTCACCTGAGCCTCTATAGCTGCATATTTTCTTATTTTCTACATGTGTCTATGAATAGATATCTATTTTTGATAATGTATTTGAGCAGTAGTATGTAATAATTAGGTTTGCATGTTAATAAAAATCAATTTACATCATTATTTTAACATGGTGATATTCACATAATATAAATGTCATGCAATATTAGTAAATTCCTTCACTATTGAGCATTACATGAATGTTAGTGTTATGCAGTGCAATATTAATCAATTCCTTCTCTATTGAGCATTCCATGAATGTTAGTGTTATGCAGTGCTGTGAAAGGAGGGTAAAATAGCAGTAAGAATGTCTTAAAAAGTCACAAGAAATCATACTATTAACTACTTACCTAAAAACAAGAACCTATATCATGTTTAAGTTTGTATATAGCTATACATATATGCTTTAAATGAAAATGTCATATCTAGGTGGACAATGCTCCTTCCAAGAACCAAAGATGGCTCAACCAAAGCCCCAATGCCTGGTGTGAGAAGCCCTCTTCTGAGTTGATGGTTAGGGTTATCTACGAGCTAGACTATTGCTATAGCCCTTGGTTACCCGCTCCCCCTCCCCTGCCCATAGGTGGAAGGTAAATTCCTACTGATTAAGACACTATCCACATTAAACATAGGGCCTAGAGTCCCTTGAGCTCTGACTGACCTGAATGCCTCCTCCATGAGAACTACCTTTTATGTTACCAGAAGGTATGATGTATGCTTCCAAAGAGGGGAATCAACCAACAGTTCTACCCAGCTATGAAACATGTGAACAACTATCCAACCAGTGTTTCTCAATAACCCTAAGGGTTCAATAATGGAACAAATAGTAACTAAACTCTCTAATGGTACTAAAGACCTACTTATCAAGAGGAAAATTATGCCTGGTGCTGGAAATCTATTCAGCTATCCAGGGCTAATGAAGTCATGGATCTTGGAGAAGAACTTACAACTGCCACTTTATTAAACTAGCACAATCCCTAACTACATTCTAAGTATTTGCCCTTATACCCACAGATGAGTGCAGTTCTCACCCCTCATCAAATAAACTTATCTTTTCAGCAGTTGGAGACCATTACAGAAAACACAACGAATCAAAATTCTGAGTTGTGAAGCACAATGCCAAAAGGTACATATATAAAACATCTCTGCACCTAAGGCTCAGGTAACATTTCTGAAGAGAAGGTGGAAAGAACCCCTTCCTTGTTAAGAGTCAGAGTATCAGGGAGTTTACTGAGAGTATATGTCTCTTAGTAATGTCAGAAGCTACACCCATACAGTCTTAGCAATACAACTGCCTAAGGAACAAGACCAGGACAATAGACGTGGCAAAATGGATGGAGGCAGCAACCCTACACCAAGTTCCACAAGCAACTAAAGAATACTGAGAGTGGGATCAATAGTCTCCCCAAAAGAAGAGCATACCAATTGGCTCTCTGATACCAAATGATCAGCCCTGAAAAAATATATACATGTAACATACAGAGTGAGAAGGTTATATATTCTTAAATATAAATGCGTGCAACAATAATCAATGAAAGAAGAGGCCGTTAATTTGAACAAGAACAAGGAAGGGTAAATGGGAGGGTTTGGAGGGAGGAGAGGGAAGGGAGAAATGATGTAATTATATTAAAACTCTAAAATAAAAGAAAAATTTCTAGAAAAAAATAAAACAAGGCCACTGCTGGGAAATATTGAAAACATTTTGTAAAGACTCAACCCAAATTTTCTGCATGGATGCTCTCCAGATATTTGGTCTAAACACAAATGTGGCAAGTTACTCAAATGCCTGTTGCCACACACACTTCACAGCTTCTGTTGATATTATGCATTTTATTCTTGTCAGTCTCTTAGCTTGAAGAAATAAGGTAATAATCTGTTGTGATTATTTAAGAGACAATGAAATGACTTTTAAGTGGGTCTGGCTGGCAGAATTTTAAGGTGTTCTTCTGAAGACTGATCCTTTCATATTACGTAAAAGTAGTCCCTTGGCATATCCTCAACTGCCCACTAAGTCCCGTCCCCAGTTGTTTGTTAGACATAAATATTCCTATTATATATACATTAGAGATATTTTAGGATCCAAGGAGTCTTGTGTTTGTATTTTAACCAATAGTCACCTGTTACTATAACATACAGATGTTGTATGAGCTAGATAGGGCTTCCCTCATAAGAGGATAGAGATTGAGTTAGTTATTATCTCAGACATAGTACAAAGAATTGGTCATTGGTCTTAGGAGAGCCTGATAGTAAATTGTGAGATTGTTTTTTAAAGCATTTTAGAGCCTTCTAGCTAAAATACATAGTCTTTCAGTGGTTGATAGTAGAGTTAGCAGACATCTGATATAATTCATCCTTCTAGAGGACACACACCTGCACACATATTTCCAACAACTGTGTTACAAAGGAACAAAGAAACTCAGAGAAGTCAGACTACCACCACCTTGTTTGTATATGTGCTCCTCTGTCTCAGAGAAATGACCTTTTTAATGTAACGTGAACTGGGATGAAAATGTCACGTTACATTCTCGTGCATCTGTTTGTTCTTTTATAAACCATTTAAGTGACTAACCAAATACATCATAACCTTATAGCATTTATCAGGGAAGAAATAAGAAGAAAGGAATAATTTTGTTATATTTTATAATCTGGCTCTATAATTCTGATAAGATTTAATGTTTCTTCCTTTAAATATGGACCAGTTATTTTTTTTATTTTGATATCTATTTGATTAGGACAGTATTTCCCCTAGATTTTAAAATGCATTAACATTAAAGAATATAATTTATTTTTATTTTAAGTTATATATTTATATTTTATTTATTGTTTTATTAATAAATTTCTCAGAACCACATTCTAATTTTTATTGCTAATTACTAATTGTGCTTCTCTTAGAAATAACTCAGGTTTACTGAGCATTTCAATGTTTCTCTATTTCTTCTCAAAGTCCATTTTTTTTTCTGCCTCTGTTGTCATTTACTTCTTTCTGTTTTTGTTAGGACTATAATTATCTTTCTACTTTTCAAAATTTATCATTTTATAAACTTGCATTTTACTTAGGAAAGTTTTTGAAATTAAATATTTGTTTTATCTACAGAGTGGATTTGTGGTGTCTTCCATGTTTAGGTGAAGAGGCTCCCATTTTCATTATTTTCAAATTCATTTGTGATTATAGTTTTTATTTCTCATGTAGTCAATGCTGTTCTTTGGAGAGTGGTTTTGCCTTATCATCACATTGTCTTATTTAAAACAATTTGGAGCCAGTGTTAATCCCACCAGTTGAGAATAAGACCACTACCACAGTTTAAAGACAAATTTGAAGCAAGCTTTAATTAAATACTGGCCAAGTGAACAGACTCTGGCCAGGTCCATACCCAGGTTCCCGGAAAATGGTTCAGAATCAAGTATGGCAAGGGCTTAAGGAGGGAAACCCATAATTCACTGTACTTCCCATCAGGTCCAATCAGGGGCAAGCATATATCCTGATATATTTTCTGCCTAAGTACTTCCAGCCCACATGTGATCAATCATATCCAGTGCAGATGGGTCAAGCAAATTTGTTTAGGGGACTAAAAAAGTGTGGCTTGTTATCTTCCATAAACAATACCCTCCAGCATTTCAGAAACCATCTGTCCTTGAGCAAGAGGCTTGCAGATCAGAGACATTTTGTGTCATGAATCTCTGTAGCATAGTAATGAAAACTTAAAGTGTAGCTTTGCCTCTCACATTAGCAAGCCTAGTTCTTGAAAGAGAGGGTACAGGCCCTTCTCTTGTTCTGGTACCAGATGTCTCAACCCAGATTGTCCAGCAGAAACCAGTTAACCAGGCCCTTCTTGTGGACCAGGGGGGTAGGAATTTTCCAAACTTGACATAGTTGAACTAGAATCCTATCTGTGACTGTGTGCCATCCCATGGTTCATAAACTGTCCTTGGAAGAATGTACTATATTTTAAGTTCTTGTTTAAGCGACAAGCTACCTCTGCCCAACGCTCCTAGGCACATGAGCCTAGTTCTACTCTTTCATCTCCTGAGGAATTTGGGCAGATTCCTCTTACTTGTCATTTTACCTTTTCCTTGAACTGATGCATTAATATGTTAATGTGTTCTTTGTAATTGGAGAATGAAAAAAAACCTCTTGCATATTTTTTATGTATTTTGGTATGGAACTGGCCATATACTATTGAAATATTAAGTACTAATGAGGCTGTTGAGAAAATGTTGAAATCAAGCATATATTTTAAAGTTCCTCTAAATCTGGCTAATTTGACAAACTCTTTGCCTAACTATAAGACTGGTGGGAGTATTGAAAATTTTGTTTTTATTGGATGAAGGATTTCGCTGGCAGAAAAAAAAGACACTGAAAGTACTCTGGAGAGAAATGTGAAGAAAGCTGGATTGACAGCCGAGATTCAAGTAGCAGTAGGGTGATGGTAGACAATGTTGTTAACTTCTCTGCTTCATCTGTGATCACAAGGAAACTGTATTTCTAGAGCAAAGTTCCCTGATGTTCAGGTCTCTAGAATTGAGGATGGAAGGAGATGGATGATGCAGAAGGAGTTATTACAGCAAGTGATGGCAACGACACAACCCATCACTCCTTTAAGAGAGACAACAATAAATTGACCAGAAACCACCCAGCCCCATGCACATCCACATATATCACCAGGGTTGTGATGATCTACAGTCCATTATCAAAGACAAAATTGAACAAACGAAGGAAGGAAATTTCACAAGCCAAGGTGAAATCTTACATCTGATTTCTGTTCCCACTGATAATGTTTTTGTTGGTTATGTGGTTTAAAGGTGATTAAAGTACATTTGGCTTTCTTATTGCTTTCCTTCAAATTTTCCACTTCTTACTGAGATAGTCCTACTGAGTCAGTTTTATCTTCCTAAACAAACAATATCTATGCATTTACAACATTCTGGGCAGAATTGTTAAAAGGACCACAGTGTAGGGAAGCATTGTAAAACCAAGTCACAACAGGACTGCCTTGGACTGTAGTTTTCTATTTTGTAACATGTAATCTGCCACAACTCTTAGAGATAACAAAAGGCAACTGGCACCCACATTTCACACTTTGAAATGGAAAGACAGAGGAGGCATGGTCCATACGACTTTAGAGGATGAATTGGGCAATTCATTGAGGATGAATACTGCACACACATTTTTGCTTATCTTACCTCCTAGTATCTGTTTTTTTTTTTTTAATTTATGCCTAGGATCTATGTAGCAATAAACACTTATATTTTTACCTCATTGGCATAGTTAACACATATTTTAAAATAGGTTTGCATAACCATAGAATGTGAACATATGTAGCAGACAGTGTGGAAATTTCAAAATGTAAATAATAAAACAAGTTACGTATAAAGCTATCATCAATTATAATCACTGATCACTTTCTGTATCTTTTTTGTCCTGTCTTAAATTTATTGATATAGTTGATACATGTATTATAGATCATATATCTTTTAGTACTTGGTGTATTCTTAGCTCATGTGATTCTATAGCTTTCAGAATCTCACACCTCAAGGTTTATTTTAATTAATGGCTAATTTTTCTTATCTTAATGGACTTCTAGTTAACTTCTTTTTAATTGGTTATAATAATTAATATTGGAATTATTTTCAGCATACAATTTTATTTATATACAAATATATGTGTGTGTGAGTGAGTTATACTCTTTACTCACTTCATAGAGGGAAGTGCTAAATTAAAGTTTAAAGTTTAGTCACTTTCTTTGTACTTAACATATGATAATAAAGTTTTATAAAAGATTATGAGGAAAAATTAGGATCTGAGCTAAGTCACCTATTATAAAATGTCGAATAATTTGCAGATAAATTTCCTGCCAATTTATACTCCCATTCATATTATACCTAGGTACTTGATTTACTAGGGTTCTAGAGCATCATAATTTAATCTATGTTAATACTGTGATAGCCATAAAATCTTATTCTTAGCACTAGTGTATCTTGTGAAGTTGTTTACTTTAATATGCTCCGTCTTTCATTCTCTGCATAAACTTCAGCCTTTTGCATATCTTACCCTCTCTCATTTATATGAAATACATGAAAAGGAGTGGAATTTTGTTTGATGCATTGTTTGGGGCTGCTTTCTGAATGCTATCACAGAATAACAATTATCCTGGTGGTCATCGGGCTGGCAGCACTGCACGTGTGCCCCCATGGGTGAGCGAGCTCATATTCCCTCTGGGAGAAACTTATTTGAAGTCTCACAGAGCTGTCTGTGGAGCCAAAGGCTCCATCCAGAGCTGATAGGAAAGCTTCATCATCGCCAATGTTGAGAGAAGAATTAAATGCGTAGGGAAAGAGGAAAACAGAACCTAACATGTGTCCAGTTTTTGATAGATTATTTTTTCAGTTTCGCACTCTAAAATGATAGAATTTGAACTCATCTGTCCCTTAGTTTCCTTACCTGTGTGATAAAGAAAAGTTCCTACTTCAAAGAGCTAAATAAAATTAGTATTTCTAGACAATGTCTTAGTTGAATTTCCCTATGAAGAAAGCAGTGTAGGATTCTGGTTGTATGTGTTATTTGGAGATGATCGATCCCTGGAAACAAACTTCGGAGAATGAGAAAGTTAGTTAGGATGTCAGTTAGTTAGGAAGTTAGTTAGAATGTCAGTTAGTTAGGAAGTTAGTTAGAATGTCAGTTAGTTTGGAAGTTAGGAAGAATGTCAGATAGTCAGGAAGTTAGTTAGAATGCCAGTTAGTTAGGAAATTAGAATGTCAGTTAGGTAGGAAGTTAGTTAGAATACCATTCTAACAAAGGGCAAGTTCAGAGCTGGTTGTTACCAGAAGGACTGGAGCTTGATGTCCCCAGAGAAACTGGGAGTAAGAAACTTCTGATTCATTCTGTATAAGGGGTAAGAGCTGAGGTGGAGGGAACTTCCCCATGCCAGGGAAGAGCTACACACAGAAGGAAGGTTATTGAAACGTTATAGGACTAGGCAAGACTTTATGATTAAAGGACAGACAATATGACTCCAGTTCCAACCCCAGAGGAAATAAAGATCATGGGACAGTCCATCTCTGTGATCCTCACACTCTGTTTTCAAAGCCAAATAACAATATAATTTTGATAAATTATTTTAACAATATTGTCAGAAACCTTGAATAACAGTGACTAAGGAAAAAAAAAACCCTCTGAACCCAATACTCACAGTTTTGCGTGTGTGTGTGTGTGTGTGTGTGTGTGTGTGTGTGTGTGTGTGTGTGATAGTCATACATGTAAGCATGTATCTAGAGAAGGGGCATAAAAGGATGGACAAATCCAGGACTAATGGAGCATGCCTATAAGCCTAACACTGGTGAGGACGGCAGTTCAAGTCTACTTTGAACTTCAGTCCCACACACAGATGTGTGTGTGTGTGTGTGTGTGTGTGTGTGTGTGTGTGTGTGAGAGAGAGAGAGAGAGAGAGAGAGAGAGAGAGAGAGAGAGAGAGAGAGAGTTTGTAGAACAAAATAATGAAATGATATGATTTACTATGATTTCTATATACTGCAACAAAGAGTTCATTTGGTCAAGACAGCCAGATTACAATAGATTAGTGCAAAAGAAATTTAAATTTACTCTTAAGTATTAGAACAGACTCTTTAAATTTTACTTATTTGTTTGCTTGTTTATTTATTTTACATGTATGGATTTTTTGCCTGCATATGAGTCACCACATATGTGCCTAGTGGCAGAGGAAGTCAGAAGAGGGAGTTGGATATTGTGGAACTAGAATTACAGATATTTGTGATCTGCAGTGTGGGTGCTGGGAATTGGGTGTTGGTCCTCTGCAAGAATAGTCGGTGCTTTTAATCATGGAGCCATCTCTTCTGCCCTAGAATAGATTCTTAATGTGGCTATGCTATACAGTCTTTAAATTCACATTTTTCTCCTTATTTATGATTGCTAATTACTTATTAATTGCTGATTATTTTATACAAAGGAAATGATGTTATGCAAAAAATAAGTTCGAGGGATATTCTATTTTTGATATCAAAATTGGTTGTAAAGTGGTGGCAACAACGGGCAACATTGTCATATTTGGCCCAGGAATTGCCAATGAACAAAAGTATAGTGGTCATTCAAGATGTTTTGTTGGGTTTTGAGAGATGGCTCAGTGCTTAAGAGCTCTTGCTTTTTTGTAGAGGATCATGGTTTAATACCCAGCACACACATTGTAGCTGACAACCATCCTTCACTTCAGTTTTAGGGCATCTAGAACCTTTCTCTGGTCTCCACAGGCATGGTACACACACACACACACACACACACACACACTACCCATATATACATTCAGGCAAATCACTCATTCAAACAAAATGAAAACAATGGATACATCTTAAAAAAAAAAAAAAAAGCCAGAGCCTTGCTGATGAGGAGCACAGTAGTTGGCCATTGGAAGTTGACAATGACCAATTGAGACCAAATATCAAAGCTGTTCCTCTTGAAATGACATGAGAAGGAACATTTGAAACAAGTTGGAAAAGTGAAAATTTCAGTGAATGTGTGTCTCATGAGTTTACAAGAAAAATAGTAATTTTCCCTCTCTTCTATTATTCTGTACAACTCACTTCTTGGGGCTGGGGATTTAGCTCAGTGGCAGAGCACTTGCCTAGCAAGAGCAAGGCCTGGGTTCAGTCCTCAGCTCTGGGGAAAAAAAGACAAAATAACAACTCACTTCTTTTTATTTTTAATTATAAAAGATTTATTTTATTATATAACTTTTTTTTTTTTACTTATGTGTATGTGTATGGGTGAATGTGTGAATGCCACATGTGTGTGAATGCCTGTGGATACCAGAAGAGGGTGTCAGATCATTTCGAATTATAGGCAGGTGTGGGTACTGCTCATGGGTGCTGGGAGCTAAACTTGGGTCCTCTGGAAGAGCAGTATGCGTTTTAACCTCTAAGCCATCTCTCTTGGCCCAAGCAAACCATTGCTTGATCAGACTGAGACATGATGAAAAAGTCCAGCTCAATAGTTAGTCTCAGAAGAATCTCCCAAGTACTTCCCAAAATCAAACTTGCACAAGGAAGAGGTGGGGTGGGAGGCATGGTGACTGTTTGATCTGATCCACTACAGTTGTCAGGATCCCATCAAAAGCTTTATTCCTGAGAAGTATACTCAGAAAATAGATGAGCTACAACAAAAAAACTGTAATGCTTGCAGCTATCCCAGGTCAAAAAGGGAAGCAACTTTCTCCATGACAGCACCCAACCACACATCCCACAACCAGTGCTTCACAACTTGAGTTAATCACACTGAGAAATTTTGCCTAATTCACCATATTTACCAACGGACTGCTACTTCTTTAAGTATCTTGATAAGCATTTTTGGAGGTGGGGGTGGGGCAGGGAAAACACTTTCACAACTAGCAGATAAGAAGATCCTTTTCAAGAGTCCATTATATCCTGAAGCACAGATTTTCATGCTATAGGAAAAAACAAACGTGTCTTTTTGGTAAAAAAATATATTGATTCTAAGGGTTCTTGATTAGTAAAGATATGAACCTAGTCTTAATGATCTAAAATTCAGTCTAAGACTTCAATTACTTTTGCCCCTCTGTAATAATATGATGGAAAGTCTGCCTTGAAAGAGTTGATGTGCTGTTGAATGACTTCACAAATGCTGTTTGTAAGATACTCTGTCAAAATGCCAAAGAGAAAGTATGGACGACAGTTCAGAGGCCGTTGTAGAAGGTACTGTAAAGTCGTGTCATCTGTTGACACAGAGAATGCTAAACAGAACCACACCTTTCTTTCAGAAGGACCTTAGAATGAGTTCTCATTGCTTGTAGAGGGTGTTGTGAGCAATGAACAACGCCCAGAATAAGAATCGATCTGCCTGGTGTCATCTAAAAGTAATCTACATGTAAAATAAGGAGACACTAGGTAAAAATCTTGCTCTACCATCACAAGAGGAGTTATGACCACACAGCAGGTCCCTGTGCCTGTGAGTTGGGAACAGAATAACAGTGAATTTGGCTTCAAGAAAAGGGCAAGGTTAATAACAAAAGGCCCTGATGCATGATTTAGAGCAGGACAAAAAAAAGTATCAGAATTGACAACTGAAATCAGCAGCTATTGCTTTGGGAATAAATAAGAAAGAAAAGATGGGAAAAAAAAAAGAGGAATGATGTCATCGGGCTGGCAGCCCTGTGTGTCTTCCACTCCCCCACAAGTCTGGCTCTGACTCCTGTCAGCTGTACCACCCACGTCTTCTCAGCAATGTAACCTAGATTTGCACCCACTTAGGCACCCCTTCCTCCCCCATAACAATGTGTCTTTTCATCAGTGATGATGCCCATGTGTTTGGCACTGTAAGGGCTGTTTCCTTTGCAGAGTGGATGTAATGGTTGCAGTGGCTTTCCTTTTAGGATATAGAGATGATAAATGTGGATAGTTACCCTATTTCCAATCTACCTGTGAAACATCTTCATAGGAAAATACACACGCAGGTGCACACACTAGTTCACACTCAGCAGAAGGACAGAAATCCTGCAGAAGAACTTGGCTGTCAGACATGTAATTAGGTAGGAGGATGATTAGCGGGCTCAGTACTGTAGGTGGGTTTATTTTAATAGTGTTTGGGACATCTTTGGGAAGAACAGAAGATGATTAGCATGGCTTTACAGAAATCTACACACAAAATGACAAGAATTCAAGTAGAAACAGGAGATATTCCTAAAAAACCTTTGCAAAGACAAGCAATGGAACAAGAGGATTTCTCATTGCTCTGGGGACCTGGTTGCAGTGCCAAGCATCAGGCTTTTGAAAGGTTGTGCAAATAAACATTGTCAGGTAATGCTTTCTGCTTGAAAGCAACAGCAACCAACTGGCTAATTAAATTGAAGGGGAACTCCCTTTGCAAAGGATATCCAGTGTTCACAGAAACAACAAAAATGGAATCTCATCTTTAAAAACCACTAGTGGCAAAAACTGGAGTTAGAAGGTTAGGAAACAGTAATGTCCGCAGAAATTGA